>NC_080614.1:8933085-9256585 GCF_027887145.1 Ammospiza caudacuta | reverse complement strand
TGTCATGGTTAGAGAGAGGTGTTACCGGCAGGTTGAATGTGAGAGATCCTGGTTGAACATGAGAGATTCATTTGAAGAGCAGTGCTGATAAGCTTCCCAGATATTTGGATCTTTTGGTTATCAGCGAATTATTTGGATTTAAAAGGGAAAAAAATGTGATGGGACTAAACTGTCTCCTGAAGAATTATTTCCAGAAAAGAAAGGAGAAAAAAAATGAAAAAAAAAAATTTCATGTGGGATTTTTTTTTTTTTCTCCCTAAGACTTGAAGTCAGCCACTTTGGATGGAAAGATGACTATGGAAGGATTCACGGAGGAAATTGGTGATCACCTGAAGCTGGGCAGTGTGTTTACCTTCCGTGTGACAGTGCTTCAGGCCAGTGGCATCCTGCCCGAATATGCAGATATTTTCTGCCAGTTCAAGTAAGAATTTGTCTTCACTTGCATTAGGCAATTAATGGTATAGAGATATGATGAGATAATGATAGAGAGAGCAAAGAACAGTGGGCAGTGGAACTCTGAGAACTTTTCAGATGGGAGGACGTGTTGTACAGCAGAGAAAAACACCTTGTCCTTACTGGAGTTCTTGGTCCTCACTTTCTCTTAAGCAGATGTCAAGGATTAAAGTTTTGCAGAAAGGAATTAGGAATCAAAGTGGGCTCATAAGTTACTACTTTATAGATATCTTGGGGTTTTAAGCTTTTAATGTGAAAAATTCAATACTAGATTGTACCTACACTCTTTTGAATGAAAGCTGCATGACCCTGGAGGAAATCAGTACTTCTCAAGTGAAAGTGCTCTTAGGCTTGGGTTCTTAAGGAAGAAAATAAAAAGGAGAAATAAAGACATAAAACAAGTACCACAATTGTGGTCCCACAAGACTATGGTATGCCCAGCTTTAGGCCATCACTTAACTGCTTCTAAAGTTCCAGCAAAATACATTTCTTTTAGGGTTTTAGGATTTCCTTTCAGGGTTGGATTCAGAGCACAGCAATCTTCTTTAAACCATTCTGTGGTGGCTGATTTTTGGTTTATTTTTTTAAAGCTTTTTACATCGACATGATGAAGCTTTCTCAACAGAACCTCTCAAAAACAATGGCAGAGGGACTCCCCTTGGGTTTTACCATGTTCAGAATGTAAGTAATGCTTCCTATGAGCAGTAACTTCCTCTGTCAGCACTGGCAGTTGTGTGTGTCCTTCAAGGCACGCAGAATTATTAGGAATAGACAGTACTAGGAGTGATCAGGTGAATGATGTAATCCCCATCATAAAACAAAACCCAGAATGACTCTTTGTGGCAAATTTAACTCTTCCTTCACCTCTACTTCCTGCCATTGAATTCTGTGTTTCCTTTCCAGGATGAAAACAGTCTAGAGTTCAGGAAATAAAATACACATGTGAATAGCAGTGCTCATGATCTCAGATGAGCTGGATATATCTATTTTTATGAACTGTGTAATGCTTTGGTTACATACAGCCTCCTCTTCTTCTACTTGAAATGCCTGATACTGAGGCTTTAATTTTCTCCTTTCTTGGAGAGTAGAATTAATGCCTAAACCAGAAGAGAATGCAGTTGCTTTTCCTGTGAGTGACACTAAGTGATATGAAAAATACAGACTCCTAAAAGAGATTTCCTTTTTTGAATGTCTCATTTTCTTTCCTTACCCTTGAAATAGATTGCTGTGGAAGTGACAGAATCATTTGTGGAGTACATCAAAACAAAGCCTATTGTCTTTGAAGTCTTTGGACATTATCAGCAGCATCCTCTCCACCTGCAGGGACAGGATCTCAACAGGTATTGGTCACTAGCCTGGCATAAAGGCACTTGGGGATCATGCTCAGGTTATGCAGTTTTTGTACTCCTGAAATTGTGCACCACAGCCTCAGAAGCAGAATCCCTGATGGAGGTGATTCTGGCAGATGCCTGTTTACCCAGTGTAGTGACTGATGGAATTGTTCTGCCCTGTCAAACATGGGAAGCTGTTCTGCCAGTGCACCCTGAAAACCCCCTGGTGATTGGAGCACTGCACTGGGAATACTGGGAGCTTCAGCAGGGATCTGTGAGCTCTGGGAAAATCTCAGCAGTGCTCCTAGGGTTGGTTAACCTAGAATAGAAAAAGAGCACAGTTTAGTCTGAGAAGTGTGCTGAGCCCCCTTGTTTTCCTGACAGGGGAGATTTACCTGTCTTCATAGAATTGTGAGGATATTTTTAGAGATAATAATAGGTGTGTGTATACAAAGATGCATGTATGTGTATTTGTGTATATTTCTTATGTTTAACTGCCTCTGTATTGATAACTCTTCATTTCTCTGTAGCCCTCCACAGCCTTCTCGAAGATTCTTCCCTCCTCCTATGCCACTGTCAAAGCCAGGTGAGAGCAGCTCTCTAATTCTGTACATCACAGGTCTGCTGCTGCAGGTGGAGGTTGTAGTGTATTCCTGAGGTATGCAGGACTCCAAGAAATGTAAATGGAGTGAGTGCTACAGGGGGCACTGAAAGGCTTTGCTGGCTCTCTGCCCTCTTTAGGTTTTATTTTTATTTCTTCTCAAGCTCCCATGCAAGAAGTGCTGCTTAGTTCATTAGGGGGTAGAATTCCATTCCTGCGGTATTGACCATATTCCATGAGATCTGGCTATGGCTCTTCCCCTGCTTACTGAGCACTTACTGACTGGAAATTTGCCTATTCATTAATTACTTCATCTTTTTGCTCTCTCATGTTCTTGTTTAGTGAGTGAGTTTGTTGAAATGATTTTTGGTTTTCTTTGCTTAATTGGAATAATGCATGCTGAACTCTTTTGTGATTTTTTTTTTTCCATTTCACCTTTAATTTCCTCCTTCTCCCTCTTTCTCTCACCTGCATATTTCTACCATCCTTTCTCTGTGTGTGTTGCATTCCCTCTGCAGACCATGAAAGGAAAATTGAGTTGATTAGGTACCTTATGTCTGGCTATGTAAACGTGCATGTGCTGAACACGCTGTCCGAGCACGCCACCGTGCTGGCCTCCTCTGCCGTGGCTGCTTTCCAGGATGGAGCTGAGCAGCTGCCACCTTTTCTCTTTCTGCCTGTTCCCAGTTGTCAGAGTGAGCGGGCTCCTAAACGAGATGGTTAGTAGCCACACTTGGTCTGTGATAGATGTAGAAGTAGTTCCAGAATGTGCTTCCAAATTCCTTTTTCCTTCATCATGTGGTAGTATTAGGAGTAGAAGCTGCCATGGTTGTGCTCATGGAAGGATGCTGTGCTTGAATTCAGGGCTCTTCTAGAGAGAACCATAGGGACAGTCTGTAGACTCCAGTGTGCTGGAAGTCACAGGTTTTTTTGTGTCACTGCATCTGTTCCCTGAAACTTCCAGGACCTCTGATTTTTCTGTGCTCTGCATAGAGTTTTGTGATACTGGGATGAGAGATGCATATGAACACACAGGCAGGTATAGAGGAAACATTCTGCTGTGTTCTGTATAGGTTTCCTTTTCACTCATCTTCCTTTCCTGCCACTAACAGTGCTGTTCCTCACTTCCATTTGTATTCTGTTTTATTTAACTCAAAAAAAAGTCATGCTGATTAATAATTGTACCAGAGCAAGTCTGTGAGAACACCTAGAATCAAGCTTTTATGTTTGGTTAGATGTGTCTTTCTGTTGTTTTTCTCTTCTGATACTTTTGAATGGCTCTGCTTGGCAATAACCTGGAGTGACTTGTGTGTTTGATGTTCCTCTGGCTGGAGTGAGTTCATGTGCAGCTGCATGAGAGGATTGGGTGTAAGGGAGTTACTACTACCCTTAGTAATGTATGGGAAGGTAAATGATGAGCCCCAAGCTGGCTGCCTCCCAGGGTGGAGCTGTGCTGTGAATAACTGATTCCTGCAAAATCTGTCCCTCTGAGGCAGCTGCTGTTTTACCCAGAAAGGAAACAGATCTCAGAAGAGAGCACCTAGGCACTCGTGTAGGGACCTGTTTTATCTGGGGGCTGTGATGTCCTTCCAGTCCACAGGAAATTCAGTCACAGTAGAAGCCAAGGGATACAGAGACGTAAAGGTGGGAGAACCTAAAGAATGCCTGAGCAAGGGGGGATTGGGTCTTGAGAGGTGGAAGGGAGAATAATTATGTGGCTTAATAAAAGCAGTGAGGTTAGTATGTGAAAGGAGAAAAAATGGAAGATCAGAGTGACAAAAATCCCAGTCAGAGTGTAAGGAATGAAGCTTTTAAAATGTTCCCATTTATAAAAATGTAATGAATGAACAGATACAAGAAAGCATGTAATGGTAAGTAAAAGGTTTGGTGTGTGAGGGAGTATTAGGTTATTTCTAGAATTTAAGCTGTCTCATTTTTTTTTAAACATGGTTTATCCCTGCATTTGAATGAAAGGAATTAGAGGGGATCTGGCTGGTTATACTCACTAATACCAAGAGATAAGGAGCCCAGAAAAATACTTAGGCAGGATTAGGGCTCTGGAATAAGTCTTGTTCTGCCTTTTTAGATGTACAATATCTTAACCAAGTGATGCAGGGGTCTGGCAGTTTGTAACATGAAGAAGTGAAGACTGAAGTTTTAAGTTCTTTTCCTATTGTGTGGGGAAGGTGAAATGGGTACTTTATGGATGAGTAATGCTGCAGATGGACAGACATCAGGAATTCTAAATCACCAACTGTCAAGCCATAAAGCAACTGATGCACATTTGAGGAAACTTCTTCTCTGTGGAAGAGGAACTGTGTATTTTTCCAGGCTCTTTGGATGCACTTTTGTTCCATTATTTAAGTTCAAAAATTTTTTCTATTCTTGTAACCTAGATTTAAAAAACACTTAGAGAAATAATGATTGTTGTAAGTAACTGAATTTTCATGGTAAAAGCTGTGGTCTGCCTACATACACAGAATATGTAGGACCTCTGAAATGGCACATTTCTGTGAGTCCTGAATAGGCTTTACTTGTTCAGCCTTTGTAAACCACTCTTTTTTTCTTCTTTCTTTCTTTTTTTTTTTTTTCCTTTAAGTGCCAGCTACAAAGCTGAATACTATGAGCAAGCCCAGCTTGGGCCAGAGTGTGAGCAAATACGACCTGCTGGTGTGGTTTGAGATCAGTGAACTGGAGCCAACAGGGGAGTAAGTCCTATATTAATATTGTGATTAATATTGTGTTTCAAGAACCGTGGTTTATGAGGTTTCTGGGTTTTTCCCCTTTGTTCTGTTCAGACCAGGCTGATGTTTAGCAGTCACCATGGAAAGGGCCTGGCTGGTTTGTAGTGATGGGTGTCCAATCTGCTGGCAATAGTTGTCCCCATCAGAAGGGACTGAAGTGATAGAGTGACTTTCTTTCACACTTTGAGGGGTCTCTCCCTGGTGAAGTTCCAGGCACAGGCAGCAGGAAAACTCCCCTGTGTAGGCCATGGGTTTGGGTTCTTTGGGACACTGGAGGCTTTACTCCAGTCACATAGCAGTCTCTGCTCAGTGTTCATCTCTAGACAAAGCTTTTCCCCTGACAGGTCTTCAGGGGTTCTATTGAGAGGTGAGTTGCAGTTTTCCATTGGTGCTGGAGGTCCAGTGGGTGATACTTCCATGAGTCACTGATCTCTAATGGCAGAAGGAGCCTCTCTGGGGAGTGGGTAGAAAGACACTCAGGTGCCTTCAGCAAGAGAGGAAGCTGCTGTGCAGGTGCATGTCTGGTTCCCTGTCTCACACAGGTACATCCCTGCTATTGTGGATCACACCGGGGGCCTGCCCTGCCAGGGGACCTTCCTGCTGCACCAGGTACTGAGGGGAGCTGTGGGACAGCAGGGTCATCTCTGCAGGGAGGGAGGGGGTGCTGCTGCCTGGCTGTGCCCTCCTTTCCCACACAGTGACAGGCAGGATGTCCCAGGCTGTGCTTGCTCTCTTGGCTTTGGGCTGGGAGGATATTGTGTGGCCCCAGGATATTGCTGCTCCTGTGCTTGTCAGTGGGCATCCCACTCAGGAAAGAGGAAAGCCTTTTAAAAAGCAGGAACCTCTGGGACTAGATTTGTGCCTTCAGTGTTCTCCAGCATCTCTAAGGACACAGAAGGATGACGTGGACTCAAATTCCATTTGCTCTCTCTCACTGCTTGTGGTTATGACACATAATCTATGAAGTGACTGTATCTCAGTCATCTTAAATTCCTCTTATAATCCTTAGTAATATTTTGTCTCTAGGTAGATTATTAAAATAACCCCAGATAAATATGGTTTACAGGTTTAAAGTTATATTTTTCCTACTCTGTCTTTGTGGAGTGAGGAAGGAGAAGCATTTCTTTCACATACGAGAATATAACATCCCCTTGAAGTGAATTTTAGGGCCCTGAAACAAAGAGTTGCTTGTTCAGTTACAGATGACATCTAATGATATTATTTAAATGACTTCAATGATATTAAATTATATTAATGATATAATTTTAATGATATTATTTACTTCACTTTTGCAGTACAAGTGCAGAATAGATGGGGTGTGTGTATGAACACTTGAGCAGTGTTTTGTTTCTGAACCCCACAGGGAATCCAGAGGAGAATCACAGTCACCATTATCCATGAGAAGGGCAGTGAGCTGCACTGGAAGGATGTGCGAGAGCTGGTGGTTGGTGAGTGAATGCTTTTATGTCCTGCTCTGTAAGGAAGAAAAACTATTGCTGGTAATTCCTCTTTGTATCAGACTCTGTCATTTTTATGAGCACTGCCTGTAGGAGGAGAATTTTGAAAAAGATCCAGAGGAAGAGCTTAAGTTTTGCAACTTCCATTTACAGCTTCTTGTTATTCATGTAGTGTGAAATTGTATTTGGGAAAACAAATTCCTTTTGTGTTGCAGTTTGAATTTTAATTGATTCCTCCTCCTTCCCTTTCTAGGTCGTATAAGAAATAAAGCAGAGGTAGATGAAGCTGCTGTGGATGCCATTCTGTCTTTGAATATTATCTCTGCAAAATACCTGAAATCCTCTCACAGCTCCAACAGGTAAGTGAATGAAGTCAGCCCTGCAGCAGGAATCTGACATTTATTTGACCTCTGATGTATTGGCAGGATGTTTGGAAAGCTGGGAATGTGGCTAATTATTAAATGTAGAATTCCATGAGCACAGAACACACAGGTACAGAATGAACATCTCTGTCAAATCTTGATCCATGGGAAGGTTTGCTGACAATGCATCTGAATTGCTTTCCATGTGTATGCACCATATAGGGCAGGTGGAAAGGAACAGCTTAGGAGGACTTCAGGACTTAACCAGAACTTCTAAACTGACATCAAGGTTTGGTGCTAGAATACAGCATTGAAGACTCCACATTGTTCTGCTTCAGTGTCTGCAACCAAGTTGTAGCAAGGCAGAGGGGAGCATTGGGCACAGCCTCTCCCTGCTCTGACAGCAGAGTCACTTGGCTTCTCCCTGGCTCTGTTCAGCTGGTGCAAAGGAGGAATATCCCTGGAATGGGGCTCTGAGTGCCTTTTTCCAGAGGGGAGGAAAGTTTGAGTCTGTCTTTGCTGCACCTGCTGAGTGCTGGAGGTAGGATCCTTCCAAGCACTGGAATTCTTTCTTCTCTCTTAGAGGCCTGGACTTTGAATCATCTGTGGCATTAAAGTGGATTTGGGACGCTGCTCCTGCCTATGGGCTCTCTGCCACCTGGTGTCTGTAAAGGCAGGCAGGGACTGGGGGAGTGGCAGTTATTGCCTTCCACTAAGAAATGTGTATTTTAGTGTGTTTGAGTTAATGGATCAATGTAACTGGGAAACAGGGAGACTGCTGCTGCTTTCCTGTCTGATACTATTGGATTTGCAGTTGGAAAGCCCTGTGCTTTGTTTCAATAAATTCCTAAGTTCCTACAGAACTGTAGCTCTTTAGTTTGCTATAAGGTGGCAGCTTGGGTGAAGGATGAGTGGGATGAAGCTTTTGGCCATCTCATCCCAAAATGCCAAGGTTTGAGTTGTGGGATGAGTGCATGGCACATGGTGGAAGGGAATTGAGGCCCTGGTAAGGGATATGTCTTAATGTTTGCTCATTGTCTGCAGACGTGTTCGCTGCTTTCTGTGGGGTTTTTTCACTTTGTTTTGTTTCTTAGTCCACTTGTTCTGTTCCTCTCAGCTGTTGCTTTTCTGTTCTGCTTTTGGCTGCACTAACCGAAGCACTTTCTATGTTTTTACAGGCTCTTTCTTGATAAGGATATGCCTAGGTATTTTCTGTTTGCTTCCTTTATGCATAAAGATTCTTGAAAATAGAATGCTTTATGTCCCATTTGTATTGCTGCCACTTCCCTCAGCTTTTACTGAATTCTGTTAGCACAGCTCTTCCAGAAGTAATCTTCCCTTTCCTCTTCCATTACCTCTTCCTCTTCCTTCCCCTTCCTCTTCCTCCTGCTCCTCCTCCTCTGTGTCAGAGGCTTATTCAGGTACAGTTCACTGGGGGACTTGTGAAGGTGAACATTCCTTCACATGTGAGAGTAGGAGAATTTCCTTTGTCAGTCTTTCTGATTTTCTTGGTGTGCCATCAAATATAGACCCTTTTTGTAGTCCTTGCTATTTTCTTCCCTTGTTCTGTTTCAAAGAGCTAAATTTGGAATTTCTCACTGTCTCTGACTCTGCAACGCCGCTTGTTTGAAGGACCAAGGCAAGGACTGAATTATGAGGTTCCTTGAATTGCTCTGATCAAATAGCAGTGGCTGCCATGTGACTGCTCTTCAGCCTCTGGATTTGCATATGAAATTTAACGCTGTGGTTGCCACTCCTTAGTTGAGCAGCTGGCAGAGGAGCCAGACATGCAGTGACTGCCCAGGCTGGATTCCTGTTTCACCCTCCCAGTGGGATCCCAGCCTGGCATGGCAGCCGCACAGTCTGGGGCACTTTGCACTCTGCTTTCTGTGCTCTGCCTCTGCAAAAGAGAAGAAGAGCCTTCAGTGCTTCCAATTCCCACCTTTCACTAATGCTAAGATCCACTTCAGAAGCAGTTTTAACCTGTTTACATTTAACCTGTAACATTTAACCTGTCTCTCCTCTATCCCATGCTTTGTGTGTTCCGTGCTCCCTTTTCCTCCTTGTGCTGTTGGCTGTGCTGAAAGGAGTTTGCTCGCTTCTGGTTTTTGTCTCACTCTGTAGCTATTGCAGCAAATTCTGGTTTGGACAGGCAAAGCTGTGTATATTCACCTTCCTGGCTAGAAAAGATCCACTAAAATCCATAGCCTCAAAGCTGTGCTTGACTTTGTCTTGGTGTTTGTCTGAACATCATTTTGCTCCAGAGGGTGCTGGTATTTCTGCACTGAGGAGCATTTACACCTGGGTCCTCTCTCCATGAGGAGAAATCCTGTTTGGCAAATGGTGCAGAACTGATCCCGGGACTACATACAGTGCTTTTTTTCTTGTTTCTTCCACCTCCACCCTGCTGTTTGTCCTTTGTCTTTAATTTCATCTTCTATTTTTCTGAGTTGGGAATTAGTACAGAAACTCTTTGGACATATAACTTATTTTAAAAAAATAATATACATGAAACACTTTCTTGCTTTTTGTACTACATCATTTGGACTCAAAATGGGATAAAAATAGCAAGAGGATTTGGGAGGGAAATTATATAGAGGTGATTAAGAATGAACACCTTCTGTTTCTGTCACCAGTGTGGAATGTGCTGAGTTCCTCAACAGGGGCATAGGTCTTCTTTCCAAAGGGACCTTCCTGAAATCAGTTGCTGCCTGTGAGAAAGGAGAAAGCTCATTTCCCCAAGCCCCTGCTAGAGAGGGGAGAGTATAATGATGCCTTTGGACGTGGTGATTGAGCTGTGCTGTGTGTGATGCTGTCTCTCACTTTTTACTTGAACCTTCTGGATTCCTGGGGTAGACCTGTGGGAGCTTTCATCTCCTCTCTTTCCTTGTGCCAGACTGAAGAAATGTTTTACAGAAGTCGTAAAATATGGGTGTAGAAAGAATATTCCCCATATACTTTTAAGATGGGCTGAATCTCAGCAGTAGAAATTAATTTTCTCTGTTTAGAAACAACTATTCAGTGCTGACTTCCCTGTAGAGTTATGACAGCCTGTTGTGTTTTCTGCATTCCCTCTTTTCTCTTTTAGATGAGTGCTCTCCATAACAGGCAGTGGTCTTTACAGCCACACTGTTTGGGGTAGAAGTAAATGATCTTGGAAATAAAGAGAAGGTTTTTGCTTCAAGTATCTGTTACCCACATGACTGGAGGATGATATCAGAAAGAGATGCTTTACACTGAGTGATGAGGAACTCTTACTAGTGACCTTTTGCTGTACTTCTTTCCAGGACTTTCTACCGGTTCGAGGCAGTTTGGGACAGTTCCTTGCACAACTCCCTGCTCCTCAATCGGGTGACACCGTATGGAGAGAAGATCTACATGACCCTTTCTGCCTACCTGGAGGTGAGACACCAGGGCCTTCCTGCTGGCTATAAACTGTTTAAAACAGGACACAGGGTGTACCCAAGAGAAATGGATTCAAAAGTGATTTGAATGCTGAAGCCAGTAAGAGTATTTATTCATTTCCTGAGGACAGGGTGGAAAAAATGTAGTCACAGTTAACATCTTGATGTCAAGGTATTACTGCCTTGCAACACAAGAGATACTGGTGGTCTTGCCTTTTTGTGCCTTGTTTTATCTATCTTTGTATCTGAAAATCCACTGGAATCAGTGAATATTGCTGTGTAAGTACTGGTGTTACAAACAGCAGCTTAGCTCTTGGCTTGTGTGCAAGACACTGTTGTTTTGTCTAGTAAAATCATTTCTTGGGATGCATCAAGAAATGTGGCAGCTCTCTTTCACAGACACACATGAAAACCCTTCACCAAGACCCAAACAAGAACAGATTTCAAAAGCTGTCCCGAAAGCTAAGGGCAGCAGTGTAACTTGGCACAGTTGGCTGCAGCCATTCATTCCTTGCTGGTGTTCCCTCAGCTCGACCACTGCATCCAGCCCGCTGTGATCACCAAGGATGTGTGCATGGTGTTCTACTCGCGGGACGCCAAGATCTCCCCGCCGCGCTCCCTGCGCAGCCTCTTCGGCAGCGGCTACTCCAAATCCCCGGACTCGTAAGTGCGGTGACACTCCTGGCGTTGGCCTTTCTTGTCAGCGTTTGTTTCCCCTTAGAGGATTTAGTTTCGTTTTCCTAATTTTTTTCCTTGAACCTTTACCTACTCATAGGTTCTCCAGTCTGGTTTTGAATGTTTTTTCTAGCATTTATTTCAGTGCAACTCTGATGGCTTCTCTCTTTACTGGCCTCTTTGCCATATAAACAGAGCTGGGCAGAGGGATCCCTTTTTCAATTTGCATTCTGACCTGGAATTTGCTGCATCATGTGCTCTTCCCAATGCAGGGTGGGGTGGGAACATGGGGGAAATGCCTTTTTTAGGATCTTGCAGTTCTGGCTATTTTGTGCAAGAGAAGTATTGACATCTAGTTCTAACTAACAACTAAACTTTAAATTCTGCTTTGGGAACCACTGAGTTAAAGCTGAAGCACTTTATTTCTGAAGATAATAAATAGTGTGTTTTTGCTTCTTCTGCTTTCCTGTGAACAGCAACCGAGTAACTGGGATCTATGAACTGAGTTTATGCAAAATGTCAGACACAGGAAGTCCAGGTAAGCAGCAGCCAGGTGATAAATATGATGATAAATATGAAATATTGCAGAAAATTGCTGAGGGAGAGTGTAGTAAACATTTCTGTCCTGATCAGAAGCAGTTCCTGTGTTTCATAGGAGCAATGGAACATTGCTGTTCTGTAAAATACTTACTCAGGCTTTTACTTTAGACTCAGGTCTGTGTTTAGCATTGGTAAACAAGGATTCACTGGAAACTTGATGTTTTCTGACATGGGTAACTCAGGACACTGAGTGCATGTATCACATCATGCCTGAGTCTTAGGGCCATAACCCATAACCAACAGGTGAGACTGGGTTTTGCAGCAGGAGAGCTTTTTCTTGTCTTTTGAAGATGCTGCTGATTTCTGATGCCAGCTTCACCACTTGGAAGGAATATAGTTCATGGTGTATCTGTGTGGTTTTCTTCTAAGATGTAGAAACTGAAGTCCTTGTGTTGAATTAGACTGAACAGGAGTTTACATTATATCTTGGTCAATAGAAAATATCTAAAAAAGTAAGAAAGCTGGACTAAATAAAATATCTCTGGTTGTGTATTTGCAGGTAATGAAATCCTTATGTTGTATATTTCCAGCCAAACAGCAGAAGTGCTGGTTCTTTGCAAATTGCTGATTATTTCTCTGTGACACCTCTCTGGCTATGGTTTTAACACGTCTCGTGTTGTTTTTTGCTGCTCAGGAATGCAGAGGAGGAGGAGGAAAGTCCTGGATACTTCTGTGGCATATGTGAGGGGCGAAGAGAACCTGGCAGGTTGGAGGCCCAGGGGGGACAGCCTCATTCTAGAGCATCAGTGGGAACTGGAGAAACTGGAGCTGCTGCATGAGGTGAGTAAAGAGATGGAAGTCAAGATTTAAATAAATTCTCCTGGCAGAGAAGATATAAAGTGTGTGGCTGGCTGCTGAGCAGAGTCCTCAGCTCAGAATCTCAGTGTATTCAAAATAGCAAATTCAGTTTCCAGTGCCACTGTAAACTCCCTTCCCTGGGGAGAGTTACTGGTATGAATACTAAAGGATTCCTCAGAATTCAGTGTCTGTGAAATTGGCACTTTCCTGGAGGGGACGACACTGATTTCTTTTCTCACTAGGTGGAAAAAACCCGACATTTTCTTCTGCTTCGTGAGAAGCTTGGTGACAGCATCCCCAAGTCCCTGAGTGACTCGTTGTCTCCCAGCCTGAGCAGTGGAACCCTCAGCACCTCCACCAGCATTTCCTCTCAGATTTCCACCACGACCTTCGAGAGCGCGGTGACGCCCAGCGAGAGCAGCGGCTACGACTCGGCGGACATCGAGAGCCTGGTGGACAGGGAGAAGGAGCTGGCCACCAAGGTATGGCGCAGGGCAGCATCCTGCTGGCAGCCACAGGGGATTGCAGGGCAGCCACGAGCTTCTCAATAGCTTGGGGAATATCCAGTAGTGTGAGAGTTTCATTTTAACATCTTGGTTAGTGAAATAAGCCACTCTCACCGGCCAGTGCTGCTGGGGAGGTTTGGGCTGTGTCTCATTCCCCTGTGTTACTGGTTCTATAAAAACTTCCTAATTTTATCAAGTGAAGTGATTATTATCCTCTTCTGTGATTTTTCATTGCAGTTTAGGATTTGTTTTTTCTTTAATGACCTGCCAAGTGTGTCGTGGCAAATCACCTGTTCAACTTTCTCTGAAAATCTAAATACAAAGTTCTTCTTTGTGTCTCATTTGTTTCCCCCTTTAGTGTCTGCAGCTTCTTACTCATACCTTCAATCGGGAATTCAACCAGGTGTACAACAGCATCAGTGATTGTAAGGTAAATATTTCATGTAATATTTAATTGTAATACTCTCTATTTGTGGTACAATAGCAGCATGTTTGTGAGTCATGGAATCTGCTGATACTGTCAAAAGATAAACCACTTTATATGAATGTATTATTTTTTATTTTCAGTCCTTTGGAAGCATTTGGCTATTCAGCATCAGATTCCAAAGGCTGTGGCAGGAATTGGCAATGGTGTGGGCTTGCAGTGTTGTACAGTACCCAGTTTATTAGCAGACTCTTACTGTCTTTCCCTACATACACTTGCCCTGTGTAAAAGGATAAATCTACTCTTAAAAATTCTGCCAGTAGGCAAAGGGAATACCAGGTTTCAAAGTGGATGATGTTTTATCCCTGAAGAAGTCAGAGTGTGAATAATCAGAAGTGTAGGACATTGATGATAACAAGCTGTGTCTGCATAAACGCTGCTGTATTTCTGCCCCCAGATGGGCTTGTGGTGGTTTGTGTGAAAATTTGCCTGCTGACTAGGGGAATGGCAGATGAAAAAGCCTTTGTGCTCTCTGAGCCATCCCTGCTGAAAGGCATTCTCAGCCAGAAGGAGCCCCAGCTGCAGCCCAGCTGCTGAGATGTGTTTGTGCTTGCAGCTCTCGGATATTTCTCCCATCGGGCGGGACCCGTCCGTGTCCAGTTTCAGCAGTGCCACCCTCACCCCTTCATCCACCTGCCCTTCTCTGGTGGACTCCAGGTGCAATTCAGTTGACCAGAAGTAAGTGTAATGTGTTAAAAGGAAACATCACTTTTCAGTGCTTCACACATCTCTTTGCTGTTTTCTGATTTGTTTTTCCTCTTTTCTTCTTTTTCCCTGCTTTCAGGGATATTTCTCTGTACAGCCCCCTTGCCTTACTTCTCCGGTCACTCTGCACAATTCTTTTTCATTTTGTTCTTTTGAAGTGCTGTTTTTCCTGCTTGTGTTGGGGCAACAGTCAGATGCTTGTCATTCCAGTGACCAGTGCATCTACAGTGTGCAGAGTCCACAAGTTTTTTCAGAGGTCTTTTGAAAAGGTCTACTAATAACGACCCAGAATAAACCAGTTTGGCCATTAATCTGTGTTTATCTTTCTCAGCTGTATCTATACAAGATATTTTTGATGAAATTGGTAATAACTATGAAGTAAAAGACATAATTTGTACCTTCTCAGTTCAGCATCCCTGAGGGAGGAGGGCTGAGGAAGTAGAACATTTTACATCAAACAGTAGTAGGAAGTGTGTCTGTGTTGTGACTACGTTTAGCAGGAGAAATATGGTAGAAGTAGTGGGGAAGCAACTTACTAGTGGTTATTGTAAGTTTTATTCCACAGATATCAAGGGAAAATGCTATTCAATATTGTACAAAAGGATCCCAATGTCATAAAATAAATCTGGGCTGGAGGATGGAACTTCAAGCTGGGCTGAAGATGCAGTTTAAATTCCATTGTCACATTCAGTTGCTTTGTTACGATTTACTTTTTTTTCTCTACTTTTTTTAAAGGACACCAGAAGCAAATTCTCGTGCCTCCAGTCCCTGTCATGAGGTGGAGCAGTTCCAGATAATTCCTGCAGTAGAAACTTCCTACCTTGCCAGAGCTGGAAAGAATGAGTTCCTAAACCTTGTTCCTGATATTGAGGAAATCAGACCAGGGTAAGTTTTTTATTGTTGTGTGATCGTGGCTTCCCAAGAACTCTCACAGGGGCTTTCTGAGATTCTGAGGTTCTGTGCCCCATTTGAAGAGGGTAATTTAACAGGTGACAGCAGAGCTGCAGAGTCCTCTGTGATGGATAGAGGAAGACTGTCAGACTTTTGCATAGATGTTGAAAACACCATTCAGCTTGTTTTAGAAGAACTTTTTCAGAATACTGTTGCAGACAAAACAGGACCAGTTATTAAGGACCAAGTGTCTTACACAGTGTTTTGCAGTTAATAGGAATACTCAGGGGAAAATCTATTTCTGTATTGACGTGGGTTTATTTTTTCCAGCTCTGTGGTGTCAAAGAAAGGATACCTCCACTTCAAGGAGCCACTCTCCAGCTCCTGGGCCAAGCACTTTGTGGTGGTTCGCCGTCCCTATGTTTTTATTTACAACAGTGACAAAGATCCTGTAGAAAGAGGAATCATAAACTTATCCACAGCTCAGGTGGAATACAGTGAGGATCAACAGGCAATGGTGAAGGTCAGTGTGAGAGCTGTTGTTTATTTATCCATAAAGCAAGGACATTACAAGTAGCAGTGCATCTGTACCATCAGGTGTGTCATCTCTGTTCTGAGGAAAATGAATCTGAGTTGTGGAGACGCTGAGGATCCTGCCCACAAAGTTCCCAGTTAGTTCAGGGTTTCTGATGGTTTTGGACACAGTTGTACAGAGAGTGACCCTGACTGCTGCCACACATCAGATTAGCTTTTAGGAGGATGTGTTGGTACCACCACCCTGCATGTTGGGTTTTTGCAGCTTCCTTTGTATGGGTTTTGGGCTTGTGTATTTTGTTTGTTGAAAAACAAAACCCCACAAAACATCGCATACAAGCACCCTGCAAGGAATCAAGTGAACTCTACTGGTCCATCTCTTAAAGCCCACACTCAGCAGTTAAGACTCTGTTTTGTAGAAGGGAATGAGTAATAATACCCTGGCAATCGCCAGTGAGACATGAACGAAGGGGGGATGTGACGGAGCAGATTCTCTCAGAGGGGAAATGTGCATCGGCCTCTGTGCTTGCAGACTTTGTGTTTACATCGTTTAAATTGTCCTTGATGTTGCAGACCCCCAACACGTTTGGAGTGTGCACAAAGCACCGTGGAGTCCTGCTGCAGGCCATCAATGACAAGGACATGAATGACTGGTTGTACGCCTTCAATCCTCTCCTGGCTGGCACCATTCGGTGAGAGGCAGCTGGGGCTGCACAGGGCCGTGCTCACACCAGCAGGCAATGCCTGGTCACAGATTTTAGCTTTGCTCTCAGGAATTTGACGAGATGGGGGAACTGGAGGAGGGAGGAGAGTAGGTAGAAAAACGCCCAGAACAATCAGAAAACAAACCAGCCCTGTGTTTCAGGAACTGCAGGGGCTGTTGTTTTGGCTTGTGACGTTCTGAACAGCCATGTCCAGTTTGAACATGTGTGGGATGCTACATTTGGAGACCACAAGATGGTTTCCTTGTATTGCCATTTTACAAATTTTTAAAGTTTCTTACTTCCTCTGTGCTTGACTGCCTTTTTAGGTTCTTGATTATGAGCTAAAGCAGAAATTATGTTCCCTTTTATAACTTCTCTGGCAGCCTTTCCATTATCACAGACAGCCCCTGCTTGCTGGACACATCTTACTCCACTATATCAAAAAACTCCAAAATCTAAAAAACGAAGCTGTTGCCACACAGCAGTGAAGCCCTTAAATGATCCCTCCTCCCATTAAAGAAGTGGAACAGAGAATTATTTTTCCTTACATTTTACTTTCTTAACATATGGAGTAAACTAGGGCTGTACCAAAGAATTTAAAAAAAAAAAAAAAAAAGGTAGATAAACTTTGGGGAGGGAGGAAAAATGAGCTTTCATAATTCACCAACTGCTTTTTCCCCTTTTTTTTGGTGCAGGTCAAAGCTGGCTCGAAGACGCACGGGCCAGATGAAGTACTGAGTCCATGTAATGTTCTCATCTGTTCTCACCTTCCCCTAGATAGTGTTACCTCTCATTTTCTCTTTGTGATTCTTGACAGTTTCTCTTGTATGTAATCCTGTGGCTTAACATCCCCCACCTTCCCCACTCCTTCAGCACATTTTCTAGGTATTCTAACCCTACCTTGTTTCTTTTCACCTGTACCTGAATTGTACTAGTAGCATGTGGCCAAACAAAAAGAGAAAGAAAAAAAAAATCAAAAAAATCGAGTGATTATGCACGACTCTGAAAAGAAAAAAAAAATTTCCTATAACAATTGTTTATCCATTTCAACTGACCTTTTGGTGTCTGTCCCACTGTCCACTGTCTGTCTAGACTGCTACAGGGTTTTCATTCAATTTGTGACTTGGCAGTGGTCATTGGTTCCCTCAGGGCAAAGTTCCAATGCCAGGGAAAGATAAATTGTTTAATGGAGACATTACCCAGCCAGGAACTGCAATAGCTCCTCAGGCTTTCTGAATCCAGCCTCGAAGTTAAACTCTGTTGAAAGCTGATATTGGACAAATCTATCTGGACAGACTGGATTTGGGACTTTGTTTCTGAGTTTCCAAGGCCCAGCAGGCTAAGGCACGAGCTAGGAAAAGTTAGGGAACAAACCAGGAGGGGCTGGCTACAACAATCTGCTTGAAACTCTTGCTGTGGGGGTTGCAGGTGAACAGTGCTTGGGTTTAACTCTTTCCCAGAAGAGTTTCCATCAGCACACACTCCTCAGCCTCTGAACTGTGCTGATATGAGGGGAAATAGACCACAGACTGAAATATGAGATAAAATCCCCAAAATTTCAGCTGCTCAAGCCATGTACTGGACAGATGGGGAGTGTTAAATAGAAATGAAAGTTCCTGGTCCCTGGATCACCATGGAGGGCAGATCCCCTCTCCTGTTCCTGACTGTTGCAGGAACAGTTCTCACCTCTCTGGGTAAGGGGTAGGACTCCCATGGCTGTGTCAGGGCTGTTCCCAAGGGCCTGTTTGTGCATCCCTAACCTGTAATGCTCCTGTGTCACCCCACCTGTCCATGGGAGCACCCAGGGTCTGTGCAACACTTCCTAGGCAGTGTTCACACCTGCAGTGTTCTCAGGGAGCCACAGGACACTCTCAGTTCCTTTGGAAATAACTGCTGAGTGTCTCCTAATTTCCCTGCTGCAATTTTCATCAGCTAAACCCCACTGTATTCAGAGTTAACCCCTCTGGGGAACAGAGCAAGTGGATTCTGCTCCTGGTCAGTGGCATGTCATAATTGGCTCCTTGGGCATCAGCTGGGTGGTGTCAGTTCTTGGCCTGCAGTGTAAGTTCTTGTGGCCAAAGCTTTGCTCCTCGCCCCAAGAAAGAAGAGCAGAATGAATTTCCTTTTGGGGAAGTGAGCTCCCCTCTCTCAGTCAGGTGTTGGGGATGCTGTGTGCTCTCTCCTGCTGTGTTACCCTTCCTTGCTGCACCCAGGGCACTGCTGGGGCTGGCTGTGGTCCTGGGCAGTGTGAAGGGATTTCATCAGGGCAGGGGTCAGAGGGTTTGTCTCTCTGGCAGGAGGCGCAGCAGGCGCAGTGCAGCCCAGGAGGCTCGGTGGGGTTCAGGCCACGCGTGTGGGACTGGGATGTGCTGAGGAAGGCTTTGCTGCGTGGGGCCTCATGTCCAGGGCAGCTCAGGGCACACTGGGAGCTGCTGGCAGCCTGGGAGGCAGAGCAGCAGGGACATGGAGCTCACACTTGCTGCCTTTGCATGTCTCCAGGTAGTTCTCAAGCTAACTCATGCTCATGCTGTCTCTGTGGTCCTCAGATTTATTTCAGAACTGGAAGCCAGAGTGAGGGAGCATCCTGGAGACCCAGGAACATGATAGGGATAGGGTTTTGGTTTTGTTTTTTTTTTCCCTTTTGTTTTTGTCTTGTTTAACTGTGTGTGACTCTTAATACAGTGATGATATTCCTTTGTTATGCAATGATGATAAAGCACTTCCAGTGTGTGGATAAAACTGCTTGTCCTGCAGGAGGGCTCCTCACACTGCAGCTAAGCTGATCTCAAGAATTAGGTTAATTCTAAGCATTAAGTTATTGCTGCCATCACCACTGTTTATAATGACAGTGAACCTGTTTGAGGAGGCAGAGTGATTGAGGTGGGGGTAGGTTGTGACACACTGAGAGCATTTTAACTTTTATCTGTTTCTTTTTTTTAACTAGAAGAAAACTAGTTTTCTAAGTCTTTGCTTTGGATAAGCCAGAGAATGAACCATGTGGTTATAGGCATTGCACAAAATCATGATAAAGGGGTCTTCATTTAAAAGCAGGAAGAGACAGATGCTTATCTCACAGAGAGCTTGAAGTGTTACAGTTGTTGCATAAATGTCACTCTTCTGTCTTAAAACTCCAAGCAAATTCTGGTGACTTGAGGTCTGAGTGGATAATGGATCATCAGAAGACCAAAAGTCTGGTTTTAAGCATCAGCACCTCTTAAAGCTGCATAATCTGTAACAAACTAGGTCCTTGTGTGGAGTTCAAATGGGCATTACTGTTCTCAGGTCTGACATAGGGGCAGACAAAGTTTTTCTGCAATTACTGAGGCCTGCTTTGAGACATTTGGGTTTTCCTACTTAAAACTGGACTGAAACCAGTCCAAGTTTTCTTTAAAGAGATAACAAACCAAACAAATAAACAAAGTGAATTTCCATTCACTTCAAAGCTTAGCCCAACATGTTGGAAATTTCTTTTTGGAAGCAGAATGAGGAAGGTAAAATATGCTCAGTTGCCTTCTCCTGACACTCCAAAGCCCATTGTTGGTTTCCTGCTGTGTGTGTGGAGTCCCAGGGTCAGACAGCTCTGGGGACTCGGCCTCTGCTGCTGTGGGCCTGCCAGCCCGTGAGGACACGCACCAGCGGGGGATCGGTGGGCATTGCCTGGGAGGAACGGGTATCAAACTGTGCTGCATTTGGGTTTTTATGTTCCTCACCAAAAGGAAGGAGAAAACTGTCCTTTTTATCCTTTGAAAATTATGTTGGATCTTCGTGGGTATTGTAAAATTAAGCTAAACCTCCTATACTGTGTTTTAGAAATGCACTTTAAGTAGCTTTTTAAAGAAGATTCCTGTATTCTGGGAATACAGAAGAGAAGGGAGCACTATTTCCAGACAGTATGATTTCCAGACTGCCAAGAAAAGGTTTTTTGTGTCAATGTCTAACAGTCCTTATTACTGATTAGCATGGTATTTCAAAGCAAAGACTTTACTTTTTGCTGCTTGTTATCTAATTTACAGGGATTTAATTTTATGTAATGTATTGTATATTTATACATCTGTAATTAATTGCACATTAGATAAGAAAGAGGATTAGCTTCGGTCTAACACCCACTGGTACTAAACAGCCTGTGCACGTGGATCTGCCTGTACCCTGCACGCCGAGCTGCTGCAGCTGGTGCTGTGCTGGGTGTTGTGCTGGGGGTGAGCTGTGGCTGCTCTGCAGGAGCAGGGTCCTGCTGTGCTCGGGAGGGCTGTGCTGGGGGTGAGCTGTGGCTGCTCTGCAGGAGCAGGGTCCTGCTGTGCTCAGGAGGGCTGTGCTGCCTGGCCCTGCACGTTGCATCTCCGTGGTAGTCACCAACCCAGTCTGTGCTCTGGCTGTGGTGTCTGTAGCAGGATGTATTAACTTCGTGCTTCCTTGTTTCAAAACATCGGCTCTTCAAGAGCAGGACTGACTTTTGTTCAGAAGGCCATTTATGTGTTCAATGTATTTGAAATCAAAACTAGTCCAACACTAACCAGATGATTGTGTCCAATGTCATTGGGAACAGGATTGAAATTGCTGGGATCAGCTGTGTATTCAGAAAACTGGCGTGGAGCTCCTAAGTCTTCAATTCTTAACGTTGCCAAGTGAATGGGCTGCCCCTGAGCAGTGCTGAATTTACCTCCTGCTTGCCTGGAAACCAGGGCCTGGAAGCAGAGGGAGTCTGGAATGGTCAGCACTTCCCAGGGTCAGGTCTGAATTTTCCACTTTGCTTGTTCACATTTCATGTGTGGTTGGTTGTGGCTCCCGGATTTGGACATCAGACGTGCTGTTCACAGAATACATCCCCTGGAATTGCGGTCCCCATGTCCCTGTAACCTCTGTACACAAGGTATACAAGGTAAATGCTGTATAAGTGGCCTTCTTGAACAAATCTCTTTGCAAACTGATTTCATCCCAGCGAAGGAGTGTATCAGCAACACTGTACATTAATTTCAGGTTTTCATTTTCTTATTTTATTTTGTAAATATATCCGATATTTGGAGCTTGAGTATACAAAATGTAAATATAGTTCATGTATTTGTACTAATTCTGATCCATTTGCTGTATAGCCTTAGGTGTGCAATGCAGATATCTAACTGTGTATGGTAACCTTGCACCACTGAATTGTTAGTGAACGAGGTGAAACAATAAAGGTACAACCAGTGCATTAGCAGACAGAATGTGTGCTCCTGTCATTATGATTTAATTACTTGTATCTTATGTCGATTGCTTGTTTTTAAAACCTGTGCTGAAGAAGCTGATGGATGCTTTAATGAAGTTTGTCTCGACTGCTCTTGAAGAAGGGGTTCCCAAAATGAACCAAAAACTTGATGGGCCAGATTGTTGCGGGTCATCTTGTTTAGGAAATAACTTACGCAGAATTTAATAGAAACTATGGTCTCAAGGTGTGTGTGTGTCCGATACATCGGAGCGAAGTGGGGCAGCTTTGTCCTCCTGGGATCGCCTCGGTGCTGAAGGAAGGACAGGTCTGTCAAGTTTGGCCTGGCCGCACAAAGACAAACGGGTAGCGGTGATCGCTGAGGAGCTCACTGCCGCCTGGGACAATGTTCAGCGCCAGAATCGAAGCCAGTTAATAATAATTACTAATGACAAACTGCGCGGTTCCCGGCGGGATCAGGGGTGCGTGTCGCTGGGAACAGAGGCACAGCCGACGGCACGGGGCAGCTGCGCGGCTCCTCCGCGAGCGGGCGCGGCTCCCGGGAGCTCTCGGGGCTCTCGGGGCTCCCCGGGGCTCGCAGGCGGCGGGGAAGCGTCAGAGCCCGGCGGGGACAGCGCGGGGACAGGGCAGAGCGGGGACAGCACAGAACGCGGGCCGGCCGCACCCGCGCCGCTGCCGCTTTAAGGGGGCGTGGCCTCGAGACATCGGGCCATGGGCGGGGGGCGGAGTCTCGCCAAGAGCCAATGGGCGCGCGCGGCCCCGCCCGCGGCTGAGGAGAGGAAGCGGCGCGCGCCGCAGGCCGGGCCCGCAGAGCCCCGAGAGGAGCGGAGGGAGCGGAGAGCCCCGGGAGGAACGGAGAGGAACGGAGAGCCCCGAACGCCGCCGCCATGGCCGAGTGAGAGCGGGCGGGGCGGGGGCGGGAGCGGGCCCGGCGTGGCCGCGGTGTCGGGCGGCTGCGGCCGGCTCGGGAGGCCCCGGTGCGCTGTTTGCGCGGGGGCTCTGCCCGGTGGCTCCGCACGGCCTCGGTCCGTGATCGCTGCAGTAACAGCTGAGAGAATGAACTCAGATCCCCGCGGTCGTTCGGAGGGGCTGGGCTGGGCTGGGCTGGGCTGGGCTGCCCTGGCAGCTGGCATGGCCAGAACAGCCGGGCAGGGATGGATGCTGCTGCTGGATCACTGCTGGTGACCTCCCTGGCATTTTTGTTCTTTCACGTTCCAGAGCTGACATTGCTTTGATTGGACTGGCCGTGATGGGTCAGAACCTGATTTTGAACATGAATGACCACGGCTTCGTGGTAAGTGAGGAAACAAATTGTTTAGGAAGGCAGACTAGTAGCACTTGGGATTGGAGCTGAGCATTTTGTGGGTGCTTTCCCCTGCAATTGTGATGATCTAATGGGTGTATTTCCTCCTTTTAGTTATACCCTGCCTGGCCTTTGTCCTGTTTCCAGAGAAGAGCAGCGGTGCATGCCTGTACTCAGCTGGCACCTGATATGTTAATTATGCATGACTTTTCCCTGAAGTTGGCCTTGGCCTTGCCATTAACCACAGGTTCCCGAGGCACTTGCAAAGACATGCTCAGGTTCATCCCTGCCCTGTGCCTGGCACGGAGGGAAGTGGGAGAGCGCAGGATGTTGAACCTTGCTTGTATAATTTGTAGCCCGAGCTGAAGTTACTGTTCCATTGGCAGCTTTATTAACGTGTTTCCTTGCCCCCCAGGTCTGTGCTTTTAACAGGACAGTTTCCAAGGTGGATGATTTCCTGGCTAACGAGGCCAAGGGAACCAAGGTGATTGGTGCTCACAGCCTGGAGGAGATGGTCTCCACGCTGAAGAAGCCCCGTCGCATTATCTTGCTGGTGAAGGCTGGAAGTGCAGTGGATGACTTCATCAATAAGTTGGTGAGGCAGACATTCATCCTACCTGAGACTTCTTGCTGTCTTTTGGAGCAGTTTCCTCTGGAAGTTCTCAGTTATTCATCATTAGTGAGGTTTTGAATGTATGGGGGAAACCTAAATGCTGATTTCTGTTTGACAGGTGCCATTGCTGGAGACTGGAGACATCATAATTGATGGTGGGAATTCTGAGTATAGAGATACCACGGTAAGCCTGGTTCCTGCCTAACGTGAATGAATAAAATACACACAACTTTTCCACTTCTGATCATCAGAACAGTCGCTCAATAATATGCTGTCAGCCCTGTGCTCTGGAAAAGCCAAACTGATTTCTGCAAAATTAAATCATGCAGCCTATTAAAAAGCAATTAAGGACTGTGCTATAAGAATGTTTTTATAGAAGTTACCCAGACAACATGAAAATATTTTTTAACATGTTTTAAAAGTGAAGGCCTTTAGAAAATTTTATTTTACAATCTTAGGGAGTTTTCAGGGAGATTTATAAGTCTAAGGATATTTATAGATTTGTTGCTATTTCCTAATCCTTGCGATTGCAGGACAATCCAGTAGGACAGAACTGCTGGTTTGGCTGTTTGGGTAGTGGAAGCAGCAGAGTAATTATCTGCTTGTGGACAGGCTGTAACTGTAGAAGTTACAGAAGCTACATTCGCCTCTCTGGGGTGTTCATGTGAAAATACTGCATTCAGACTGGTGTTTCTGAATCTTAGAAGAGGTGCTCGTGTTTGTCTTCCTGCTCTGACATCCTGATCTTGGATAAGTGAGCTGGCCATGCCAGGGTGAGAGGCTCAGTGAGGGTCAGTCCTGTCAGCTGTCCTGGGGGATCTCTGGCTCTCTTTGGCCCTTAGAGTTTTCTGTGCTTGCACCTTCACTGCAGTGAACTCAGCAACTCCACCTTGGGCCTAATCTGCCTCCCCCACATCTTCACACAGAGCATGTGTCACCTCACACCCAATTGCAGGCCTCTTCTGCCCTCAGTGCTGCTCATGTCTGTCTGGTGCTTATAAGAACTTGTTTTTTCACCATGTCACTTTTGCAAGGATCCAAAGCAACAGGAAGTTTCCTAATGCTCACTTTGGTGTATGAACAAGCTTTCTTAAGGTTAGCTTCTAGCACATCCAAAGCAGAACTGAAAACCTCATTTTACATCTCAATTGCTAGCCTCTGTGTGTCAGGCTATGGCATGAAATGAAATTAAATAGTGCTGCTGTGCTCTTTGTTCCAGAGGCGTTGTAAGGAGCTCCAGGCAAAGGGCATCTTGTTTGTGGGCAGTGGAGTTAGTGGTGGGGAGGAGGGTGCCAGATACGGACCTTCCCTCATGCCAGGAGGAGCCAAGGAAGCCTGGTAAGCATGAACTGCTGTGTTCTCTTGTTCAGAATGGTTTGCAGCAATTCACACTGTGCACTGAGGGAGGGAAGGAGGAGGGTGTGGGTGTGGAGAGAACAAGATATGTTGCCATCTCACTTCCTCAAGGCTCCAGATTTCTCAACCTGGCAGGGGTCATGGGGCAGTGCTCAGCCTTCATGTAAGGCGGAACAAAGGCAGGCTTTTCTTCCAGGAATCCACAGGCAAAAGTAGGACCTACAGACATCTGAAGGGAGAAGGGAATTTTGCTTACATTTTAAACAAGTACTTTTTCTTATTTTTTTCTTTTGAGGCTGTACACACTTGAGAAGCTGCTAACCATGAATCAGGCAGCAGCACATGGCCCTGTAGTGACACATTATAAAAGGAGCTTCAGTATGTTTGTGCTACTGTTGAATGCATCAGTTTATTTGCAAGTTTCTGCATGCTGCTGTGCTGTTTTGTACTCATGCCTCAGTAAAGGACTGCACATCAATGCTCGTATTTATCCCTGGTTGCCTATTCTCTGTATAGATATGGAAAGAAAAGGTGTGTCCAGGCTTTAAGTGAGCTGTAGTATCTCTTGAGTCCCTGTCCATTTGCATTAGTGTTTCATACCTGTATCAGCCTGTTCAAATTGGATGGCACAAAGCCATCAACAACAGGAAGCTTCTGCCCAGTCATCTTTTGCCTTGGTAGCTAAGTTGGCACAGTTTCTGTGTTCAAATGGAGAGGATATTTGGGCTCCTTGAAGTGCATTACACTTGTCTGTACAGTGTTGGAAGCATGACTTGAATGTTCCAATGTCTTGCAAACTTTAGTTGGGAAGAACAGATTTCATTGACATGGCTGTGTGGATGAGTTCTCACCCTGCCCAGTGCCCTCAGCCCAGGCTGCCTTTTGGCAGGTTACAGAAGGCATCATACCAGTAGATTTTATTTGTTTTCTCTTGTGGTGTTTGTGTCCCCTGCCTGGCTGCTAAGGTGTATTCTTTCTCCCCACAGGCCCCACATCAAGACCATATTTCAAAGCATTGCTGCTAAAGTGGGATCTGGGGAACCTTGTTGTGACTGGGTAAATAGTCATTTGATACTGACCCTAACTTGGGGTTAGAGCCATGCTTAGGCAGTTTGCTTGCTGAAGCTCATGGATGTTTGTCCATCCACAATAAACACAGCACCCTCAGTGGCTGATTTTCTGGCTGTGTTCATCTCCAATCTGCCATCTCTGGTAACTCATACTGTGCAATGGAAAGACAAAGTTTTGTGGCTGGGTCATGTGCTGGGGGAGCTAAATGGACCTGTGAGCCACTGGTTTCTGTCAGCACTGTCTTTGATTCCTTCCTTTAGGCAGAAGGAAGCCATGGGCAGGTATTAAACACTGGAAGTGATGACAGTGCCATTGCTGAGGGGGTTTCTGGATGTTTCTGAACAGGTGGGAGAGGAAGGAGCTGGACATTTCGTGAAGATGGTGCACAATGGGATTGAGTATGGAGACATGCAGCTGATCTGTGAGGCCTATCACCTGATGAAAGATGTGCTGGGCATGGAGCATGATGAGATGGCAAAGGTGATTTGTGGTTTTTAATGTCTTTCCTTTTTTTGTGCCATGGTGTCTGTGATAGGAGAGAGCACAGACATCTGAATGCTTACAAAAGTTGTCTAAACCTCTTCCCATGCTACAGTTGATTTCTCTCCAGGAAGCACCTTCACATATAGAGATGTGAACTACCTTGCCTGAAAAGAGCTAATGAAACACTGAGCATTATAATCAAGCAGGCAAAATATATACATTAATAAATTAAAAGATATAGTAGAGACATAGCAAATTGTGGTGTGTATGAATATGTATATACTTGTTCTCCTTTTTCAGGTGTTTCAGGAATGGAATAAGACAGAGTTGGACTCTTTCCTGATTGAAATCACAGCCAATATTCTTAAATTCAAAGACAGTGATGGCAAATACCTCCTCCCAAAGATCAGGGACAGTGCAGGGCAGAAAGGCACGGGGAAGTGGACGGCCATTTCTGCCCTGGAATACGGAGTCCCGGTCACCCTCATCGGTAACTGGTGCTTTCATCTTTCCCACCTCCATGTACCACATCTCAGCAATGACAGGGAAATACAGTCTGAGCCGTGAGCCCACAGCAGGGCTGGGCTGCCAGGAGAGGCTCTTGTAGGTGTAGCTGTTCCAGCTTTTCTGCCCTGACAGCTCCTGGGTTTTTTGCTGGGCTTGTTTTTACCCCGTTCCTTCAGTCCTGCTGTCACCTGTGTCCCTGGTGTCTGCAGTGCTGTCAGGACTCAGTGATGTTCAGGGGAACATTGAGTGTTGTGCTCAGTGTTGTGATGCACAGGAGCTGGAGCACATCTGCAACACGTCTAGAGTGCCCTAATACCACAGGTCCAGAGCAAGCTTCCCGCTGAGTAAATGAGATGAGTCAAAAGCAATCTTTGCTCTCAGATTTGCTTTCATTTTCATGCTTTCTCTACCTCTTTTCCTTTTGCATTGGCTGCTCAAGTCCTGAAGAAAAATTACATTCAGTAGCTAAAAGAAAGTAACTGCAGTGTAGCTGTCAAAGAAACACGGCTGCATTCCAGCAGCAAAACAAGTTCTCTAAATGGTTTTAATGTTCTACCATAGTCCTTCAGTCCTAGGCTTGAAACAGTGTTTCCTGCTTGTACTGGTAATTTTCTCCTCTTTGGGGTGCTTGCAGAGATCAAGGGTGGAGCAGACACTCCCTGATGAGTGCTCTGCAGTGCCAGGAGCATTGTTAGGTAATGCCTGATAGGGAAGTGTGTGCCACAGTCCTTGTGCAAACGTGGCTGCTCGCAGGGCAGTCGCTGTGTGGTTTTACTGCATGAGCATGACTTGCAAACTTCTGCTTGTAAAAGCAGAGTCATGCTACTCCTGCTTTTTCCTGGTGTTCCTACCGTGCTGCTCCTCCCTTCTGGAGAAGGAAGTTTTTGCAGAAATGGAAATTAGCAGGTTCTGATTTAGGTGTAATATGTCCTCCTGCTGTAGGGAGGATCCAGAGTCTTGTGAAAACATTACTCACTCTTCTTTTTAAATTGCTGTTGATTCTGCAGTGTGGGTTTTTTTGGTGTTTTTTTTTTTAATATCATAACTCAAAGGGTGGAACAAAATGACAATAATGAAGACTTGCTTTTCTTTCTATCAGACCCTGAAAAGCAAACTTTTTTCTCCCTCATTTTACAATACTGTCTTCAATAGCAAACAAGAACAGCTTAAACTGGCTTGATTAGGAACTGACTGAGCCAGCCTGACAGATGATATTTAGCAACCTGTTTAGTGACATTAGAAAACATTCTTACGGACTTCTGACTAGTGCTAGGGGCCTACCAGATTTATGAATCTTATGTCATCCTGTAAGTTAACCTGCTGTTTTATTTTTGATTTTAATTGCCCTTATTTTGCGTATGTGCATTTTAAAGCACATCCAGTTAATGTATGCTGACATTTAAGGAACAGCTTTTTATCTTAAAAGCATGATAGAGTACTTGGTGAAGTCTTCAGCCTCACTGTTCCCTAGATTGCAGTGCAACACTGTCTCTGATAGATAGGAGAAGATTTTAAAGTAAATTCTTAAAATTGCGAGCTGGTAAATGTTCCTGAGATAAATTTTCATGTGGATGACTTGTGGCTTTTTTCATTATCATTTGAAAGCTGTATCAGTCAGGACTTACCCACTGGTTGTACTGAGAGGTAGTGTTGCTGTTGGAATAATTCATTTGTGCAGCAGTTATTTATGTTATTGCTTGTGTACGTGGCTCATCACCCAGCGACACTCGGGTGTCTCAGACACGGACAGGGGTGCCCGGGTTTCTGATGATCTCCCCTTGCCTGCCATCCCCAAAGGTGAAGCTGTGTTTGCACGGTGCCTGTCGTCCCTCAAGGAGGAGAGAGTGCAGGCCAGCAAGCTGCTGGGAGGGCCCAAAGGGACTCAGTTCAGTGGGAACAAGGAGGCCTTCCTGGAGGACATCCGCAAGGTGAGTCCTGGTGCGCGTTTGGGGTGCTGTGAGCCCTGGGGAGCAGCTCTTGTGTTCGGATCTCATGAGAACTGGTTCCTGCTGTCAGCACTGTGCACTGTCTCACAAAGCACAATGAGACCCATTGCTAACCAAAGGAAGGTTAGGAAGGATCCAGAAGGAATTTAACTCTAAGCCACGGTGGGCAGAGACAACTGCGTGGGGCACAGAGCTCATAATTCATGCACAGGAGCTTGTCCACCCCTCAACACTCCTGCCTTGCCTCGGTATTGCTCTCTTGATCTCTCTCTCTTGAAACCAAACTTTCCAACAGGAAGGGATAGTTTGTTTCTCAAATAACTGCGATGTTGCTGCTGTAGTCATCCCTGTCTTGAGATGTGGGCTGAACACAGTGCATATCCCATGAAGTTAGTTTGTTGTTCAACTTTGTGAGACTTCTCTTGGAATGTGAATTTGATTTTTTTTTTTCTTTTTAGGCCCTGTATGCTTCCAAGATTATCTCATATGCTCAAGGCTTCATGCTGCTGAGACAAGCAGCCAAGGAATTTGGCTGGACACTGAATTATGGTGGTATTGCACTGATGTGGAGGGGAGGCTGCATCATCAGGAGGTAATTGAGATGAGGAGGTAACCTGGCTGCTGAGGGGAGAGAGAAGAGCAGGCAGTTTAGTTTGTGAGGTGCTTGGCTGACAAGCCTAGAGATTTCCTTGGAAAATCCATGGAGTTACTCTGCTGCTAAGATTCTGAGAGGCTGTAGACAACACCAAGGGTTACTAGATGAACCCACTGTTCTGGTGGCTGAACTGCTGAAAATGTTTTATCTTTGCCATGTTTGCAATCTTAGTCTGGCTGAGTCAAGTTTTAGCACTGTAAGTTTTGAATTCTGAGCCTTTGTTGGAAGCTGTGACATTTATTCCTGGTTAACTTTTGCCTAGTGTGTTCCTGGGAAAAATCAAAGATGCTTTTGATCGAAACCCTGAGCTCCAGAATTTGCTGTTGGATGATTTCTTTAAGAAAGCTGTAGAAAACTGTCAGGTAAGTTCCAAAACGATAATTTACAGCCAGGACTGTCATGGTTTTTCTCTTTGAAACTGACCAAGCTATGATTGGAAACTGAAGATTCCCTTTTACTGGTGCAGAAAAGCCTTAGGCAGAAATCCAGCAATTCAGAAGGACCATAATGTGAGGAAAAAAGGCCTGGCCTGTGTGAACATTCTCTGCACTGCCCTGTGTCTTGTGCCTGCTGTGCAGTTGGATTTCAGCTGAGCTCTGTTCCAGTGCCATTGTTTGCAGTAGCCCCAGAACAACAGTTCCAGATGCACCCATTCTTTAGGCCTGTGTCTCTGAACACTGTCCCGATTTGGATGGAATTAAAACCACATTATCTGGCCAAAAAAGAAGTCTGATCATTAGTAGTTCTTGTAACTGAATCTGAATATTGCATGCAAATTCCTAGACCAGATGAACAGTTGAACTGAGGATTATCCACATCTGTCTGAAGTGTCAGTGCTGTCCTCTTGGGCCCTTGGGCGAGCTTTGTTCTGTGCTTGGTGAGAGGTCCTGGAACATTCCCCTCAGAACATCCCCACTGAGTCTGTGCTTTTGAGATGCTCTGACCATGTTTATGTGAAAGAACATCATCCTTGCTTGAGGCTGTGGTTTGTCTGCATGTCTCAACTGTTCTCATCCCGCTGTTAACTCCGTCTTACTTGCCATTATTATAGATCAACCTCGTTTATGTAAAATCGGGAATCTGCTGCTGTATTTGCTCAGACTTGGTTGTTAGATTTCACAGACTGAAATAGCACACACAGTTGTACTGGAGCAGTTCATGTGCCTGCATGTCCCCCTGAGCCAGCATCAAACTCATCAGTTTCCTTTCCCCCCTTTCCCCTCTGCCAGGAGTCGTGGCGCCGTGTGATCAGTACTGGCGTGCAGATTGGAATCCCCATGCCCTGCTTCACTACAGCACTTTCTTTTTATGATGGATACAGGCACGAGATATTGCCAGCTAACCTGATTCAGGTAGGCACTGAAATCTATTCCTCATTAGGTAACAGTAGGTGCAACTTCCAGGACTCATGATACTGACATTTGTGTGTCTGGTTTGTCTGTGTGTTCTCATTCCAGGCTCAGCGTGATTACTTTGGTGCACATACATATGAATTATTATCAAAGCCAGGGGTATTTATCCACACTAACTGGACAGGCCATGGTGGAAATGTGTCCTCTTCTGCTTACAATGTCTAATGGAAATCCTTCCACTTGGAGCCCAGATACTGTAGATCTCCAACACTTCTTCTAGAATATCACTTTTTACTGTACTCCACTAGAACATGTGTTTGGACACTTTTGTAATAACTTGGGGGTGTGTTTCATACCTATATGTATATCTCTCTATATGTATCATATAAGAAAACTAAATAAATTTAGTTATAAATGTATTGAGGTGTTTTCTTTCCACTGGTGCTGGCCAAAACTATGTAAAATGCTTTTGTGCAGTCTTTAATAGAATTTATAGTCATGTTGGGTTTATAATATTGTAGTGCATGAATTCCTAGGGGTCAAGACAGAGATGACTGCAATTCAGGAATTGCTGAGATGGAGAGAGGCAGACAGCACAGGAACTTACACAAGGTTCCAGGCAGGTAAAGGCCTTTCTCCTGTTCCATGGTTTATTCCTAACAGGCAGTAGCTTGGCTCTTACAGATTTAATTCCTGGGCATTCAGCTGCCCAGTCTGTCACACTGAGCTCTGTGTGCTTTTGGTGGAAGGAGAAATGAAACTCATACTCCTGTCACCATTCTCCCTCCAACTGTTGGTCTCAGTTTTGAGCTCTGGCATAAACATTTTGCATTGCTGTGTGCTTGCACTTTCTGCCCCAAATCTCCCTGATTCTTTGCCTCTTATTCCACTGGGACAATTAAAAATACCCACAGCAACATGCTAAGTTGGCTCTATTTTATATCCTCTCCCTGCAATGCTACTGCCAGTCATCTTCAGGACATCTGACAATTCACCTGGGTGTCTGAACCTTTTTATTTTTCAAAACCTGTTAAATGTTGTGTTGTGCACACTGATTTTTACATTAATGTTTGACCATATATATTTCTACTAAGACAGCTACTTAGTCACTAGTTGAATCTCTGTATGAGGTAAAATATAACTTCCAACTGAAGGTACCTTTTCTGCAGCTCACGCAGTACGATGGGAGTTCTGTGGAACAAACGCGGGCGACAGCGACGCTGCCTCGCGGGGCGGCCGCGCGTCCCCTCACGGGGCCCGGGGGCGGGCCCGACATGGCGGCGGCCCCGCTCCGCGCGCCGGGAGATCGTGAGGGCGGCGATGGCGGCGGCCCCGCCCCGCGCGCCGGGGGCGGGAGATCGTGAGGGCGGCGATGGCGGTGGCCCCGCCCCGCGCGCAGGGCGGGAAGCGCCGGGGCGGGAGATCGTGAGGGCAGCGATGGCGGCGGCCGGCGGCGAGCAGCAGCAGATGCTCACACAGGTACCGAGCGGCACACGGGGCCGAGGCCGTGAGCGTGGTGCGGGGCGAGGCCGGTGTGTCACTGCCTGCCCCCGCCTTGGTCCCCGCAGAGGCTGAAGGCGGCGGTTCACTACACGGTCGGGTGCCTGTGCCAGGAGGTGGAGGAGGACAAGGACGTGCAGTTCAGCAAGCAGAGCATCGCAGCCATCTCGGAGATCACCTTCCGGCAGTGCGGTACAGCTGGGTTACCTCGACTTGCCTCGTGTTACCCGGGTTACTGCAGCGTTCCGTGTCCGTTCAGGAGCCAGCGCTGGAGGCACGGGCCTTCAAAACCAATAGCATCCAACTCGGTGTCACCGGGGCACTCTCTTGTATTATTTCTTATTTTAAGTACAAGAAATAATAGTTCGACTTTTCAAACCCGAAAAAAGCATTTAGATGTATTGTGTGGCTACCTGCTTGTGTACGAGTGCTGCCTAACAGCCAGCTCTGGTCACTTCTCATAACTGACTTGGATAATTTGTGTATCTCTGCCCACTCAGTGTTTTAAAATATATGACATCTTTGTGTTTTCTCTAGAAATCTTCGCAAAGGACCTTGAAATGTTTGCAAGGTATGCACTGATTGTTACAAAGGCTTTCCTTTTTTTGTGTTATCTTTAAAGCGCATCTTATAATTCAAGCTTTAAAAGGGCTTTTTAAATAGTGTGTTAAGTTATGAAATAGAAATTCCCTTTACTTTTTGATCTTGGCCTCTTATGTTGGCAAAAATGTTAAGGAGTATTTTTTGATGTTATGCAGGCATGCAAAACGAACCACGGTCACTACAGAAGATGTGAAGCTTTTGGCTAGAAGAAGCAATTCTTTGGTGAGATGCACTGTATTTATTGTCTTCCAACATTCTTAAAGCAGTTAATTCCTAAAATGAACTTAATTCCTTGATTTTCCTTAATTCATTTGAATGAAGGTTATACATGGTGAAGCAACTGTTGCATAAGCAATTTCACTGTCTTCTGAGGTAGATAGGCACAATCCAGTGATTTTTAAATTTTCATCTTGCTTTGCTTCACTGTGCCTCACTGTGGTGAGATGTAACACAGCTCTGATTGCAGTTCAAGAGCAGTGCTCTCGTTGCACCAGGGCTGCTGAAGTTCCAAGTTCAGATGTGCAATAAGCAGACACAGTGTTGTGAATCACTTTGCTTTCTCCTGATGTTGTGTTTCTTTGTTGTAGCCTAAGGTCAGGAATAGCTTGACTCTGCCTCAAGGTGCTGAGTCTCCCAACATCAATACAGGGATCACAGAATCACTGTGTTCCCTCCTGTGCTGATCTACATGATGTTCCATGGATAAAACTCACTAATCTGTTAAGATATGCCTATACATTGATCCATGAAAAATGCTTCCAATACTAATTTTACTTTTATGTGAGGAGATTTTTTTTCCTTCCATATAGTATTTGAAATACACAACATGAATTTGCCTGAGAAGGCAAAGCAAATGTTTTTGGAGTCTCTCATTTTTCTTTTAATAATAATAATTTTTCCTGTAAATTTCTCTTCAGAATTTCTTACTAATGTCTTGTGAGTAAATGAAGTTCCTCAGTAGAGGACTGATTGTTTAGCTTATTGTTCCCAGCTAAAATATATCACTCAGAAGAGTGAAGAGCTTGCATCAAGTAACATGGAGCAGAAGGAGAAGAAGAAAAAGAAGTCCAGTGCAGCTAAGGGAGAGAGAACTCCTGGGGAACAAGAAGCAGCTGTCACTGAAAATGAAGATTCCAACATGGCATGATTTGTCTTTCCAGTAACGTTTCAGGTCATTTTCTCTTACTGTCCTAGAGAAACCAGAGTTAGCCTATTTATCTTGCAGGTTAGCTTCAGTAATGAATCTTCAGCTTTAGTGGATGCGATTGGACTTTTATTGTTCCAAAAATGAAAAGTCTGTCAGAATTCAGTAAGCTTACAGCCAAAGTGCCTTAATTGCTCACAAAAGGTATCTTTTCTTAAAATACTTTAAATAAAGATTTTGGAATAGATCATTCTCACTGAGCCATAACTCAGTATGTGCAATACCCTTCATTCTGCTACTTTCTCTAGTAAAAAATTCTCTTCTTTGACTTTTTCCTTGCTTCCAGTATTGCTATTTTTGCTCAGACATTTTGAGTATTTTGTTTTTACTAAGCCACCTCTCTCTCATTGTCTTGGCAGTTAAAGGTGTCTTGTGTCGTTTCCCAGCTGTGGCACTGCAGGGGTGCAGTTGTCACTGTCAGAAATTCCCATTTTCAGGTGGCACCGTGGCTGCAGAACGCTGCAGGCAGGGATCCCACTGCCCTCTGCTGGGCTGGCACTGCCTTACCCAGTGCAAATGAGCTTACAAAGAATGAAAATAATTACTCAAAGGAAGAGGATTTCCAGGGGTAGCACAGCCATCCATGTGATTGCAGAAAGACTGGACGTAAAAAGCTTGCAGTAAATACCTGTGCAAAACACCAGGAAACCTTTTTACCTGCCATGGCCTATAATATTACAATCTAAATATGGTCAGAAGCAAAACAGACAAAAAGATGCCTGCAAGCTTCTCCCCTAAGTCCAGTCAATTCCCATCTGGGTTGCTTCACCTGAAGGTAGCCTGAGTAGTTTTGTTTAATTACTAAACTGTTTAGAATATTTATTAGTTGCACTGTCTAACTCTGATTGTGCCAAATTTAAGCTGGACTGTTGCATGCAACAGGTTCACCTGAATGCCTGCTGTAGGAATACTCACCCTGGGCCATTTAAGGCTGTGGAGGATCAGAGGATTTAGCATGCTGCTACAAAATACATCTGTACCTACTAAAACTTCCTCAGAAGTTTCATCTCACTTGTCAGATGTTTTTCATATACATCTGCTGTTCTCACACAAGAAGAGCAGATTGTGCCAGGTGAGGGTTCATGGCAGTCACCATGATGGACACACATTTTGTCTAAACACTTTGTATAAGTTAAAGACTGTACTTTTCTGTTCAATTTCTTCATCCTCTTTCCTTAAGGTAATACTGAATTTATCAGCCCATTCTTTTAATTATAGCAGCTGGTAGAAATACCAAAACTAGTCCAACAGTAAGATAAAAAGGTTTTATTTATGTTAGAAAAAAAGACTTTTAACAAATTTTAAAATAAGCCAGTTAATATAAAAGCATCATGATGCTACACTAATGATTAGGAGAATAACACAGCAGGCCAAATGCAAGTCTTCTGTCACTCACCCTTACAAAGCAATTATTTCTATCTTTGCTGTGTTTTACATGATAGTTCTTAGACAGCATCCAAGAGGCAGGAGTTCCTTACAGAAAAAGCACTGAAGTTGAAGGACTTTGAATTTACTTTAACTGATTAAATCAGCATGAGAATTCAAGTTCCTAGATCCCAGGCTGGAGCCTAAAGCCAGGCAGCAGCTGGGTATCCCCTCTGCCCTGATCACTGACTGTGCCTCAAAGTGTCTTCCAGAGATCTTCCATCCTTTTTACACTGCAAATGGTGGGAGAACAAAGTAAGCAAACTGCCTGGGGCTTCAGGAGCTGTATCCACCATTATCAGATGGAAGCTGCTGGCTACCAACCAGGTATTGAAAGCTGAACACTTGCATGCTGTGCTTAGCAATACCATTGTTCTAGCATTCTGCAAAAAGTCAAAATCCCTTTGCTTACACAATTCAAATCACCAGAGGAGTTTAAGCCTCAGGACAATGTCCAGATTTTAGTTGTTCTATAGCCAGCCCACAGTATGACCAGCAAACTATGGTTCCAGGATGTGTCTTTGCTTGTACTGATTCTAATGCAAAAGCAAAACCCAAACTGCAAACAGCAATGCAGTCTTATTTCCTGCGTTTTGCACTGGGCCAGTCCCCCCAGGGCAGCGTTTTCTTGCCCTTGGACGTGCTCCTTAGAGAGAGCAGGGTCTGCACTTGCTGGAGGCGCCTGGAGAGCTCCTGGTCACAGGCTGACTGCAGAGCTCCAGCTTTCTGCTTGTCCCATCCCAGAGCCGAGGCCAGGGCTGCTGCGTCTGCCTTCAACACCAGCTGGAGCAAGACAGATTGTTAGCAGCCTTTTCTACTGACTCCCTGGCCCCTAGCCCTCCTGTGCAGCAGGAACTGCACACGTTCCCAGCTCTCATCACCTATCCCGTGGGCTAGTGGATTTCCAGTAATTTGCCAACACTCAATGCTTGAGGCTCCGTTCAGGTGTGCAAAGGAAGAGAAAGCAGTTACTTACTTTCTACAGCAGGGAAAAGTAAGAGTAGCAAGTTCACAGCTGGAAAGAATACCTTCCTCAATGGTTACAGTTTATCTAGACTTTCCAATCTATATTTAGAGTTTTTTCCAAAGTAAGGAGGTTTTTATTTTGATTTGGGATGGATAAAAGAAACATACCTGCATGCATAAGCCTATAAAAAACCCCAAAGAACCTTGCTGGTAAGACAGCTGACTGATTTGTCAGAGACCAAACCCAAAATTATTTTGTGGCTTTTCAGAGGACAGAGCAGAGTGTGTGGACCATTGTCTGTTACAGAGGAGCTCCAGCCTCTCTTTTGGAGGGAGAGCTTTGCCAGGATATGGTTTGTGTCATTCTCACCCACCTCTAGATCCTGACTGTCCAAGCAGAGCTCTGGAGCAGGTTTTTCTTTCAGAGCAGTGAGGACCTGGTCGCTGAGTGCTGTTGTGGCTGCAGTGTCTGTGCTGCTGGTACCTGTGTCAACCACATCCATCTCCTTCCTCGCTGCAGCCTCAGGTTCTGAAAAGGAGAGACTCCTTTTCAGTACAGCTCCTGACGAGCACAGGACAGGAAAAGCGGCCTGGACTGCTTTGATGGAGATTAATAAATATACATCCAATCTTGGTGCATCCTGGAACTTAAGAAATCCATAATTTTTAATTTTTTTAAGGAGGACTCCAGGATCTAAGCTTTTCTCCAAGTATTCTGCTTTCAGGCTTTGTGAGAAATGTGACACAGCAGCAAGAGGGCTCTCTGGTCAGAGAATTCTTACACTATGTACACTACAACTGCTCTTGTATCAACCCCATTTAACAGCAGCTGATCAAATTTTATTTATTCCACTCTGCCAGGAGTTGGAGTTGGAAACCTCCTTCTCTAGCACACAGATGCTCCCTACCTGCAACTTTGCTTAAGATGCTGTCTTCAGTTTTCAAGGCCTCCAGGTAGAGTTCCAGGAGCTGCCTTGACTGACGCTCCTCCTCTCGCCTGTCCAGCACCTGCTGCAGGGTGTCCTGCAGCACCTGCACTTTGGTTTCACTCTGGGCAAGCTCTTCTGCCAGCTCTGAGCGTGGCACATCAATAAGCACCTTAAAACATGGAGAGGGCTCCTGAGTAACTCATTTCATGGCACTCACTGCAGTACAAACAGAACATACAAACCCTCCTGAAACCAAGCGTGTTCCACAAGGTTTTTGGTCACAGCAAGGCCCCTGAGTTCTGAGAGGCTGTAGTGGCACTACACCAGGCAGCATTTTTTACTAAAAGCCAAAAGGCACCCAGGAAAGTGTGGAATCATGTGCAATTTTAGCAGAAAGCTTGAAAACTAATAGCAAAGCACAACTTCTTCACAGTGCATGGAAATATTCAAAGGAAAGGCAGCAGCCTGGCACCTGGGAAGCTGCACACTGGGGAGAACAAGAGGGGGCAGTTACTGCCGTGCCTCACCACAGACAAGGTGTTAAGCACTCAGAAACTTGAATCAATCAGCTCTGGAGAGTGACAGCAGTTCTCCAAAGCCCTCTGGAGCAGACAGACCTGGCCATGTTACACAGGGGTGCTGGTTTTGCATGGGAGGCACCACCACAATATGTCTGGCTATAAGGAATGAGCTGATCTCAGCTGCCATTTGGCCAAATCTCAACTTCTTGCCAGAACTGGAATTGTTCTGTGATAGTTGGGGATTAAGAGCATCTTTGGACACTTGAATGTTTCCCTTCAAGGAGAAGTTTGACTCTGGCACCAAGAGCCAAAAGCAGCATCTGAATTAAGCCTGAGCTCTTGTTTATGGAGTCTCTTCTCTACTGAGATAGATGGGTGATGGGCAGATGCAAGGACAGGGACTGGGGGTTTCCCCACTGTACCTGCAGGTCCTCTTCAGACATCAGGATGATGTTGGACAGGTCATCCTTCAGCTGCCTGGCCAGCTGCTTCCACTTCTCGGCAGCACTGTCCACCTCATCCACAGACTCCGAGAGCCAGGATGTTCCACTGTCTGACACAAGAGCCACCAGTTTCATGGGTCATTCCTCATCACCTGGCCCTGCCTACTGTCACTAGGTGTGTTCCAAACACCTCCCCTTCCATGCTTCCTCACTCACAGCATACCTAAGCTTTTGCTGGACCATTTCTCATCCTTGGCCAGTGCCACAAACTTGGTGTTAGGTGGCAAGCACAAGAAGTAATCTTCATCATCCACAATGGTCCCATCTTCTGCCAGTACCAAGGTGATGGGTTTGTCAATAGCCAGAACACCACAAGCTGCAGAACAGAAAAAAATACTTAACAGAACGATAAAAGTGACATAGCACTGCCTGTTTATTACCCCCAGCACAAAGGACAGGCAACTCTCAGTGTCTGAGGCTGGAGACCAGGACCTGTCTCCTCACAGTGCCGCACATCAGCCGGGTCCCATAGCGGGGGTCTCAGCGGCTCCCACAGGGGGTTCCACCGGGTCTCAAAGGGTCCCAGAGTGGGTCCCACCGGGTCTCACAGGGGGTTGCATCAGATCCCACAGCGGATCTCACAGCGGGTCCCACAGCGGGTCTCACAGGGGGTCCCACAGCGGGTCCCCCCTCACCTTTGTCGCGCAGCTCCCGCAGGCAGGACGCGGCCACGCCGTGCTGCTCCGGCCCGTCCCGCCGCCGCACCACGCACTGCTTCAGCCGCGCCGCCATCAGCTGCCGCTCGGCAGTGCCCCGAGGGCTCTTCCAGGCGGGGAAGGCGCTGCTGCGGCGGGATCGGCCCGGCCCGGCCCGGTTCGGTTCGGTTCAGGCCGGGCTCTCACGGCACCGGCGGCGCCCCGCGGGACGCATCGCTGCGCCGGCGATCGACTCGGCGTGCCTGCGGCGCGGCGCGGCGGCGGGGGCGGCGCATCGGGCGGCCGGGGATGTATTAGCCGCGCCTGGGAAGATGGCGGCCGCGGAGCGAGCGGAGCAGCCGGGGCAGGTGAGGCGGCCGGGCCGGGCCGGGCCGGGGCTCCGGGACCCGCCCGCACCGCGGGCTCGGGGCTGCAGCCGAGCCCCGCGCCCTGGGCGAGCAGGGGCTGTGCGGGGCCGGCTGAAGGGTGTGCAGGCCGGGCCCGGGGCACAGGCGTGCTGGCATTGAGGGTTTGTGTATGAAACTCGTCAAGCACTCGGATAGGAGGAGAATAAATCCAAACACGGCCAGAGAGAACGGAGACAGCGTGCAGCTGGGCTCTAAAACTCTGTGCAGCCCTGTGCAGGGTAAGAGTTGGACTCGATGATCCTTGTGGGTCTTTTCCAACTCAGACTGTTCTGTGACTCTGTGACTAGTTAGAGGAGAATGTTGTCTGTGCCTTGCAAATGTGAGGGATGGAAGGAGATCCTTGAGCCAAGAGCATAAAAGGACAAACCTGAATGGGGAGAGCAAAAGAGAAATGTAAGTTCACTGGTTTCAGTGCTCAAGAAACACTAAAAGCTTGAGATATTTTTGAACTGGGACGTGAAATGAATGGGGTAGCTTGAGGAAAAAACAAGCGTGATGGAGTTGTATTTAGTGTATATTCTTATTTTCCCGAAGGCCTCTTCCAGGCTGGGTTGTGTGACTCTGTAGCACAGGTGTGATGCGGGTGTACACAGTGAAGGCTTCCTCTCACTCTCACTGTCCTGTTCATGATCTAGAGTCACTTGTATTTCACTGCAAGCTCAACCCACCTCAAATTCCATGCCCTCCTGAAGCTCTGGCATCATCCCAGATAGGTTCCTGTGCGTGCTGCCAGTGGGATTTGGTAAAGGCCTTTCAGTGCCCCCAGGGCCCCACTGCAGCAGGTCTGGCTGTGTGGGCAGCTGGGAAGGACACAGAACAGCCTGCCAGTGACACACTGCTTTGGGCAGTCACTCAAATCTGGCCCCGTTTGGCAAAATCTCCATGAACCTCTCTGTTGGTCCCCTTATTTTGGACTGAGAAGGCTGAGTTTGTAGGGAACGCTATTGAACTAAACTGAAATAGAAATAAGTTACATAAAATCAGTACTCTTGGCCAACCAGCACAAATCTGGGTTGTGAAAGGCCGAGTTACCAAACTCACAGGAGGCAGGGCAGCTTTGCATCACCCAGGTGTTTTCATCAGCCCCAGTCTGAGGTGCAGGCATTGCAGCCCATCCCTCACACTTCAGGCGAGTGCTTCCAGAATGAGGAAACCTGAAACAGTCTGTGACTGGTCCATAGGGCCCCTGGGCAGTCTGCAGGGCTGGCAGTTTCTGAGAAAGAAATCTGGTTAATTGGCAAATGTGGTTGCCTAAAACCATTCAGGTCCTCTGAGTTTGGATGTTGTATTTTCCCATTGCACACTTAAACCCCCCCATTTATTTATGTTGCTTTACCTCAAAATAAGGTTCCATGCTTGGAAATGGGAGAGCCTTGCTTTTTAACCTTATAAATGTAGCCAAAAACACTCGTGAGTATTGAAGGTGAAGAGGAGGAGTCAGGTTCTGTCCTATCACGTGCAGCAGTGCTGGATCCTCAGGCCAGAACGAGTTACTCACACCCCTTTTGGTGTCTGTCCTGCATCTGGTGTGTGAGGAGCCCCTGGTGTGGGCACGGGTCAGGAACCTCCAGGCCAGCTGCTGGGCAGGGCACTGGGCAGGAGCCTCTGGTGTGGCTGCTGGACAGGGCACTGGGCAGGAGCCTCTGGGCAGGGCACTGGGCAGGAGCCTCTGGTCTGGCTGCTGGACAGGGCAATGGGCAGGGCATTGGGCAGGAGCCTCTGGTGTGGCTGCTGGGTAAGGCAAGGTCAGGAGCCTCTGGGCAGGGCACTGGGCAGGAGCCTCTGGTGTGGCTGCTGGACAGGGCAATGGTCAGGAGCCTCTGGGCAGGGCATTGGGCAGGAGCCTCTGGTGTGGCTGCTGGACAGGGCAATGGTCAGGAGCCTCTGGGCAGGGCATTGGGCAGGAGCCTCTGGTGTGGCTGCTGGGCAGGGCACTGGGCAGGAGCCTCTGGTGTGGCTGTTGGACAGGGCAATGGTCAGGAGCCCCATGTCCAGCTGCCACTCAGCCCTGCTGCCCCTGAGCCCTGGCACACCCCAGGAGCTGCTCTCACCTCCTCCTCTCCCTCCTGTGCTGCTCATGGAGCTGCTCCTGCTGCCCCAGCCTGGCCCTGCCTGCTGGGGACAGGTGTCCCCATCTTGTACAAGGTGTCTCGGCCCATGGCAGGGCCTTGGAATGAGATGATCTTTGAGGTCCCCTCGACCCCAGCTGTTGTTTGATTCTGTGACTCTTTACCATCTCCTGCGGGTCTCACGCTGGTGCTCATTCCTCAGCCAGAACTCTGAGAAGTGTTCAGTGCTCACACATTCTGGGAGCTTGGATGGAATTGGAGTCTTACAGCTTCGCCTGGAAAAAGGAGATGTGATTGAAGGACACGTGGTAGTGGGTGACTGTTCAAGGGGGCAGTTTTGGAATGAAACAAAGCAATGAAAATATCTTTACAAGTCTCACAGAATGTAAACACCGCTCCTCTTACACAGCCACTGCAGGTTTGACACTGTTACCAATGCTTGTAGAAAGTTGTCCCCATTGCACTCTAAACGTTTAGAGGATTTGATAAAATATTTGCTTTCTGCCCCTGGTGATGTTTGCTTATTTATTGCCAAGCTTTCAACACGAGACAGTGAGTAGTGGCACTGCCTCACTTAACATGTTTATGTTTGGGCCCCATCATGTTTCCTATTACAAATCAGGTTAATTTAGATGCTGAAAAGGGAGTGTCAGATGTCTTATGGCTTATTATCTGTTTTTTCTTAGTTTAATTTTCTCATTCTCATGAATTAATATATTGCCTCAAGCAGTGTGGGGAGAGGGGAGTACTGCAGCTCAAATGAAATCGTTTACGTAGATAGAATTATGTTCTAAAGGCAATAAATATTTCTACCAGAGATTTAAAATACTTTGTTTTGTTTAGAAATCATGTTCCTTGGGCCTTTAGCAATGTCTTTACTAAAAATAAACAAAAGATCCTGTCTCTCTGTTACTGTTTTTTTAATAGTAAAAGAAAGAGAAAAGCAAGATGATGGTGTAGCCTGTGAACAGGATAAGCAATTTCAGATTTGTCTTGGCTATCAGTGTTTCTCCAGTGCCAAATACTTTGCTGTGGGAATTTCCTGAGGATGTGAATTCAGTGGTGGGTCCTTCCTCCCTCCCTCCCACCCAGAGGTTATGGCAAGTGATCCCAGAGAGTCCCTGCCCACCTGTGAGGTCTGGCTGGGTCCTGGTGATGATCCTTGTCTGGATGCAGATGAGTTGCAGTACATTTGAGTTTCTGGCACCCTCTTGTGGTAAACGCTTATTTTATCTATATTGTTTTTGTGTATTTTGCAAATGGGAAAAATAAATGTTGCAATACTTGGAAGGTGAGGTGTGTTCATAAAAATGAGGAATAGAATTGGAGGACAAAACTTCTTTTAATTATGTGTGGGAAGCAAGGCTGGTCCTGGTTCTGCTGGCAGTTTGTGAGGTTTAGGGGAATCATGGTTATTTAGAAATCTTTAGAAGAACGGTTCAGAAAACGAAGGATGCATTACTGGACCCTGGAAATGGGAGAAGTATTTAAAGATTTGTGTTTTGTGCCCACTACTCTCATGCCATCTGTCAGGAGCCTTGCCAGCTCTCGCTGCTGACTCTCTAGAACCTGTTCTGCAGATTCTCTAAATTCCCTTGTTTTAAAGGGGCAATGAATACATTTTGCTGTGGTTCTGACCTGTTTGTGTTCAGTCCTGACAGAAGCGCTGCTGGTAGCACAGAGCAATGTGCGTGCCAGGTGCTGCTCGCAGGATGAGCGATTCTGGCGGTGCCCGTGGGGTGGCAATGTGAGCTCACTGTGTTTCTGCTCCACAGGCTGGCTCCTGCCCTGCCACTGAGAGCGCCGCGTCTCGGGAGCCGCTGGTGAGTTCCTCCAAAGCACCTGAGAATGCCTTGTTGGTAACACGCGAGTTGTTCTCTCTGCCGCATCGTTTTCCAGCCCTTGTTTTGCTTTTCTGAGGAGCTGCTGCTTTGTGGAAACGGTGTGAACTGCCCCGGGGGGCCATGGTGTTCACACCTCAGAATTCTGATCTGTGGCCACCACCTCCAGTGAGCCTGGGTTAGATGTGGGTCACCTGGGCCGTGGAGAGCCTGGGTTAGACATGGCTCACCTGGGTTAGACATGGGTCACCTGGGTTAGATGTGGGTCACCTGGGCCGTGGAGAGCCTGGGTTAGACATGGCTCACCTGGGTTAGACATGGGTCACCTGGGCCGTGGAGAGCCTGGGTTAGACATGGGTCACCTGGGCCGTGGCCTGTCCCAGGATGTGCTCCTGTCCACAGCCTCTTTAGGAAAGGGTCTGAGGAATGCTCTGTGCAGCAGATTCATGTGCTGTACTCTTTACAAAAACCCCTCTGCTGCTCAGAGACCTCATTCAAGCTGTCTTTATATTCAGAGGCACTCAGAGTGAGCTTAGAAATGTTTGTCAGCTGGCAGTGCGTGTAATCCGATGTTTTTACTCTAGAAGCATTTTGGAAAGGGCCCTGGGATTTTTTTGTGTATGAGGATAACTCAGAGAACCCTGTTTTGTTTGTTCTTTTATGGTGATGCAGAGTGGGAAGTGAGCCACTACTCCTGGAGCTGCAGTATGTGGATTTTACAACCTTGGGTCCCTTCCCTTCCCTTCCCTTCCCTTCCCTTCCCTTCCCTTCCCTTCCCTTCCCTTCCCTTCCCTTCCCTTCCCTTCCCTTCCCTTCCCTTCCCTTCCCTTCCCTTCCCTTCCCTTCCCTTCCCTTCCCTTCCCTTCCCTTCCCTTCCCTTCCCTTCCCGCCAAAACCTTGACAAAATTCTTAGCCAATACTTTCCTCCTAAATATATAGATCTCTAAATTTCTTCTGCTGCTTTCATTTGTTGATCATAGCTATTTGCACAGAGAAGACTCAAGTACTTGTGACACTGGCCACATCAAAGTATATTTGTCAAGTTACTCTGACCTAGAGAACCCAGGAGATGATTTTTTAAAAGGAGAGATGTGAGTAAAGACTGTGAACCAAGAAAAGTCAGTATAATGCATCTCATGAGAGGTCTGTTTGTGAATTCTGTTGCAGTGGCAGTCTCTCTAATGACATTGTGCCATCCCTTAATTGCATGGACATCTGTACATGAGATTACCTGAAGTTGTTATTGACACCATGTGCTTTGTGGTGGATTTGGTGGTTTGCTTTTGGAGGAGTTGGTTGTCCCTGCCTTAGAAAGGTCAGGGCAGGCAGCAGATCATCTCAGCTTGTGCTGTTCAACAGCTTGTTCTTTCTCAAGGCAGATTCTAACATTACCCTAGATATAATTAATTTCTTACTGTATATATGACTGCAGAATTGCTCAGAGGAAGTGTATACAGTTGAGTATCTTTCTGTTTGGGTGGATATTCTTACAACATAAAATTATTTATACACTTAAAGAACTCCAACATAAACTTTATTCTTACGATGGTGAGTCTGGCATGTGAGCTAATTAGAGCCCTCTGAAAGGTGGAGGTTTCCTTCTTATTTTTTTCATTAACTTTTAAAAAATAATAAACTCTTACAGTCTTTGTCACGTTTGTTTAGGAGTCAGTATTGCTTCCATCTGCTCCTCTGTAGATGCCTCATTAAATGAGCAGTTGAGGTCTGTGAGCCAGATGACCTGAGTGCCACCATCCTGCTGTGGCTTCCCTGTGGCCAGGATCGTGCAGGCTCCCTTCCACACAGCCAGGAGATCCTGGCCCATAAACCAGACTCACATGGTGCTGTGTCATAAAAGTGTTTATGGAAACACCAGAGAGCCCTGGCACAGATCCAGCAGTGCCATGGGGGGCTGCGTGCTGGGGGATCATCCTGCGCCCCACCTTTGGTGGGCAGCACTTTGAGAGCCCAGAGGAGGGAGGAAAGAGTCCCATGACCAACTTCTGCTCTGCACCCCCTCACCCCTTTGGACTTTATTGGTGAGTGGAAGGATTCAGTGCTTCACAGGACTGACCTGTTTGGATCACACCAGCACGCAAGAATGAGAAAGCAATAGAATTGAAACACTGCATTGTATCAGCAGACAGACTGTTGTTACAGTCTCAAGCTGGTTTTTTACTGGATTTGTGATTCTACTGGACACGATGCTGCAAGGTGTTAAATGCAGCATCCTGCCCTGTGCACGGGGGGGACACTGTCCCTGCCTACCCTGTGCCCCTGCCTACAGCCTGCTGCTTTCAGCAGGACCCCAGGAGAAGCCAGGACTGCTGGTTCCTTGCACAAGGACTTCAGCATTCTCCAAGGTGCTGTAGCAGTCTGACACATCACATTGTGTCCTGCATTTGGGTCCTCCAGGGCACCTTGCAACAGTTTATGGCCCTGCTGAGGCCTTCAGAGTGCAGCCCTGCAAACTCATGTCACAATGCAAACTGCTCTTTCTCCCACCCACTTTTGATATTGTGAGCCACCAAACTGGGGATAACAGACTCCACACTGAGTTACCCGGTGTCCTTACAGTGCAGCCCCTCCCCAGCAGGAGGTCAGTGTGTCACAGCAGTGGCAGTGGCAGTGGCAGGGTGGCACAGCCATAATTCCTGCAGCACACAGGACGCTCATTTCCCCGGCTGTCGGTCGTGGCCCATTAAAATCTGCTCCTGGTGGGAAGTGTAACCTTGTGTTCCCGGGGTGTCAGCACCTCGCTCTGCTGCTGTTTACAGCCACGTTTGTCATCGCCAGCGCGGGATCAGCTTCTCCTTGAGCCCGGCTTATCAGGGAGCACTGCTGCATCCCTGCTGCTGGGAGCAGCACCTCTGATAAGCCTCTGAACACTTGTGGAATTGGAATAGGCTTGTCTTTTACAGCCACTCAAAGTCCTCGGATGTGCAAAGGATGTAACTACATAGGACAAACTCTTTCTGTGAGGTTAAATCAGTAGAAAATGCCCTTTACATCAGGAATCTGTATCCTTGGTCTAATGTCTCTCCAGAATGTATTTAAATCATGTGTTTAGCTTGTTCTGTTTCATTGATAGCAGAGTGTTGTAGCTTTTTAACCATCCTGTGCTGCTTTTGAGGTGTTTTCAAGACCTGTTGGCCTTTGCTTTCTGCCCAACCTGCTGCAGCCTAAATTACAGCTCTGAGGGTTGTGCCTGGAAGAGCCTCCAACATGAACCTGGGCTGGAGGGAGAACCTAAGGAAGGAGAGTTGTCAGTGAGGCCTTTTGACATGCTGTTGGTTTGTTTGGGTTTTTTTTCTGTCACAAAGCACATTCATTCCCTAGCTGCTGTTTGGTATCTGGAAGAAGGACCAGTTATAAATATGAAAGTACTGGTTATAAATGTAAAGCACTCTCTTGGTTGCTCACTTAAGTTACAAAATCCCTGGGTCAGGATTCTTTTGCAGATTATTTAATTTTTCTTTTTTTATTTTTAGCATGTTCTGTTTCTTTCTGTTTCTTGCTGTAGAGGAGAGCAGTTAACACTGAAATGTGGACATTTTATTCCTTTTTTTACAGGCTGTCGAAACGTACAAGTTAACAAGAATTACTGCTGCCCCTATAGCAATTAGTGTAGAGTTTGTTGGAATGTGCTGGAGCCCTTGTGGCTTTTCCCCACCCTTTGTTGAATTGATTTTCAAATATTTAAGGGTCAGGGTAATGGCCAGAGCACTTTTAACTCCCCTTTTTGTGCAAGCATCACAGGGTACATTGCAGTGAGTGACAGTAGAATTATTAAATCCTTTCTGGTTTGTTGTCTCATTTTATACCTTATCTGTTCTGCTAAGCTTCCTTTCAAGTAGAGTGTGAGTACAGAAAATTTCATTTAGGTTTCTGAGAAAGGAGCTTTGCAATTGAGATTTTACTTTTAGCTCTAACTGTTGTCACTAGAAGTTGGTGGAGACTGATTCTAACAAATACTGTTGTCTTTACCATTTGAACGAGTGGATGGAATGAGGGGAGGCTACAGAGTTGTGTAACAAGATTTGAGAGAGCTTGTTGGGGTTCATGTTAGTTAATGTTACTCCCCACCACACTTTATTTTCCACTTTCCCACCCTTTGTTGTTTAAGACAAGATTTATACCTGTTTACTGTACAAAATTTCCGTCTGCCCCAATGGGTTTGTTCCTAGTGGTGGCGTGCACGGAATGATTCTCTGGAGGTAAATCTATCCAGAGGGGATTTCCAGACAGCCAGAGTCAGTAGGCAGCCAACTCACAGCCCCCAGGGAAACATTAGTCAGGGTAATTTACACTGTCAGAGGAGAGGGAGAGAGACCTCAGCTCCAGGACCTTCCGAGCCCGTGTGTGGGGATGCTGCAGATGGTCTGGGAGCCCCTGCAGGTGCTGGCCAGCAGTTCCACAGGCTGTGCAGGGCAGTTCTGTGCAGATTTTGGGTTTATTGGGCCACGAACAGGGAGTCAGGGGTGTGTGACTGCCGTGCACAATAACCTTTGGTTTGCTGCAAAGAGAGCTCTGTGGTTTACTAAGCAGAGCTCTCTTATGTTTGACCTTCTGATAAGTTCAAGATTATTGGGTTTTGTCTGTTTTTTCTCTCTTTCTTCTGGGTGTTTATTGACTTCTTTTGTCGTTCATGCAAAGTGCACTTGCTTAATCTGTCGATTCCTTTTACTCTGTTGATTTAGACAAATATATTAATGTGCTCCAAGCGCACAGATGCAATATGACTCACTGAGCACAGTTAAAGAAACACTGTCCTACCAGGTTAAACTGCCCAGTTGAGCTCAGTGGAAAAGTTTAAATGACACTTCAGAGTGGTGGATGAGGCAGCACACCCAGGACAGGGACAGTCTGTCGCTGACAGGGGCATGAGTTAGCTCATAATCCTTTTTGTGCACTCGTGCAGGAAAGCTCTGAAAGCAATTTCTACTTGCTTTTCAGACAAACCAACATCACTGGTCAGAAGACTTTTAAAATGGTTTTAAAGTAGTTATAATACACTAAGTTGTATTTTATGAACACACAAGGAAAATAAAGTTCAGGGAGTTAGGTTAGAGTCTTCTATAATGTTAGGTATGATTTGACTTCCAGAGATCCCAGGTCTCTCACTGAAGGTAAAATGGAAGTTACAATGCTTTGAGACACTGGAAAAACACCCTGGCACACAGTTAGGAAATACTTAACACTTGGTATTTTCCCCTTAAAAAAACCAAATTTTTGTGTTTGTGTGATGTTTTCAGGGTCTGAATGTGCTACACCTACAAACAGTATTTTACAGCTCATGTCCTGCTTTGCTCATCATTCCTGCTCCAATGTGGGAGCTTTGCTATGTGCAGAGCAGCTTGTAGAGGGCAGCAATTGCCCACAGTTGTGTGAGCTTGAGGAGAGCAGGGACCAGCTGAAGAACCTCACCAGAGTGACTGAATGTGTTTTTAGCTGCTTGACATAACTTTGTGGAGGAGCTTGTTCTTTGGAGTGCCTCTTGACTCACAGAATTAAATTCCTACTCTGAAAAATGTTGCTAGAGATTGTTAATCCTCTCCTGCCTCTAACACCACCATAGAGCTGGACTCCATTTGCCCAGGCTCTGCCTGTGTCATTATTACTGCAGCCTGGGATCCATGAGATTATAGATGCTTATGTGGGATAACTTCCCTCATTTCTTGCCTTCCTCCTTCCTTGGTCTTCATCTCCTGCTTTTACCTGGGAGATCATGCTGTTTGAGAACATTTGCCATGTCTGTGGCATCTTGGTTGTGCCTCAGATATGCTCATCACATTAAAAGTGAGGTAGCAGGGGCACAAAAGGCAGAATATTCAAGAACCTGAAAGAACGTTCTCTACAGCACACAAGAGTACATTCTTCAGATTCTTCTGATGCTAGCACCTTCAGAACCAAGGTTTGCCAAACTAGGAAGTTGAGAGTTGGTATAAATCTTGGATTTGGAGTCCCTAACCATCACACTTCAAAAGGAATTTTCACTGCTTTTTGTATTTCTTGTGTTTTTCCATATGTCACTTACATTGCAAATCTTTGCAAACAGCCTAACAACATTTTGGTTTGTTTATTTGTGTTTGTTTTGTGTGCACAACATAGCACCTCTCTCTGTTACACTGTACAAACTGTGTCCTCTTCCCAGCTGTCACCCTGTAACACCCTTCAACAAGTGTCAGTCTGGAAAAATAACAAAGAAAATATGCATGGCTTTTTAGTAAAATGATTTTACAGCTGGAGAGAAGCAAGAGAGGGCTCTCACAGTAAGTGCCACTCCTTTGCATTACTTGTTTCATCTTCTGGTTATAGCAGACTTCTCTGCTGTCAGTGTTGTGGTGCTTTGTCAGGCACCTGAATGGCCTGAGTGATGGTGTTCCTTGGGATACAGTTCAACAGTAGAGGATATCTTGCTGCAATGGAGATTCCCAGCTCTACAGTGAGAATTTCCTGTGTCTTCCAGCTTGCTTCTGTTTGTTTTGTGTGAGATCCTAAGTGTTTCCTTTCCTCCTTAAGCATCTGCACCCTTCAGATGTTTGCAGACAGTTATCACATCATTTCTCCTTCCCCCCACCCCCATCCTGGTCTCTTAGCCAAGCTCTACATATTTAGCTCATTTAATCTTTCCTCATAAGTCAAGCCCATAATTGACAGCTCTGACACAGGGAGTCGCATTGGTTGCACATGCTGCCAACAGGATATAAATACTTTCTGTGCAGTGATTGAGAATTACAGACAAGGCTGAGATGAGCTGCCCCTAGCCCCCCAACACTGCATTTCTGAAAACCCCTTTTCTGACTCAGGTTGCCACAATTCCATAAAGATGGACTTTGCTTCCAGTGTAATGGTCAGCTGCCAAACACCCAGTAGGCCTCAGAGCAGTGCAGTCAGGTCCCTTTGGAAATCCAGTACTGGTGCCCCATTTCAGTGGGATTGCAGTGAAATTCTTCTGGGTGGTGCTGAGTTCCCCTCCAGACATGCAGGTGCCTCAGGCTGCTGAAGCCATTCGTGCTGGGAGGCAGGGCTGAGCTCCCTGAAGGGAATGGCTCCTTCCCCTATGTGCCAGGAGGGAGCTCAGGTGGCACCATCCCCGGCAGGGCTGTGGGTGCCTTTGGGGTCCTGGCTCTCCTTGCAGGAGTGGGAACCCAGGAATGTTCCCCCTGGAGGAGGAGGCAGCTGCCTGTCCATGCATTGGCACACACACATCTGTTTCCAGCCGAACATGTTTGGAGGTTGCTTTATATGAGCTGTCTCCTCAGGTTTGTTGCCTTCTCCTGAAGAAGATGGGTGGGCAAAGGAAGGTTGTGGAACTGGTAAATGAACTGATGTGTGCTGTGTGAGGCTTCATATGCTGCAGCCTCCCCAGCGGGCTGGCTCACAAACGTTACGTGTATTATTGCCAAGCATGCAGCATAAAGAGAACATTTATGAAAGGGAATATCAGAGGAAACATTATAGCAGGGACCTTATAGCCTTTCCATTATTATGGTTTAAATCTTGATGTGGTCTTTATTTGCAGTGACACTGGGACCAGTAAAAAGTGTTTTTTTTTCTCTTCCCCTCCCCTCCCCTTTCTCCCTCCTTTTCATTCTTTTCTTCCACATCCTGTTCTGAACCTGTGGTGCAGAGATACAAATCGTTAGACATGCGAGTCCTCGGAGAGCCAGGTTTCAGTTTGTGTGGAATCAGCCCCTTTTGACTCAGAAGTTGGAAACCAGATGACTCACAGTGATGCATGTTTGTTGTTTTTAATAACTGTCATTTTGCAAAATATGGTCAAAGCTTCAAACCATGACTTCTGGAGTAGGGGTGGTGTGTATTTATTTTTAATTTGAGAGGCTATAAGCTGGAATGAGTTTGTTGCTGCTGTCTTCCATTCAAATCTGAAGTAGAATTACAGCATTGAAAATGTGAAAGATTTTAGACACAGTTTTTTCCTGTTACCTGAAAAAAAAAGTTACTTTATTAATCAATTACTTGAAAAAGGCTCCAGGTGCGAAACATCTGGTGGGATTGTAGGCCCCTGGTTTATGTTTATGTTTTTTAATATATACCCAAAGGGACAAGTTTCTTAAAAAGGAAGCAGTCAGATGTTTTGAATTTGTGGAGTTTTAAAAAATAAATGCAATTTCTGCTTTATCATTTCTATTTCTAACAAAATTGTTATCTGTCTTCTTTTATTTAAAGTAAGGTAGCAAGTATAGTATTTTAGTGCCAAAATTCTCTATTGGTAAAATCTTGTAGCAGTATGGAAAATATGAAAATAGCTATACATTTAATTTTCTAGAGATTTATTACTGCTTGTACAGCAGTTTGTAAACCCTAAGCTCAGTATTAAGTGCTTTATGACTTTTTTTTGTGTTTTACTTCTTAATTTGCCTCAAGAAGTATTGTAATTTGTTGAAGTTCTGCAGGTTTGTTTTGCAGGTCAGTTAATTTGAAGTTGTGTGGATTTACCAGTAGAGGGGTACCAGGATAAAGATTTGACTGTAAGTGTGAAGTGGCCTTGTGACAGAATTTGTCATGGCCATGGGTTTTCCTCCCGTTCAGTTCTCAGATTTGGGTGCTTTGTAACCATGTCTGTCATGATTTATATTACGGTCTGTTGCAATTGCTGTTGCACAATGAAGGGCTGTGCTCCAGTCCAAGGGAGGCAGACTGTCAGCCTACCTCAGCCTGTTGCTTCTTGTTAGAGAGTGAAAAAGCAGCTACTGATTTAAAGCAGAGAGCTTTGGGTTCTGCTTGTAGGCTGAGACGGGCTATCTCTGCAGTGGTGCTAGAGAAAGCACATTGCCTTTACTCTGAGGGAACACACATCTGTGTGCTGGCTACTGCTGGCCAGCTCTGGTCTGATTCCTCATTCCTGTCAGGAAAGAAATGACTTTTGGTCTTTATTGTTTTAAAGTGAATGTACTTGCTTGTGAAAGACAGTGAGGCAGTGGCCTTGGAGGCTTAAATTGTCCTCTCACTGAAGCTGTGGCAGCAGCAGAGCAGGATTCCCCACCAGGACACCCCCGGGTCCCAGGAGACCCAAGGAGAGCTCGGTCTCTCACCCCCTCCGTGCCTGCCTTCCCTCTGAAGCTGCCAAGAAGGATGCCAGTTTTTCCATTTAGCTGACTATTGTATAGACCTTAAAAGGGAAGGTTTTAATGCAGTTGGCTGTGATATGGACTGTTAAAGGGAAATTATTTATTTTAACTGGCTGCTGTATGGATTATTACGAGGGCATTCTTTCAGCTGCAGCTGTATATTGACTGGGGGGTGTGCTGGGCTCTATTGGTAGTAGCTGTCATATTGACTGTTACAGAAAAGATCTGTATTTAAGCCATAACACTGCACTGGGATCTCCCAGGCAGGATATTAATGCTAATTCATCTGCTCACCCCCTGCTGTGAGTGTTATTTGTTTAAATCTGTAGAATCCCACAGCGCATTTATATCCTCGCTAGAGTGAGCTCCGCTCCCTGTAATTATTTAACATTATATGCTGATATAAATTGTAACAGTTAAAGAATGGTAATGAGTAGCAAAAAAACACAAACTTAACCTTAGAAATGGCAGAGTCAGCTCTTAAAACAACAGCCAGCAACTTTCACTGTTGCCTGTCTTTTCCCAAGTCCATATGCACAATATTGTGCATACATTATGTGTGTGCGTGTGTGTTCATGCTCGCACTGGCAGCGGTGCCAGGCAGGGCTGTAATTATGCAGAATGTACTGTGAAACTTATGCACACTCTTAATTACATGCAGTGCCTACGTACAGCAAGTTTTATCTCTCTGCAGCTCAGCTCCTTGATGAGTTGCTCTGATAGGTGATTGGAGTCGGGGCCACCGCGTCGGCAGAGGGAATGGAGCCCCTGGATTCTCCTCCCAGGGAATTGTGTCCCAAGGTTAAGCTGAAAGCCATCGGGTGTCACTGTTGCTCTGTGTAGGCTCGGCTGGCAGTGGGTTTGTGTGGCAGTAAAAACTGGACTTTGGAAGTAGTATTTTTGGCTATAAACATCCAAGGCATTTACACATAATTTATATATAAAGTGCATGTCCATACACAGCATTTAAGTGTGGGTGGAGTGAGCGGAGGTGGCTCTGTTGTGTGTTAGCTGACTTTTTTCTTTGCAGTTTCTGTTGCCTGTAGTAGCATTCGTGTCCCAAAATGCCACACAGGATGGGCAGCTACTGCTTAATAGCTCTGCATTCTGCTCTGGAAGTGACTGTGGTTCAGCAGTGGCGATGACCTGATTTCTGTATGCAATTTGCCTGTGAACATTAACCTGTGAGCAAATTTTTGGATTTATGATGTGACAACTGTGGTGTTGAAACAAAATTATATTTGGTTTAGATTTCTTAAGAGCTTGGGAACTACAGGGATTAAAAGGTACTGTAGACATTTTTAAGCTGTAGTATGTGTGTCAAAACTCATTGAAAATTCAGCTTTGCATTCAAATGGTTCATCAATAACATACAAAAAATCCACCAACTTAAAATGGAGATGGCAGAGAAAAGCCATGTAAATAGCAAAGAAAATGTGATTTAAAAAGACTTTACAGTCTGCATCCCTTCTGATTTCAGGTAGGGAGTAGGAGCTGGAGTAAGAGGAGCTGAGCTTGTGCTTGATTTGCAGAGTAGCTTGATGGTCGGTTGGGCTGCGTTGGCAGCATGGACCTGTGCCAGACTTCACCACAATTCATACTGTGTCAGTTTAATAAATGCACTACTTAAATTATGAAATTACAAAAGAAAAAAGAGAATGCACTTATTCAGACTCTTAATACATTAAAAATAAGGCATTAAAACACTGCCTTTTTTTTTTTCCTTCCAGAATCAATAATGAACAGGAAGGGTTGTAGACATTAACAGTCATGGACATTCAAGCTCTTATACATAAATTATCTTAGAAAAATGCACATACGACTTGAATAATGTAAATACATTAATGCATTTAATAATTTAAACATTAAAGCGCATTCAGGAATTCGTGGCAGAAGCTGTTCTGAGATAAGGAACGGTCCTGGAAGTTGTGTGTCCCGAGATCGATGGCTGGCTTCTCCTTGAGAAAACTCTCTGGGGAAGTCAGGCTCTGCAGCTGCAGTGGCCGCCTGTCCCAAGAAATCCCAGGGCATTGCCAGCTCTCCTGCCTTCCACCTGCTCCTCTCTCCCTACCCCGTGCATGAGCCCTTCGTACAGAACGTCCCAGGGTCCCCAAAAGGCCAGGGTGCACTTTGACATTTTGGTTTCTTCTGTGAAAAAACCAGAAGGAGCTGTAGGTGAAACAGCTTCAGAGAATGAAAGTTGGTAAGACTGTCAGTTGGAGGGAGTGAGGCTTGGGCAAGCAGTGCACTCCAGGAATGCTTGGCTCTTTCTTGAAGCCCTGAAAATCAGAAGGTTGGCTCCAGTGTAATGACAAATAAGGGGATTTATTCTGTTCCTGCTCCTCTGCTCTGTGGATTGAACCACCTTCAGCACTGCAGAGGCACCAAACAGGAACACCAAGGTCTCCTCATACAATGCATTTTCCTGAAGATTTTGAGCTGCGTTGTTTTTGCTGATGTACTTAAATTTGGAAGGTGTGGTACCCACCCCTCATGCCACTTTTCCTGGGTTCATAGCCTTGCTTTTCTCGCCTCTCCTGCAGGCAGGTGCTTTGGAGGTCATTTGCACCCTACAGCCCCACTCGTGGAGTGGTATAAGGTATCGTGTTCAGGCCTAGATACTGATGGAGCTAATGATGGATCTAATAAAAAAGAGCTTAGTCTGATCCCAAAGGGAGAAGAGTTGGGTTGGTTAATTAAAGGAGCCTGGCACAGAGCACCTAGTAATTATAGGTGCAAGAAGTCTGAATTTGAAGAGGATGGTGCAGCTGGAGAGGGAGGCACCCAGAGCTCTTCAGGCTGTGGGCAAGAATGCAGCAAAACCAGATCTGGAAGTCAGACCTGGGCAGAATTCCTTAGTGAATTCTTATTTATTCCATTTTTTAATGAGGACCTGAATGTCTCGTTATGTATTTATGTTTTTGCATGCACATGTGTATGTACAATTCCAGTTACACCCTATGGCTGGGAGGGTGATTTTATTAAAGACCAGAAGATTGAGAGACAGATGTTTTAAGAGACACAGGTCTTGCCCTATAGTAGTTTGGGATAATTAATGCTGCATTGGTTGTATTATCAATGCTGCTGGGTTGTTATCTCCAGCATCACCCAGGAGCCTGTATCACTGTGGGGCAGAGGGGCTGGTGCCACCAGGACCTGCTGGGAAATTGCTCCTGAGCTCTTATGTAGGTGTAGGGTGGGGAGCAATGCTGTGTCATCACACTGTCATCACCAGTGCTGTGTCTCTTTATAGTCAAGTTCCTTAAAGCAGAATTTCTCAAACTTAGGTTAGAACTCCAAAGGGATGCAAAGGCTTCAAAGGAAATCACAAAGTCACTCTCCAGTAAACAGCTTTCTACTTGTAATTACTGTTTGGGGCTCTGTTCCTCCTAGTTTGAAGAGGTAGCATTTACTTCAGTAACTCTTATTTTCCTGAAGGAACTTGATGCCATCTCAGCTGAGGAATGTGGGATGAGCCACCACAGTAAATGAGTGAAAAAGGGAGTCAAGCTTGCATAAATTTTGAGAAGCAGTGCTTTAGCAAATTTTATTTTCTGCGGCTAAGTTCTGGAAATATTGCCTGAAATGGATCTACTAACTTCACCTGATGAAACAGAGACAGCTATTTTGTCCCCAGTGGATTTCTCAATAGACCTCACCTGGGGAAGGTAGGACTGTCTGTGCAGAATGTATCATTAGTTTTAGTGCTCAGGACTAAATAATCAAGGAAGCTGTAGGTTTTCTTCTGTCCTTTCAGGTGGTGTGCTGTATAGTGATGGGTGGATCGGACTAGAAAATGATCAAAAGATGAAAAGCACCAGTGTTTCCAACTATAGGAGATAGTGCACAGATGAAAGCTGTTCTGAGAATTTGACTTGTGTGCTGACCCTATGTATGTGCTCCTTGACTGTCCTAAGTATAAAATATACAAATGTGAACTTAAGACACCTTTTTTGAGCTGTTGAAATGAGGAATGTTCGTGGTGGTTTTGTCCAGTTCTGGTGAGTCTGTAGCTCTGCTCACCTGGACAAAGGCAGAGCTGAACAGCTGGAGCAGGCAGTGCCCCTGTGGAAGGGAACAAACCTCAGCCTCCCACACCTGAAGGGCGCAGCGTCGCTGGTGGTAGGAAGGGGTGTGCCTCGTGCATGTGGGAAGCTCCTGCAGGGGATTGTTCATAATCCTGCTGAGGAAAGGACTCGAGTGATGGGATGCTCTGGACGTGGCCTGCAGGGAAAGCAGGGGAGTGGGTGGGGATCTCCCTGGGCTCTCATGGCTTAACAGCCATGTTCAGCTGGATTTAGGAGGTATAAGCATTTATGGTAAATTCTGCTGCTGTATCACAGCCTGCTTTCTGCTTTACTAGCTTTGTCTCCATGGGGGTATTCCATAAATTATCCCATTTCACAGCCTGAACTTTTCCCCCTACTTAGAGGATTACATGGGGCAGAGATGTGAGAAGAAAGGGAATCTTGACACTACTCCACCTTTTTATCTCTGTAACTCCATGTATATCTATCTGTCTGCTCTCACAGGGGCTAGGCCTTCTGCCTTCCAAAACCCTGCTTGGAAATTGCTGATTCAAGCAGGTAGCAATTTTAGGGCTCCTTACGAAATAAATGCCTCCTGTGTGCTCCCCTGGCCCTGGGATTTCCTCTCTGATTTATCCTGCTCAGGTCTGCTAATGTCCCTTGACTAAACGGGGCACGGTGTGATGGTGTGAAGGTCATTTTCTATATGCAGTATACATTTCTGCAGTCATGGTGGGAGGCTAGGACATCTGAAGCAGCATATCCTGCTGGGAAAAGGAGGAAGAAAAGGATAGTCTGGCTCTTCTTTTCACAGCATCTTGTGGTGGGATGAAGGTTTTGACAGCCTAATTCAGCATTTAGAGAAAGAACCAAGCAGAAAGATTCCCCCTCACCCACTCCTTGCAGCCCAGCTGTGACAAACTGACAGATAATTAACAAATCAAGACCTCCTATTAGCCTTGTCCCTGATGCATTAAAGCAGCTCCTACGTTGCATGTGTCCTTTAGCTAATGCCTGTGCTTTCTGGCTGCAGAGTGAGGTAGGAACATCTCTTCAGAAAGGGAGAGGGGCCTCTAAGGTGTCAATGCACAAATGTATCCAGGAGTAGAAGTTGTCTCTAAAAGGAAGCGGTGGACAGCAGTGCCATGACTGCATGGAAGTCACTCTGATGGTGCAGTGTGTCTATGGAGTATCTTTTGGAATGTAGGGCTGAAAGGGATGTATGGAATTATTATTGAATCCCTCTTGTTTTTACAGAGAAGGACAGCAGTTGAAGCTGCAATTGACAGGGCAGGTTTTTTGACTGGGACTAACCAAGGCTGTAAATATGACGTGCCAGGAAATGTGGGTTTTGGTAGAAACAGACCTAATGTTAAGATCTTAATATTGCATTATGAGCAGTGAACTGGTACCTGTTCCTCTCTGTCCTCAAGTTGCTGGAACTGTGGCTAAGCCCCAAATAAGATTCTTCTCTTCACTTCAGCTCCTCTCTTTTGGAGAAGAATGACAAGGAGGGTCAATATCCCTCTAGCTCAAGACATTAAATAGACACAAGCCATTGGTTCAGCTTAACACATGTTAAAGGGGAGAGAGATACCTAATTGCATCAAAGCCACTCTTAAGTTCATGTATGTGGAGCCCATCAAGCTGAAAGCATCCAGACAGCATCTGCTGTTATCAAATCACTCTTGAGTCGAGCTAATTAAAATAGAGCTTCATTTTTCTGAACCATTGTTTGGCAGGAATTTGAAACAGGTCTAACCCAATTTCTGTGTGTTTATGAGCCTTTATTATATCAAAAGTACTTTTCTGTAAATGTACAGGGCAGTGTTAAATGAATTGATCCGCACTGTATCACTGTAGATGCACTATGGGCTTCCTAATGATTTCTCTTTTAGCTTTTTCCAGATATACCCCAGAAAAGCTTGCTTTGTCCCTTATCATGTCATCTTCCTTCTCTCTTTTCCTTTCTGTCTCACTCTCAAGAAGGTAAATGTCCTTGTATTTCTTTCTTTCATATCCTCCTCCTCCACTCTATTGGGATTTTTGTATTATTAAAACATTTACACATTTGCTGCCACATGCAAATGCAGAATAATAAACCAGGACTCTTTATACTCCAGATAAGAGCAGGAGGTCTCTCACCACTGATTTTTACCCTGTTGGTTACAGAGGATGGAGAGGAGGGGAACCTAAATGTTGCTGTGTTGGATCTGTTTGATACAGGATTATTTTCTTCAATATTTTATGTTAAACATTTTTTAAGCATTTATATTTCACCATTCAAATTCTGGGTATCATATTCCTCTTTGTAATTTGCTACAAGCACAAAAGTTAAAGAGATGTAGAAATTTCTCCCTAAAGACAAGTTGCACTCTGTGGCGTATGAAAGCTAATTCATGAATATTCTCTGCAGAAAGGCAATACCACAAATATGGCCAGGCTGTTCAGAACATTTGAGCTGGAGTGGCAGCCCAATTTAAACAGTAAAGTCAGGAAATAACTATTTTTCTGGTACCCAGTACAGCTCAAGTTGTTCATATGATATTCTTGAGTCTTACATTTATTTCTGAGCAGTGGATTCATATTACAAAGAAAGTAAGTGAAGGATTAGCATTAAGTAAAAATCTGGACAGTGATGTGTCTTGAAATATCCCTGTGAAGGCGATAAAGACTTTGGACTTTTAAGAATAGATGGAAAAATACAAAATAAAACCTATTTTTCTGTATAAACTATAAGGACGTTTGCTCCTTTTAACGCAGTTAATTCACCTTGGAATGGAATTTCAGTGCATTTTATTTTGCATTTAATGCAGCTAGTTCTGAATGTGTACATTCAGCTCCTCTGTACAGCCTAAGAGCCATGCACAGAAATCTGTACTGGGGGCAAGTGCAACGTTCTGCCATAAGCTAACCTGTGGGGAAGGTTCTATTAGATGTTCCCAAAATTGTGAAATATCATTGACTCCAGTTCTGTGCTTTTAGAGAGCTTCTTACTCAGAAGTTTGCTCTCTGTTCATTGACAGTGACTCTCTCCTGATTCCTCTTTTAATAAATTTAAGTGACTTTAATGCTGGCAGAAAGCAGCAGAGTCTCAGCATTCAGAGGGCGCAGCAGGGATGTTGTGCTGTGTGCTTTTTCTGTAAGTCTTGTAATCAGACCTAATCTGAGGGCCCTGCTGCTGGGGGCTTGCCTGAGCTATTTATTCCGTTCCCATCTCCTTTTCTGAGCCCGTCAGGGTGTGCAGTGGGTACTTTCCTTTCCAGCAACCATCTCATCAGTGTGGCCCCTTTCTCAGCCAGGGGACAGGGCCATGGCTTGGAGGGAAGAGTTTCTGCTAGAGCACAACCGTACAGGTAAATTCAGATATTCTTACACGCAGAAATAATTCAGACAACAGCCACAACATCTCTGCTCACATCATGGTGAGTACAGGATGAGTGTCTCAGATCAAAGGATATCCTCATAGGCTTTCCAGCATTTCCTGGATGTGCAGTTGTTGCTGTAGTTTCTACTGCAAAAGAAGTTTGCTGTTCTTGCAAGAAACGCTCTCTGTGTTTTACAACACCAACAACAAAGTCAAGCATTTGATCTAAGGATCCAAAAGCCCAGGAAATGCATCTCTGGGGTTCCTCGTCAATTTGGGACCTAATGAAATATAAAAAATACTCAATAAAAGCACCCTTATTACTTTAAATGTTTAAATGTGGAGTTTTTAGCCATCAGGTTAATGTTTTTGTATCTTTTTTTGATTCGATTGTGAGCACTTTTCCAGGTATCTCTGTCACTTGAGCACTAATTGGATTTCCACAGATAAACGGTGCTAGCTGCAGCCCTTACATCACAGTGTTTTTACTTCATCATCATTTTATTTGTTTTTACTGTAAAGGTTAATAAATCTTGGTGTGTTTAGAGTATGAAACAAGGCAGGCAGGCAAAGAACTGCAGCGTGAAGGGGTGAAGTTTTATATGCTGCTTTCTCAAGTCAGAGGGGTGGGAGGAGGAGCAGCTGTCCTTTGTGGTGGTTCTAATGGGCTGCTGGGTGTGTTAGTCACCCAGGGAGTGATCCATAATCCTTAAGATAAAAAGCGTTGATCTCTCCACTAGTTCTCAGACAGAGCTCTAAGGCATTTGAATTGGGTTACCATTGATTTAAGGTGGGGAGAAGAGTGTAGTGTGGGTCTGCCTAAAAAGGGATATACGGGATTTATTTAGCTTATTTAATTTTTAAAAGAATATTGGAGGCCTTTCAGTGCAAGTGTGCCACGTTCCTTATGGATTCTCAAGGAAGTTAATTCAGTACTTGCCAGTATTTTAGTGAAGAACTTACTGAATGGCAGATTTTAGTCAAAATTTAGGCTGTAAATAAATTTCTGTGAGAATTTATCAAGGTCCCAGATGTTTGCTGTCTCATTCATTTGTTCAGGAAAGTGTTTATTTTTTAATCTTTCTCATGGTTTCCCAGGAAGGTGAGCTTGACTTCCTACCACAGCAGAGGTTTTCCAGCCATGAAGGCAGCGTAGAAGCCCTTTTTGGCCTAGAGGGATTGAAATTAGTGCATTCCAAACACTGAATTTTGGACTCTGTGGCTTGATAGAAATTGATTGACCGGTCTGTACTTGAGCCAAAGCAGCATTAAAGACTGAATGTACTTCTTTTTCTGTTACAAAGATATAAAAATGCTTTGTAGCTCCTTTGGATCAGGTGCAGACTCCTGAAAACTGCATTACAGCCCTGGGTTTCCAGTTGTTCCAGTCTGTAGAAGCAGTGGCCGTTCCTCCCTTGGTGTTAATTCCCTGCTGTGGACCCAGATTTCAGAGAGATTGTTGATGCTTTCTGCAGCATTTGTCAAGGAAATGGCTGCTTTCTTTTTTTTTCCTGAAGTGAGTAATTGTTTATTAATTTTTCAGCACATAAAGAGCATAATTATAATAGTCCCTGACATGTGCTGGCTGTGCCAAGGTTTAAGAAAAATAAAACCCAGTAAAAGTGCTGTTTTGAACTGTCTCTGATTTTTCAGGCCTTCCTGCTTTGGACCCAAATTTCTGTGTAGGAATTTGGGACAAGCACACAGATGTCAGTTTAATTCTCCGTAGAATTAATTCTCTTGCATGTTTTAAGTCAGTTTAGGATGGTGGGATCTTACTCAGGTGTTGTGAGAAAGAAGAGTAGGTGATCAGTACGCTGGATTTTTTGGTACACAAAATTTTTTGATATGCACAGTGCTGTGTAGGTTGAGCAGCATCCTGGATGTGTCCTGACACTTCTATGCTTTGTTTCTTTAAGCAGTGAATGTAACATCCATGAACAATGCCAGATTGACCCCAGGGGAAAATGAAGTGGGCCCATTGTTTGCAGAATATTTATGGTCTGGACAGCTACCATGGAAATGTTCCTTATGTTTGCTATTTTGCTGTGTTTCACCCCTGTTATAGAGGAAGCAACCTAAGAATTGACAAGGAAGCTCAGTTGCTTTTGGGGCTGGTCATGCAAGGTGCTGGATTTGCAGGAGGAATTGTGTGATGGGAGCTGCCTTCTGCTGAGAACTGGACAAAGACAAGGGACGCAGCTGCTTTTGAATCTATAAAATTATTCCACTTGCAGTCCCCACAGACAGGGCAGCTCTGGCCAATCAGGCTTCTTGCCCCTTACTTCGTTTCTCCCTTAATGGGGCAATTAACAGCAGGAACAAAGTGCATGGTCTGCTCAGTCTTTATTATTATTTGTGTTGTAATAAATGTTAAGGAGGCCACTTGCAGACCAGCACCAGGCACTGTACAAATGCAGAGGAAATAGACCATTTTTGTCCCAAAGAGCTCTAAGTAAAGAAATAAATTTACAAAAAGGTCTTACAGTATTTTAAGTCCTTCTCCTTTTGCTGTTTCTTCCCAACTGCTGTGGTTTGCATGATTTATTGTGCACCTGTCACAATTTCCAGCTTCTTTAATGTTTTCAGCATGAAACCTTTTGTGTGTTAGATTCTGATGATCCAGATAGTTTTCTCCAGTATCTCCTGTATTTATTCTCTCATTCTTATCTTCCTTGTCCTAATGTCATCACAGTCCCCTGACTTCAGCCCTAATTGTTTGGGGCTTTATCGCCGAAAGGAAAACATTCATCCTCTATTCTACATTTCCTACGATTTAAAATTCTGTGAAATGGGGTTCTTGAAATAGGAGGTTTGAGGAAGAGTAACTTACTGTTTTTTCTTGTCATTTGAGTCTTTTGAGTCTAAAACATCTTTATAGCTTCTTCTGCAGATGGGTTCTACTTTCAATCCTCTTGGACTAAATCTAAACCAATGTATTACTGGTTTTGTCCAGTCCCTTGACTGTGGAATTAGAAGGATCTGAGTAAGTGTGAACAGTGCTCCCGTTCTGGTGCATCTCTGCTTGATTCAGCTTTCTGGAGTCTCCCATTCAATAGTGATTTTAAGTACTGGGGCACAATTGCTAGGTGTGACACAGACTTCTATCCTCACATCATCTCCAGCTCCCTACCATGTGAATGAATGTCCTGCAGTCCTTGTCTGCCCTGCAGTTAAAAGAATGAAAACATAATAAATTACAGCTTCATTGGTTTTTACATTCTACACATGCGAAGGGAGCAGGGTGAAAGGGATTTCTTTTGAAAGCTGCTGTGTTTGAGCTCTGCAGTAATGACAATAGGAATAGAAAGAGGAGTGAGGAAGGTGAGAGTTGGAGGTGCTGTCATCTGCTCCCCTGGAACCTGGGTCACACATTTTTTCAGTTGTGGAGCCAGGGACTGCTCCTGGTTCTGCTGTAGTGAGCATCCTGGGCACGAGGTTACCGCATTCCTTTGGAGAGCCCGAGCTCAAACAGCATTAATGTTACAGCACAGCCCCAGTGATCCTGAGCTTCCTCCTGCAAGAGGGAGCAAAGCAAGTTGTGGAAATTGGGTACTGCCATGGAAAGTGATAAAAAGCTGATTGTCTTTCCCGAGCTTTGAGCGCCTGCCCGGCGTCTCTCGCGGGTCCCGTGGGGTCGGTTTGGTGACCTTGTCGTGGCTCTCTGGCTCTGTCACCTGTGCCGTGGGACACAGCTGGGCTCTCAGCCCCTGTCCCACCCCGGCTGGGCGGCTCTGCCCTCCTGGTGTAAACACGACTGGAGATGATCGCTGCCGGTTGGGCTGCACGCGGTACCCCCACCCCACGCTGCTCATCCCGCTGCAATTCCTTCTTTGGTGGTACTGCCGATGCAGGCAGCCTGCAGCTCCAGCTCAGGCAGAAGCACAAAAAGGGATTTTTAAAGTTTATTTTCCCTCCGAAAGCGAGATGATTTCTCTTCAATAAAAAGTTAAAATGTTAGAACTCCAGAAAAAAAGGTTCATGTTAAATTTGAACTGCTCACTGGTTAAATTTATTATGGCTGCATTATCAGTTTAATACATTTAGTTTGCTCTTCTTATATTTCTTGTATTTTTCCAGCATTTATCACTTCCCCATAACAGTTTTTATTGTGTTAAGCCTGATGTTATGAAGTCTCATTTGGAGGTGTATTTCTGAAGTAAAAAAATACCTATCTAGCACATTTTCTCTGCAAATTAAAATAGTTATTATATGTTTCTTTTAATGTATGTGTAAAACTTTCTGATTCTTTTTAGATTTATGCAAGTTTAGCTTGAATATAATTCCTCTTAAAAAGACAGGAATTTTGTCAAGATGTCCACTGTGTTCTCAATTGAATTATAAAAAACTGAAGATGACAGATATTTCACTTTGAAAGGTGACTACTACACAGATGAAGTTGCTACTTTTCATAAGGGTTTTTACTTCATATATCAATGTGTTTTAAGAGAGACTTGGGTCAATAATACCATGCTTTAGAATTCCCTAAATACATATTTACACAATAGACCTTAAAATATATTAGTCTATCATGTCAGCTCCTGTACACTTCTATCCGGGATGTTTTATGTCCTTAACATATGATACAATAAAACTTTATTTTATATAGCATTTTTCATATAAATTGTATCCTAAAATGCGTTGTATGGGGTTAAACGAGACTTTCACAAGGTTAAAATTAAAGGAAAAGCTGAAGGGTGCAGGAAAATGAAGGGCTTTGCATGGGATAGATGTATTTAATTGAACAAAGGGAACCTGAGCGGAGAATGCACCGAGCTGAGAGCGTGTAAGCGTGATTGGAGCTGCAGAGCAGGATCCCTGGAAGTGGTGAGGTTATGTGAGGAAAGGCTTATTCTGTGTGAATGAAGGAGGTGGAAAGGTCACGCCTTCAGGAGCAGCTGGAAGAAGTGTGGAGTAGCTCCTGGAACAAAGAAGTTGAAAGCAGGGACTGTGTGGAGTCACTTCTTTGTAGTGGGAGTAGCAGAGATGAGGGGAGAGTGTGCTGAAGGCAGCCGAGAGCGGTGTGCCAGCTGAGCTGCAGGGTGGGATGGATGGCAGCGGGGTGGCAGAACACCGGGGATCTCAGCTGCTCCATCGCTGCTCGCTCCAGCCTGGCCCCGGCACTCCGCAGGCACAACACACTGACAGCTCACATGCCTTTTTTCCTGGCTTTTATAAATTTTTTTTAAATTTTTTTTTGGTCACCCTATTCATGTAAATTAAGTAAGGCTTTTTTGTATGTGATAATTATAGATAAATGTATTTAAAGTAGATCTGGATTTTGTAGTCCTCAGGAAAAAGAGGAAGAGCAATTTTTCCCCCCGTCCCTGTCATGTGTTCGTTTTAATGAGCAATTTTAAAAAATTGAAAATAAAAGAGGAAAATGAATAGGTGTTGAACCAGCCTGTGATATGTAAATGCCAACTAGTAATTACCTAAAACCTCAATTTTCTTTCTGTTTCATCTTGCAAAACATTTCATTTCCACTGAGTGAAAACACTTAATTTGGGGCTCTGACGGCGGGAGCGCGGCGGCGGCTGCGCCGCCAGGGGGCGCGCGGGGTCCGCGTGCGCGGCCGGGGAGCCGTGAGGGAGCCCCCGGGGCCGCGGCGGCCGTGAGGGAGCCCCGGGGCCGCGGGGCCTCGCCCTCACGGGGTCGGCTTGGAAAGACCTCCGGGACCGTGCAGTGCGGCCTATGACCCAGCACTGCCCTGTCAGCTACACCAGCGCACTGAGAGCCGCGTCCGGGCTTTCCCTGAGCGCCTCCCCGGGCAGCCCCTTCCAGTGTCCAATCACCCTGTGAATAAATTCTTCCTGGTGTCCAACCTGAACCTCCCCAGATGCAGATTAAAACTGTTTTGTCCTGTGGCTTGTTTTCTGAGAGAAGAGCCCAAATGCCACCTGGCTACAACCTCCTGACTGAGAGTTGTAGAGAGCAAAAAGGTTCCCCCTGAACCTCGTTTCCTCCAGGCTGAGCGGGACCCATGGCAGGGACACGGCCAGGGCCAGTTTCCTCACCCTTCATGTGGGTGCCGCTGAGTTAGCTGTCACTCATAGTCCAAGTTCTGAGCACCTAGGATTTCCGCGCCTTTTGTTTTTTTTTTCCCCTTGGTTTGGCTTTTTTTTCTTTTTTACTTTTTTTTTTGTTGTTGTTGTTGGTTTTTTTGTGTTTTTTTTTTTTTTTTTTTATGTGGCTATTTTTGGTAGGATTTTTTTTTTCCTGTGTGTGCGTTTATTTGTTTGGTGTTTTGTTTTTTTTCTTTTTTTTTGGCTGTTACTCTGTATTCTCTTAGTTCCAGGTTCTTCATCTCAGATATGGCTCAAAGTGTGTTTCTTCCTCGCCTTTGTTCCCATGAATCTTGCTTTTCTGCCTCCCATGAATCTTGCTTTCAACTGTATTTTTTCCCCCCCTCACTGTTTTACGTGAGGGCTTTGCCATTGTTGTTACAGCATTTTTAAACTTTTCTCCATCCAACTTTGAGATCTGCCCAACTTTGTAGGTTTCTATGTTATATCTGAACCGAAATAATTCCTGGGGTTGTGTATGTTTTCATTTAAACCTCAGTGAAATCCCAGGAGGAGCTTTGAGGCGTTCCCGCTCCCCGGCCGGCCCGCAGTTCGTTCCCTCACGAGCACAAGTGCAGCTCGGCGGCAGTGCCGGGGCGCGGAGCGCGGCGGCCGCGGCTCGTCCCGGGCCCGCCGGGCGGCAGCGGTGCCTCCTTACCGAGATATATGGCTTCATAATTAGCCCCTTGCATTTTTCCCGAGTGCTGGCATCAGCGTTCTGTGATGTGTTTCCCTGATTAACAGCTGCTTTGCAACTATTTCCGTGTGCCACCGATAACCATATTTGTCAAGTTAGTCCTGGCACGGCACTGATTTCTTACTAAAACACAGCATTTCTGTTGCAAGGGGCTTTCTTGTTCACTGCTGTGCCAGGCTTTTAAGTCAGCCCTTGTTAAAACGTAAGTTGGCTTCAGCCTGATGCTTGTTAACAGGATTCTGGGTATCTCCTTTAGAGTAGGAGTGCAGAAACCTTTCACAGACAATTTAATCTTCCGAGCCTTGCAAACATACAGCCGTACACTGAGGGGGTGTTGCTGTAGGCTAATATATTGATCAGTTCCATTTGCCCTATAGCTGTGGCCTTCTGCTCTGGCTGAAATAGGTTGAGTGTTTGTTGATACTGCCATATTATTATTTTTTAATACACTGGAAAAAAATTAATTCCAACTTCTTTTACATACGTCATGTATATTGCCAGTGTTGATTGCTTCCGCACATGTAATGTAAACTGTCTGTGCATAGTTCATGGCCTGGGCCGCCTCTGCTTAATGAAAAGAAGTGTTGCTTTTAAACAGATACAGATCCACTCAGAAAGACAAAATACCATCCCTTGCAACGTATAATTCAGAGCCAACCTTTACATCACAGGTCATCTCAAAGTCTCAGTCTATCAACAAATGCTGTTTAGTAATAACCTACAGAGGGTTCCCAGTATTAGGGAATCTATTAGAGCTCTTACAGGCTGCACTCCCGGTGGCTTTTGAGTCTCTTTTCCATGTGGAACTCTCTTACCAAATCCTTTGTAACTTTTAATGGTAAAGATCTTTTGCATTTTTGTTACTTTGCTTTTTATTTCTGAGTTGGTAGAGAATAGGCATTTGCCACAGTACTTTAAATTTTGTGGTTTATTTTTTTAATGTAACCAAATGATAAAGTAGCTTAGATTGCTTTCTTGGAAACCCTGCAGCTTTGAGCACAATAAGAAATAAGGCTGCCTTTATCTTCCCCATTAGAACAAAAGGGAGGGAAATTAGGAATGAAGGGCCTTGGCCGCTAAGTTAACGTCCAAGTGCTGTGCTTTGCCCCAGAATTTTGCCAGCTCTCTGCTCTTCCATAGCATCTGCAATAAAGTTCCTGTCTTTATTTTATATTTCTGACATTGAAGCAGAATATTTGGCCTGAATTTATGTAATTTGTCCGGTTGCAAATATAATCTATGAATAGTGACATTGATCTTTTAATTGAAAAATCAAACTGTAGGACATGACCTGCTGCAGGATTCCACCCATCTCTTCCCAGTCAGAAAGATGTCTTTGTGAATCCTGTTGCTGCAGGAGAGATGGTGGTGGGAAGGCAAGTTTATGGGATTGCCTGGCTTTTTAAAAACCAAATACACTCTGTTTAATACAAGTACCTGATCCATTAGATAAAGGCACTCTGCTCGACAGTGCGTGCTGGCATCTAAGAACCAACGCAGTGATACAATGCTCATTATTTGGCAGTGTCCTAATACCATAAAAATTTGGAGAAGTGTTACAAATGCTACAGAAATAGTATGGAACAATGTTAGCAGCTGAGTCAGAGTGCTATTTGCCACATGATTTTTTTGGCTGTACATAGGACTGCAAGTCTTCTCATCTTCCTCCTCCTTTTTCTGTTGTTTAAATTATGGAGTGCAGTTGCTCTTGTTTGTGCAAGGAAAATGATCCATAGAAGGTAGGGAAATTCTTGTGTATGTTTGTTGAAAATATTGGCATTTTGACATGGCCAAAATTGCTTTGTAAGTTACTCGTGTATACGAGATTAATTATGAAAATGAAGACATTTCATCTCAGCCTATGGGAACGAATGTTCAGAGGTGAATGCAAACACAGGATGAGAAACATGGGATTACCGGAGGGAGGAATACATGTCCAGGATTCTTTTTATGGAGTTGTTGTTGCTTGTAATTTCATTTTGTTTTAAGATTAAAAAGGCTGTGAATAATGGAGGAAGTAATGCAGGGGAGAGATAAAATAGAAGTTTATTTTGGACTGAAATTTACTACTGAAATGTTTACATCTTTATAAGGCAAAAATAAGCTTTAATAAAGGGTTAGAATCAATGAAATGTTCACATGGTTGCGATTGAATTAGCACAATGAAAAATACTGCTTATTTCTCACAGGTTTTGTAATACTTAAAAATTGATAATTAAATATAAGAGCTTGCAGAACTGCAGGTCTGCAGGCCGTTCGTGTCTATCTCACTAAATGTGGGAGGGAGTGTTAAGGAGTGTCTGAAGACACAAACAAGTAATTATTGTTAGAAGGAGAGTGGCTTTGATATGTTCACGTGTCTGTCGGTCTGCTCATTTGGGCATCTTTCTTATTCAGCATATTATCTTAAGGTTATTAGTTTGGGTGCTTTATATTTCTGCATCTGGCACAGCAATATCAGCACAGTTTAAATCTGCGATTTGCCTGTCACCTGCATTTCAGCTGGAGACAGATCAAGTGCACATAAATGAAGCCAAAGTATACTTTATGTAGGGTGGTTTTTACTCTGCTGTTTTGTGGTTCAAAATTACTGAATGGAACTTAAGGAAAAAATGCAGGAAAACAAGAAAATGAAAAGAATTAAAAATACCCCATTCATTTTATCCTCCCAGCTTTGAAGTGTGCTGGGACTTTGTCAAATTCCCGTTAAAATAAATATGTCAATTTCATCTCTCTTCCAAATTCATTTATCATGCTTTTTTAAAAGGTGTTTTCTGCTTTACCTGATGTTTAAATTGGATTCACTCGTTTATGCTGTTCTTTGCTGTATCCCCCATGTTTTTCTTAAATGAATTAGTAATGACAGCGTACTCCATCATACCCTCTCTACAGCCACTTTAAGGGAAGCCTGGTGATCTAAACCTTTTAACCTATTAAAGATGATTTTCCCCAATTGAATCAGACCCACCACAGGTGTAATAACTAATCATTTAAACTACACCTGCTATTATGTATTTTTAAGCCATTATGCATGTTGGATAGATGATAATTCATGTTTATTGCATTGTCCAATGGATCCGTTTTGCCTACACTAGCCTGATTAATGTATTTAAAGAAATAAGAGATGCAATTTAAAAGAAAAAAACATTGATGGAATGCACTGAGGAGTACATTGAAAGTGCCATTAAACCCATCAGAACTTTGCTCTCTGACCAGAAATGCATATTCCAAGTGTTTGATTCAAACACAAAGTGAAACTTAGTGATTTCAGGAGTGATGCTGTATTTTCCCTTCTTTTTCTGCTGTCAAAGTTTTGGAAACCTTTTTGGAACTGAATTCCAGAAACTGTATTTTAAGATAAACTCTTAAAGACCTGAATAACATGGGTCTGGCATATTGGGATGGTTAATTTTAGCACTAGAGAAGGGAAGTAATCTCTTCCACTAGTTCACATGGATGTGCTGTGAGCACATTATTCCTCATGATGCCACAATCAGAACAGATGTTTTTGTATAAAAGTGGAGGGAATCACTGGTGCAGTAACATGTAATAACGTGTATAGCAATATAGGGAAGTATGTGGGAAATGGAACTACCATATGAAGAAAAAAATCAAATACCTTTCACTGGCACTAAATGGAAACGTAAACATCTAGTGCTGTTGTTGATGCCATTGAGTATTATCCCAGACTTTACCCTTTGCTTGTACAAGTGCTCTGTTTTACGTGCTCTGTCACCTTAACGAAGGATGTAGAAGTCAGTTTGTAGACAAAAGTCATCTGTGGCTTTTGCTGGTGTGCAATATAAATTTAACTACTTGCCTACCCATTTGTGTCATTCCAAGTGACTTTTTTGATTGTTGTTATGTGATCCAAAACATGTGAAGTCGCTTCTTCTCTAGTCATGAGAAGCTGAGGTTTATTTATTGCTTTCAATAAATTAGAATGATGGCAGAAAAGGCCTTAATCTCAGAATCTGCAGGGAGCTTTGAGTCAGATAGAAAGGAAGCATTCTTACAATAAGCCAACTGTTGCAGATGACATGCATTGACTCAAGGCTGGCTTTAACTGTAGGAGACAACTTAGGTAAGAAGATCACAATGTAAATAACAGAAACACGTAATAATCTTAAACGAGAATTTTGTACAGGTAGAGCTGCTCCCAAAGTAATTAAACAAGAAACTTCTAAGCTAAACACCGTAATTGTGCTGTCTGTTTAGAGTTAAACCACAAACTCTGATACTTGCTGAACCATTTCTGAAGGTTGGTGTTGTCTCCAGACAATCTCCATGTGATGGGTGTGTTGTCTTACCTTGCAGTCCACAGTGCCTAATGTAAAATAGGGATTTGACCATGCCTAACTTGGATCTTTTCTCTCTTTTTTTTTCTCCAATCCTCCTGCCCTCCTCAGATTGTGACAGCAGTGAAATTTTTACAGAATCCACGAGTCCGCCAAAGTCCTCTCGCAACCAGAAGAGCTTTTCTGAAGAAGAAAGGTATGAACTCTTTAGGTTGTGATCTCAGTGATAATGAGGGACCTTGAATTAGTGTAAAGTCAAAATGTATTGCTGTGGAATATTAGATGTTATGGGCAAAGCCATTAGTCTGCCCCTAAAGAAGATCTGAGGGTAATAAGAAATATCAGTCTCTTTTCTTCCCAACTGACTAGTGCAATATTTGCACCAGATGTGGAATTATAGAATACAAAAGACACATGGGAAATTTCTGGTTAACTGTTATCAGATCTTTTCTGCAATGAGGACAGTTCATGCTTGTGGACTAGCTGGTCAGTTCAAACCTTACTGACTCTGGCATTAGGATGGCCAATCTCTGGGTGAAAAGGTCAAATGTTTCCAAAGAGAGCCAGAGAGAGGCAAAGAACCTGGTAAAAGTCAACAAGGTCAGGTTAAGGTCAAGCTTGGGGTCAGCCTGACTTTCAGGCTGAAATGGTAAACTACTGACTGAGTTTAGCCCTTTTCTATAGCAGGGATAGAACAGATCCTGACAAATCCTATATCATCTTAGTGAGGTGCAGCATACTTTGGTCATTGCCTTACAGAAAATTTATTTTACTTTCTGACTCATAGTGGAACTATCCTTTGCTCCTATTTTATTTCTAAAGTTTTTATTCCACAACTTGCAGTGCATTCCAGGTGATGTTCACTCTATATTTTGCTACAGTCCTGGGACCATATTGCTTACCAGAAGACATAAATAACAACAGCTTTAACTTGAAGTTAATTACGTGTGTTGTAGAGCACTGTAAGGTGTTGAAATGATGCTGAAAACACAAATTCCAACCTTCAGAGGGGAGTGACCCACATACACATTGTAGTCATAAGTACTTCAAGGTACATCAAATTCTAGAGCTAAAGATCTTGAGCTTTGAAAAGTAGGGAAGCCTATGAAATCCATCTTTTTCTGTTTGGAGTTATGAAGTGCCTATTGAGATGCCTGAGACCTGAAGTCACGAGATGGAGAGTTCAAATACATGCACCAGTTTGCTCACCCTGAATAGCAGGGAACCTAGAAGGGAATGGCAGCCTTGTGTTTTGGCAATGATGTCATGACAGGTAGTTCAGGGGCACATCACTTGGAGTGAGATCCTCTCTGCTTGTCCTAGTGCCAGTTCAGAGGACATTCCAATCACGTAGGGATCTGTTTGCCCTGCCCTGCCATCAGGATGACATTAAAATTTGGAGCCTGTTGGTCGCTGTGCACCATGAGTTTTTCCTTGAAATATGTGGACCTACGGGGAGTAATTAATCATAAAAGCTTGGGGATTTCAACTCTATCATCGAAGCAATGAAGCAAGGGAAAGCTGAGCCTAAAAGCTGTGCTGATTACCCGGGGTAACCTGATACAAAATCTATTGTTGCCGAGAGATCCTTAGCCCCCAGTATATCGTGCAATATTATAACTGCCTGATCTTCTTCTGTGCTGACAATGACCAGTTAGTCCTCATTTTCTCTCTCAACACAGCTGGGTTAGAATTTCATTTGCAGAAGGTATTTAGAGCAATTTAGAGACAAATGTCTCTGGTGTTTGCTCTGCACTTCCCCACCGCAGGCTTCGCTGAACAGTTTTTCGTATCAGGAGCTCCATCTAATCTGTTTAATTTTAATAAATCCCTGACTGGGAGAAGAGGAAGGGTGGGGAGATGGAGGCGCAGAGAAACTGTGGCCGGACTAATACTTCTTATGAATTACTTGGCTAATAATTACTAAAGAGCAGAAATGGTTTGGTAGAACTGTTTGTTTGTTCCTGTGTGTTAATTAGCCCTCCTTCCCTCTGTGCTAATTGTTTTTTTTCTAAAGTTAACCATAGGAGATGGGAAGGAGTAGAGTCCAGTAGCGCCTGTAGCCAGCAGTCACTGGAAATATGTCCACATGGAATGTGGCCTGTGTTCCATGCTGGCATGGTGCCTATGTGATCTAGCAGATGGAGTCAGTTCTTGAAACATAGATGTTGTGGCTGGTTTAGGCCTGAGCAGATGAGGGACTACAGGGTTTGGTGGGCTGTTCCCCCTGTTCTCTGGTGTACAGTCCCTGTCATCCCAGTGATAATGCTTATCCCCAGATGAGGCTGTCTGGTAGAGAGTCCTCACTGCCAGCTGAAAAAGGTCCTGCAAGCCTGACTTGGCTTAAGAAATTTCACTTCTGAGACTCACAGAGGTGGTTCTGCCAAGAATTACAGTATTTTCTTCTTTTTCTATAAGCATCTCCTTCCTTATAAAGGCCAATCAAATTTTATTTCCTTTTAGTATAGGAGCTGGATTTGGTTTAGTGCATTTCAGTGAGATGAGAAATGAAAGTTTCTGCAGGATTATCAGCTGGACTGGGTTTGGTGAAACAGTAGTTGTAGGGGCTGAAATCAGGTGTTCCTGGTTCTGTGCAGTTCAGGTGTGCTGAGCTGCTCTCTCTGGCACATGGGGTGATAGAGTGTTGATGACAGTTGGGAGAGTGAGGGTATCCTGGATTTGTAAAAGGGCTTTCAAAAGTCAGATGAGATTTCTCTGTTGTCTTAAGCACTTTTAAACTCCCATATACAGAGGCATTAATGAGAAACATGAAGTTATTAGAATCATTTATCATTTTCTTTGAAGCTTACACTGGCATTTTGTGTAATTTATGACATTTCCTCCTTTTTATCATGAACTTCTTCAGATGAAGGGAAAAACAGCTGTTTCCCCTCAGAGTATCTGAAAGAAAAGAAAGAAAAAAAAGATGCTGTTTGTTTTTTGTCCAACTCGCTGATTCTGCTGATGACATGCCACAGAATCAGCGGCGCCTTGGGAGTAATTAGACAGCATGTGGGGCTTAAACCCTTGTGGAAATGTGTCTGTCATTTAACTGTTGTGCCTCAGATGTCCTGCACTGCTCAGTTACCCATCCGGTAACTCGTGTGCCTTGTTAATTTTGTGTGCTCTGAATCTCTTAAGTTCTGGCAAGACAGAGAAAGGGGGTGGAAATGCACTGTACATGGCAAGCTCTGTTTTCAGGGTGCTGGGTTTTTGGGGCAGCGAAGGGGAAAACTGTGAGGTGACAGACTTGTTGTGTCATCTTGGATGAAGAACTGTTTTCTTAGTTGCTTGTTCTCTTCGTCTGTAAAATGACTACAGTAATGCCTTTCCAGAGTGGGGTTGTGGGAACTGATGAAAGCATATGAGGAGCTCAGAAATAATAGTGATGGAAGAACAGAGGTGCATTAAAGCAAGTTAATGTACAATTGTTGAGTTATGTTGGGAAAATGTCCACTCAGAAGGTTTTCTGCAGTGCATCAATGTTCCAGAAAATTTTTCCAGTGTCAAGATGCCAGACTATGGTGATTTCTGAAGAGATGAAAAAATTATTTAATTCTACATGCCCTTCCCAGTCAGAGCTCAAAGGCACTTGATCCCCTGGAAACAAATGCTGTCAGCCCCAAAATCTCCAGCCAAAAACTGACTTGATTTTCTTCCTCTTTCTTTGGTCTGCATTCTTGGAAGTTGAACCTGCCTTTTCCCCTTTGTCAAAGAAACCCAAGTGAATCACCTTCAGGACCTGAAGGATGGGGGCACAGCCCACTGCTGGAGGGCTTAAAAAAAGCAAATTCTTCAGCAGATTTCAATTTAACCCTCTTTTATTACTCCCTTTTTTTTTTTTTATAATTTAAGTCCATTTCATGAGGCAGTTTGCATGTCCTTGAATGGAATCTCGTTACCATGAAAGCTTTTTTAGCATTGATTTCATAACAGTCTTAATTTAATAGTGCCGTCATTACTGAGAAGCTCTGAGAGTGAGGCCCCAGCTTTCCAGGTCAGTGACCTTTTAATTACAAACCTTGTTCTGATGGCCAGGTTATCGACTGGACAGCTCCCAGCTCCTGCCCCCAGCATGAAGATGAAAATAACTGCCTTTCCTCCCCCACTTCCAGAAAAGGGAGGAAAAGAAAAGTAACCTCTTGTGTTTCCAAAATTAATTTTCTCCTTCAGCTTTACTTTGTAATTAATTCTTTAACATGTCTCAGTGAAGCTCAAACAGTTTTTGTAAAGGCTTTTCTTGAGAATAAAATACAGTGCAAGCCAATGGAGTCCAGTGCCAACTCAGCTGGAAAAATAGAGTTAGTAACCTATGGTGTCAAAATCCCTATTTAGGCCAAACTGCTCTGGCTCTCCAAACCTTATTCTTTTCTAGAAAGTACCATGTTTGATACACAAATGTGGGATTAGACCATAAGTGTTGACTGTTCAAGGAATGCTAGGTGACTTGTCATTCTCTTGAAACTTCCTGTCAGGACATGGATTGAGAGATGGTGCAGAAAAGGAGTAAGGGCTTTATTTCACTGTTGTGCTGGTGTTGGCTTCTCCACAGTGTAGTGTGGGTGGTGCTGTGGTGGATCTGTGCTGAGGACAGTGTTGGTAGTACAGTATTGGTAGTACAGAGGTGTTTTAGCTGTATCTGAGCAGTGCTTGCACACAGAGCCAAGGCCTTTTCCTCTTCCCACCCCAACAGTGATGAGGCTGGAAGTGCACGAGAGGATGGCTCAGCTGAGCCCAGCTGATCAGGGGACACAGGTATAATCTGTTCACTGTTTCCAGCACAAATCCAAACCATAGCCCCATACTAGCTACTGTAAAAATGGTGCACTATCCCAACCAGACAATGCACAACTGATTGCGTGAGTGAGGCTTGTCCTGTGTTGTCCTGCAGCTCAGGTACCTTGTTCTCTAGCTGCTCACACCAATGCCTGCACAGACCTCATCACCTGAACTTGCACAGCTACAAGCAGGACCTGGAGTTCAGATACTGATAGCAAAAATTTATTGCAAGAACATGCTTAGTGTTTTAAGTTTCTAGTACAAATCAGCACACAGCAAGAGAAAGTTCACTAGCATAGGTAGAAGCAGGGAGGTGCTTTCTGATTATTTAAGAAGTTTGCAGCAGGTGTTCAAGTAGCATAAAGTAACTCTAACATCTTGTGTAGACTTACAGAAATGACTGTGGAGGTGGCATGGAAGCTAGCACATTCTGCATTTTCATGCTGCCTTTCATTTCAGGATTTTGGAGCACATTGTACCCATTAACTATGGAAACTTTGCAGCTAGTTGCATGGAGCATGTTGGATGGTGTTTATAGGCTTATCTATCATTATCAGAATCATGGTTTGATCTAGATCTCACTGTGCTTCCCACTAAAAAGCATCCACCTCTGAGGTAGACAACAGCAGCTGTTCAACATCACTTTGCGATTTTTAGGAGAGGAAATGAAGAATACTTTATCTAAGTGATCTTGCAGAGGGAGCTTTAGGGATAGAGAATGTAATTACTGAGTAAAAAATTTACTAAGATTCTTGAAAAGCACCATGGGATATTTAATTACTAAAGATGGTTGGGCCTCTGTTTATGACTGTGCAAGACAGCTAATGTGCCTTGTAATATTTTGCCAGGATAAATAAAAACATGTCCTACACCTGTCATGCAACCAGTTTGTTCTTTAGGTGCCTCCCATCCAAGCTTTGGCTCTACACAACCCTGCATAAATGGGGAAATGTGATTGTCTCCCAAAGAGCTTATTAGGGAACTTAAGAATGAAGAGTGAGAGAATGAAAGCTGTCATTGCTAACAAACTCACACCAGTTCCTATCTAAATCAGCATTAGGGGTAATCACATCCATTTGTGGCACTCTGCTGTGTTTGCCCAGTGCTGATAATGTTCAACATACACATTCCACTCCTGGAGTATCATAATGCAGAGGAATAGATGTGCTTGTGATCCAGAAATTAGTTCCACCTTCCTGTGTTTTGTATTAGTTGCCTTCTTTTTTCTTCCTGAAAATGATTGAGAATCACTATCCATCTGCTGAGAAGGAGATGTCTTCCTGTCCTGCCACTCTTCTGCATGCGGATCTGTCACCTGCTGTTCAGTACCAGCCTATTCATCATGCTGACTCCTTTCCCCATCAATTTTACCACATTTTGTGATGTCTGAACTTGTCATGAACTGCACGGATTTTCTTGGCTTCTTTGGTGACAAGGAATGTACAGCAGTGCTAACAAAATGTGGTAAACTGCTCAACCTGAGGGAATCAGATATGGTGCTTCTTTGGAGGGTTTTGGGAAGAATATAGTTGAAGAAACCCTTCACTGTCATTCCTCAAGATTTGAAAGGAAGCTTGGAGAAACTAGTCTGTTCAGTCCCTATAAACATGGAGAAATAAGTTTATTGCTCATCTCTGACTCTTATCCCAGTCACTAGTCATTTATGAGAGGGCAGAAAATCACCTGACATCAGGTTAGACATAACTGCTCGTGTGATGCAGTGTAGAAAGGAAGCCAATCCTTTCTTGGCTTGAAAATTATTGATAAATTGGAACAGGCTGGTTTGATGCTTAGGAAGTTGTGCATGCTGCAAAATGCTGTTTGTAAGCTTAATTTTAAGAAATAATTGGAATGTCATGGGTTTAATGATGTCTCTCCACTTGGCTATCTGACAGTGACTATTTAATGTAAAAGAGCCGTTAAAAATGGCTTTGCAAAATTAACTCCTATTGCTCATGGAGTGTATTTTGAGTCATATCTGCCTTGTTTACTGACAAAGTAATGTTTCCATTCCTGGTAGTACTGAAAAAACAATATGATTACAGCAGAGTGAATTGAAGTCTACCTAGAAGATAATGCTAAAATAGTCAATTATATTCCAAGGCCTGAAATCATTAACCTTAGTGATGGGCAAAAAAGACCCAGCCCCTAAGTCTGACTTGTAAATTTAAATATTTATTTATAATGCTTTTGAGTGAAAGTAAATGCCAAGTCCAAGAGAAAGTCACTTCTGTAGTTACAATCTAAAAGCAGGCATGGGAGATCTGAGACATGACTGCTTCCTTGGCTTTGGGTAAACTTCTTGTTTGCAGCTTGCCCATCTGTAAAATGGGGTTAATTACCACTTTTGCCTTATTGACTCAGTAAGATTTATGTTAGCTATGTTCATAAACTGCTCTGATATGCTTGTTTCAGAGCTCTTGGTGCTGCGGTGTGTGATTTTTGAAGGTGCTGCAGTAAAAGCCACACTTTCAGAGAGATTAGGAGTTTACTTCCATCAGCTGTGTATGGGAGGGGAAAGCTGCAAACTTTAGAATGTCAGAATGTCAAGGCTCAGGCAGATTGCGTGCAATCCTAATCCAGCCCTGCAGCTTTGACCTTTGAAGTAAGATTCACCTTGAGATGGTTGAAGAAATCTATGTATGTTTGTATAAAAATATTTCTGTGACAGAAGGGATTTGTTTTTCATGGTCATCTAGCTCAGGGTTTCCCCACAGTCTTCCCAGAACAAGTAAATGAATTCAGCTTCTGACTGCTCTGACAATGGACCTGGTATTCTGAGTCTAAGGAGACAGCCTTCCCTCTTGAGGCTAAAACAAGGAGTGTAGTTAGGATAATCTGTGGTGTTCTGCTGAAATCCATTTCAGACCTAATGATACTTTCCTGCTAGGAAAGGTAAAATAAGTTCCTGTATGAGATAATTCTCTAGGATCTCTTAGCCAACATTTTTGTTCTGTTTAAAATTATGTCTTGGGTCCCCTTGAACATGAAATCCTACAGTTTGCTTTTCTGCTGCAAACTCTTAATTTTAGTCTGGAGTGCAATCAGTCTTTTTTTAACTAAGAGGTTAATTTAGTTTTGGGTTCATTCCTTGCTATTCTTTCTCCTGGAGCCTCGTCCAGGTGACTCCACTTCTCCTGGAGCAGAGCAGAGAATTCATTCTCATGAAACCTGAGGCGCTCTGAAGTAAAAGCTGTTGACTTTGTCATACCGTGCAAATGTGCATTGCTTTTAGCAAGACAATAAAGGGTAAATGGGGTGATCTCTGCTCCTGCAGAGAGGTCAGGTGGTTACATTACACAATCTTCTAGAGCATCTTGCAGCAAATACATGGGTTATATTAAAAGTTGCAATCATATCATTTTTTAAAAGTAAATTGCTGACCTTATGCAGTGGAATCAGCTTTATTGAATTTCGCCAAAAATGCGTTTATAATCCCCCCACCCCTGCATACACATGATATTCATGTCCTTGCTGCCCATGTGGAAATGTCCCTTTTTACGGTGATAAAATTAAATTTGTCTTTGTCTCTGCCTTGCCTCACCTTTTAAGATTCCATCCTTTAGAGACACCAGTGGATATCCATACCAGGGAATGAAGATGGGCAATATCCCTGCATGGCTGGCTGGCTGATTGTGAGCCAACTACCACGGAACAAATAAATAAGCATTTCACATTTAGAGGACAAATCGAGCTGAGGACAGGTATAATATGGGTATTTTTCTAGGAGTGTTGTGGCCTTAGCATAGGTAAGAATTTATTTTTACTTGGAAGTACCTACACTTTGCTTCTGGATTTTTTCTAATTGCTATGCAATATGAAATGTAAAATCCACTAACAGTTGTAGTGTTACTCATAGCACTGTGTTACATGCCCTTCTTTAATAATAACTAACCATAAACTGTCTGGGCTTTGGCCACCTACTGCCTCCTTCCTGAATTCACTTGGGAAAAGGTGTTAACGTAGCATGCTCAAGAATTTAACACACCTATTTCCCATATTTCTGTGCCACTTTGCATCTTCAAAGTACTCTACAAATATTAGCTGACTAGCCTTGTGACACCCTTTATGAAATGGCAAGATTATAAGATTAATTTAAAACATTTCAAATTACATTTTTTCATCTTCATTAGACCTTTATATTCTTGAAAGAGTTTGCAAACTCCACATTTTAGTGGGAAACTGAGGAATTTTAGGTGGGGACACTGAGGCAGATTAACAGTTAGATCTGGGATAATTCTGACTGCCAGTGATAGATCTGTAAATACAGCCATACTGTGCTATATTGTCAGTGTGATGTACTGTATAGAATTTTCAGTAAAATTACTTAAAGCATTTTCCTGTTTATCCACCATTCTAACCCCAGCTGCTTTGAGGGTTGGTGGAAGAGGTTAAGCTGGTTTTATTCAATAAAATCAACACAAACCATCTAAGTAAATGAAGGGGCAGATTGGGCTTTGCAGTGTTAGCCTGCATCCCTTCTTACAGCATCCCCTACCTTGTGTTTTTTATGTAGTGTTTAAAAGGCTGTTGCTCAGAGGTACTGAAAAGAATATCAGAATATCATTACTTCTGCTCTTCAAGTAACCAGGAGAATGCAGCTGTTAAACTCAGGATATAAAATACATGTTTAAAAGATGACTCTGTATGTGTTTAAAAAAGAGAGCGAGAGAGGATTCAAGGGAACCAAAAAATAGCAGGTTCCATTACTGTAATTAAATGGCAGCATTTAACCTATCAGGCCGTTGCGTGTATGTGAGAGACGAGCAGGGAGCTGCATTTGAAATAATCTCTGTCTTCCTTGGGGGATAGAGTAGTTAAATAATTTGTTTGCGAGGTGTGAGTTTAGTGTCGGGTAGAGCGAGTGCTGGTGTGTGTGTGTCTCGTGAAGCTGGCTAGCTGAGGATGCATGCAGCACCCCATGCACTGTCAGGGCTGGCTAGCTGAGCATGCATCCAGCACCCCATGCACTGTCAGGGCTGGCTAGCTGAGGATGCATCCAGCACCCCATGCACTGTCAGGGCTGGCTAGCTGAGGATGCATCCAGCACCCCATGCACTGTCAGGGCTGGCTAGCTGAGGATGCATGCAGCACCCCATGCACTGTCAGGGCTGGCTAGCTGAGGATGCATGCAGCACCCCATGCACTGTCAGGGCTGGCTAGCTGAGGATGCATGCAGCACCCCATGCACTGTCAGGGCTGGCTAGCTGAGCATGCATCCAGCACCCCATGCACTGTCAGGGCTGGCTAGCTGAGGATGCATGCAGCACCCCATGCACTGTCAGGGCTGGCTAGCTGAGGATGCATCCAGCACCCCATGCACTGTCAGGAGGCTAACTGAGGATGCATCCAGCACCCCATGCACTGTCAGGAGGCTAACTGAGGATGCATCCAGCACCCCATGCACTGTCAGGAGGCTAACTGAGGATGCATCCAGCACCCCATGCACTGTCAGGAGGAACACAAGCTGCTCTTGCCCATTTGTTGGCTTCTCTGCACCCAGGGCCTCACCTGGTCCCACATATTTCATCATGAAAGGAGAGCCTTTTCCGTGCCAGGCCACCTGAGACAGACAGCAGCAGCAGTGAAAGAAAACCAGGGAGGAAACAGAGGAAGAAAAAATCAGAGTCAGTTTTGTGAGCTTTTTCCCACTGGTTGCTGTAAGGGCTGAGTTATTGTGTGTGGCTGTTGGCACTCGGGAGTCTGGGGGCTGTGGCATCCCTGGGGACCACGGACGAAGCTGCTGCTCAGGGATCTGCCCCTTTAGCAGCACATCAAACAGTGCTGTCCCTGTGCCTGGCGTGGCTCCTGAGCTTTGAGACTGGAGTGCAGAGCCACGTGGAGAGAGAGGGATCTGCTGAGGGCAGCCTCAGCCCTGCATCATTGGCCTGGACCCTGAAAACCCCTTGGGCACACCTGGACACTGATGCTGGTCCATTTCTGGAGGAGACACAGTCTTACATAGTGCTCAGAAGGGGATATCTTCCATTTTTATCAACTCCCTTTTTATTTGTACAGTGATTCCTTTGTTTAGGAATATTTCCTAGCCCAGGAACTCCAAGAGCTATCCTCATACTTTGAACTGCTTCAGCTGCCTCCCCTACTGATCCAACTTGTGTTATATTGCAGGATCATGGCCCTGAGTGTTTCCTAATGTTCACTCCAGTGTCTGTGTGAATTTTGTATGGCCACTCCCATTTTAATTCCTGGGCTGGAATTTTTGTGATGCATTAGAAGGCAACAGACAGTGTTAAAATTACAGATATTTCTGTATTTCCTTATTGAATATTCAACTCCAGTGACTGGATTTTGAGGGGAGCATTGGGCTAAAAGGAGACCAGAGACATGTCCTGTATTTTAGTACCCAATCAAAGCAATGCATGAATTTGAGTCCTTGATGAGATTTAGGAATCTGAAACTATTTCCATAGACGATCTACCAAAAAAAAGGTATAAATATGTTATTTGAATAAATTATTTGTTATGTGCACTCAAGTGCATATAAGGCATGTATAGATTCTCAAACCTGTCGGTCTTTGCCCATGATGATTGTGCCAGTCTGAAATGTTTTAGAAAAGATACAGTGTAATATTATTTCTCTTTCACAGACATAGAAACTGAGGCAGATGGAGGTTAAATGGCCTACACAAGGTCAATAGCAAGGCTGGGAATAGAACACAAATGTGTAGAGGCTTTTTATTATACTAATAAGGAAACTCTGGAGGTGTGTTTGGCATGGTAATCGGAACCCCAGAGAACTAGGAGCAGTTACTGTGTTCTGTGCATGTCCCCAGGGAGCAATGATGAAACTCCTTTTCTACCTTACCACTCCAGTTCTCCGTGTGTGGTCACCATAGTTTTTACACCACTTAACCTCGTTATTTTTAGTATTGTTAGCATTAGTTGTCCTTTGGGCGTTTAATCCAGGCTCTTTAATTTTCTCTGGAGCCCTTAAGAGGCCCTATGGAAGCCACAAGGGGAGAAAAAAAAGCAATAAACAAACCAAAAGATGAAAAATGATCTTTTGAAACTTCTTCTATTTTGTTGACTTGTCCCCTAATGTTTTTTGTCTTTGTTGTTCTTTCATCATGAAGGACCCTGCTTAAATGTCTAATCTCGGTTTCTTAAAAGTTAATTTACTATTGTTTCTTTCTTCCCCACCCAAGATTAACATCCTGTGTGATGACATAGATGGTTGTTGTCTAAATGGATGTGATGTAACCAACAAAATTGTGTAGGGCGGGTGGGGAAATATTTATATACTTGCGTTAAAAATTACAAAGTAGGTTTGTCTTTTAAACAGAAGGTATTTCAACACTGTTACTGGCAGCATCAGCCTTTAATTTTACAGGTGGCTACCTTTCTAGTAACATTCAGCAAATATTTTAATGGCATGTAAAAAATTTCTCAAAAACAGAATAATGAGGAACGAGGGTGATTTATAATCTGTAATGAATTCTTGCTGACGTTGTCTTTTTATAATAGTGTAGCAGCATCTCTGTCTTTCTGGGGGAAGTGCAAACCAAATTTACCTGAAACATTTGTACCATAATAATCAAATATGTAGCATTTAGATGTAATTTTCTTAATTCAGCTTATCTTCTTAGTGTGATGTTACCTGACTCACAGGTGTCTAACACTAATTCCACTTCATAGAAATTGAGTTAGAGGAGCCAAGATGCTCTGTAAGGCTGTGAGAAAATGCCTGTTAGAAAAAGGCCATGTGCTCATGGCTGCACACCCACTGTTGGTTTCTTTACATTTCCATATCTTTTTCCATGCACAGGTCCATGTATTTTTACATGTTCTCAAAATGTGCAGCTGTAGCTACGAGTTCTCCATGCTCCCCATAGCAGCTCCCTGCAGAGGGAGTGTCCAGTGTGCCCTTCCAGTGTGTTCTTCAAGCACTCCAGCTTCATTTATAGACACTTCATCACTTCCTGAGTCTGTACAAATGTGTTTGTTTTGTTCCTTTCTAAAGTCTAAAGTAAAAGAGGAAATAAATAACATTGAGGGAAGGTGCTCTGCACACTGCAGTTCATCTTGGTCTGCAGAGGCTGCTCTGGGACTGGTTGTGCCCAAGGTAGAAAATAGCCAGGTGCTCTTGTTAGTGGGTTTGGGGCAATCAGTAATTCCAGAGTAATGCAAGGAAACAGAAATGGTGCATCAAGACAGATTTCTCCATTCTTATAAATAAAACAAAGGTATCCTTCAGATATTCTGAAAAATCTGGTTAAAAATTTCATAGAATGGCTTGAAATTGTTGTTCTATTACATGATTCCTTTCTTTTGAATGCTGATTTTGGCAGAAAGAGTGGCAGGTTCTAGAACTGCAAGCCAGCCCAGTCCAGTAATCCCAGATCAGCAGTGACTGATCCAGAGTTCCACGTTCCTGATGGAGTCTGTGTTCACCCCCATACCACAGCAAGGCCTGGGGATTCTTCCCTGCTGTAACCAAGAAATTGGAGTTACAAATGTCTGGTTGACTGCAAATCCCCCCTGGCCAGCTCCTTCTGGATCAGCATTGGAATTCTTGTGACATGCTGGTTCAAGTTGTTGGAAATACAATTTAAAATTGATGTTCCAAAGGTAGATCAAAACCAAACCTCCTGTATTGCTGGTGTTTTACCTTACTTGAATTTAAGACCACCTCTGGCTTTCTATTTAGAAGCTCCTAAAGATAATATCACAGATCAAAGAGTAGCCAAAGGCTAATCATTTTGTTATTATTGCTCAACAAGCTGCTTAACAAAATATATTTTGTTCACACAAAATAAATGGATCTGAAGCACAAATGTTTTCTGTCCCTGCTGCTATTAAAATATGTGGTAAGCTTTATAAGCTATGATAGTGCATGGGTTTCTTAAGGACCATGTATCAAACTGGGCTGCTTTTGGAAATGAAAATGTAGAAGAAATTAATATTCTTACACCCTTACAGAATGTTTCATGTTGTAGTTCCCAGTTTAATAGGAAATTGCATAGGACTGATGTGTACTCTGGGCAAGTTACTTCAGTTTTGAGTGCAGGGTTTTTCTTTGCAGCCTGTCTTTCCTTCACACTGCTTGTTGGACGCTTTGGGTCTGCCTGCCTTCTATGGTCTGCACAGTTCCTGGCACCACACCTGCCCAGTGAATGCCTTTGGGATCTCTGAGGAGAATTATGATACAAATAATGAGGAGCTCATTGTTTCTCTGCAGGAATAGCAGCAGGAATTTACAGGTCACAGGTTGGATGTGCTTGGAAACGTACCTGTTTAGTGTACCTAATACTTGTTTTCTCTGAATGCCTGGTCTTATTTCTAGGGAGTTGTCAGTTGTGGTAACGAGTCATGACAGCACTATGGTTACTGGAGTAGTGTCTCTTGCATTAGCTGGAGTTCTTGATCTCTAAGGACTCCTTTTAAACAGATGTCACAGCCCTGGTTATGTACTATTCTTGATAAGCTACCTTGGAACTGGTATCCTGGCAGAGTCTTCAAAGCCTTCAAACCCCAAGTAGATGCTAATTCGAAATAATTTCAAATATGCAGAGGTTTCAGTTGTTATGTAGTGTTGTCACATCCTGAACTGGCTGAATGTTTGTCCTGTGTTTCTGTGAGGCAGCACTGGCTTCCAGGTTAGTCACACATGTTGTGTCCCCAGCTCTAGTCATGCAGCAGGCAAGTGAGCATCATCTACCAGTGTCCACTCAGAGGAGGCTTTACAGCAGGTAAAGCTCATGTGATAATAGAATGGAAAAGCTGGAGGCAAGAGACCTAAAAATAAAAATAGCACCATCACAGATGATGAGAAAATAAAATCTCCTTCCATTTTTAGGAGAGATTTTTATTGATGTTACAGAAAGGCTTGTTTCTTCTGACTTTTTTGCTGACCATGGTGTTCTGAGAATGATTCTGTAATAGGCAGGTCTTCAGAAGAAGGTACCCAAGTTTGGATTTATTCTGTGGTTTTGCATATACTTGTTTGTGTAGGAATGTAAATGGGCTTTGTACCAAAACTTCTGGTTCTGTAGTTCAGGTTGGTGAGGACTTCTGGACCTGTCTTGCTTGATTTAGTGTCATGTTACTATCTCCTTTTTTTTTTCTCTATTTTGAACTGTTTGTGGAGCAAAAATTTACCTGTTGAATTATGCTGTCTGCTGCCTGAAGATTTGTTGTAGATTAATTCAAGAGAGAGTGTCCAAATCCTGCTGAGGCTGTGGCAGCACTCCATCTGCTGGGACTTTGGCATTGCAGAATCCCGAGCACGAGTCCAATTTTTGTCCTGCATGTTGTTCCTTGAATTCTGCTCTTAGTGCCTTGACCCCTCAAATGTACAGCTCAGTATTGGGAGCTTTTACTAAAGGTATCTTCTTCTTTCTTTCTTCCTTTCTTTCCTCTCTCTTTCTATGGAACAGAGATAACATACTTCATATAGGCAAGGAGCTTACTTTACATTAGAAGAGGAAGACCTGACCTCTCTTGCTGCAAGTGAAACTGTATTTTCCCTGCCTTGAAACTACCAGTGAAATGCATTTTGGACTGACTTATAATGCTGTGATTTATGCTGTGGTATGCTTTGTGATATTACAATGTCCTTTTGCCTTTGTGTTTGATTTTCTCCCCTCTGATAAATTTTACTGGGTATTTACCCAAAATGCCCATAGGAGAGCGAGGCATTCTCCCTGCTGTTTGCTGCCTCAGAGAAGGATTCCCATGTTTTTTTCCCTCCAATTAACCTCACTGCAATTTCTTTCCCTCCCCCCTGCCTTGTTCTGAAATAGTATTAACATGGGAGATATTTTTAAATAGAAAACTGGAAGAAAACATATTTCTTATTCTTATGTATACATGTTACACACAAATGTGAGTGAGTGACCAGAAGCACCTTCTTCATTTTCCATTTTGAACTTCTCATATATGTAAAACTGAGAAGAAAAGTTGTAGTACTTGTTCTGTTTCTTCCATTCCAAGACATGCTAAGCAAGTCACTTGCCCTTCTTTATCAGAGTGAAAATACTTTGATCCAGTTTTCTGAAGACAATACTCATTTCATAAGAATATTTAATCAGTAGAAAATAGAGAGGATTTAGTTTGTTTGTTTAGTATTTAACCAAGTGAATAAGGCAGATTAGGGGAAGGGGGGACACTGGACCCATAAACAAGGTGATATATAATATTTTTTTTCGTTCTCCTTTTAAATAAATACCGATCAGCTTTATGTTCAGAGACAATAGGAGCCGTTGGCTTAAATTTGCAGTTTACTGTATTTATGGCTGTAATATCAAGGTGCTGCCGTCGTAATTTCATGCCCCAATGAGAAGAGCAAGGTCGAAGCAAATGCTTCCATCGGCATCTGCTAACACACTAACTCATAAACAAGGCCCGGCTGGATCAGGTGGCACGGAATAATACAGGCTAATGAAATACAGCACAGCTTTCCATTACTGTTAGTTTTTACAGTGTCGTCATTACGTGTAATTTATGTTTAAAAAATTCAATTTTATACAAGGCTCTGGGAAATAGGGGTCTGCAGGTCACCCGACGACTTTTAACGGCTCTGAGAGTCCTTATTGCACTCTACTGTTCCAACAAAATGTTAATAATAAATAATGAAAAAAAATCCTCTTTTACTTTTTCTCTGGTTTGCATATCTTGCTCTGTCTTTTTAATTACAAGTGGCTAAGGAGAGTTTGGGGCTGTGTGTGATGTCAGGAGTTGTCCCCTTTGCTGGTGCTCCCAGAGGGGGGTTACTATCTGCTTGCTTTTCTTTTGTCTGTCTATCAATCACCCGGGATCCTGTAAATGGAGTAAACACAGCTGAGGAGAGGGAGATACTTAACAACCTCTCTCCCAAACCCTCACCCTCTGACATTGCCCTCCTCTCCTCCATTACACTTCATTTTATTATAGACTCCGAAAAGCTTAGCTAGGAAGAGAAACTGCTGCTGTATTTATTTATTTATTTATTTATACTTGTTATGCCAAAATACTTTTTATTTTAACCTTTTCAGTCCTGGCTGACTCGCTGTGTAATTCCTAGCCTTGTTCTGATAGTCTGATTTTCCTTCCTTATTTTAGTGCTGTGCAGCTGAGGTTAGAGCACCCTTATCAGTTCTGATTGCTGCTTAGTCACCCTGATGGGTTAAAGTGTATCATGTTTCTGAAAGATTGCACTTGCATAATTAACAGTCTTGTAGATGAATAGAGCTGTAAGAATTCAAAGCCCTTTCAGCAACTTTTCGAATTACTTTTATTTCTGCATTTCTCAGCCTGACAGTTGAGACCAGTCCATGTTCCTTTGATGTGTGGGTTCCTTTACTAAAGTTTGAGCTGGAAGTGCAGTAGGAGGATGTTTACATTCAAATGCAATGTCTCAGTGTAAATTAAGGGGAAAAATCATACTGATATTTCTGAAACCTTATATTTTATTCAAATATTGGGTCGGGCTCAGCCTCGTGAATGACCATGTGTGAAAGAAAATAGATCAGGAGACTTTGCCTTTTTGACCTTTCTGAACATTCAGCTCAGCACAGAGTGGGACGTAGGAGACAGATTTGATAACAGTCACCCAGCGCTGCATGTAACTGACTGAACAGGTGGAATCATTAGTCTGGATCAGATCCCAGAAGGATTTTATGATGATTCTTTTAAAATGTGGCCATGTTCTTTCTGAGCAGAGTTGACTCAGTGGCTTCCAGGAACAGAAGTGTAATGTCATTTCAGGGTGCAGATCTTCCTTTTAGTCATGTGGTACCAGGCACTAACTTCAGGTGGTCACGGAGTTTGTTGTAGATAAACAACTTGTCCTGTCCTACTTTGTTTTTGCCTTAATAGAAAGTGTGTGGGGAAAAGCCAGCAGCTGCCCCCCCCTGCCCCACAGCCTCTCCTGCCTTTTGTCCCTGCTTCAGGGTGGTCTCCTAGACTGGTAATAAAGCTGGCTTTGGAAACCCACAAAGAAACTGATTTTTCCCTACCACCTTTCTTTATTATGGCAGAATTCTTAATTTCACCTAAACAGAAATGTCTCCCCAAAAACTGATGTAGCCTTCAGGTTGTGAAAATCTTATGTGAATTACTGGACTGAGCAATGTAAGAAGGAATATAATGAAGAAAAATATATTTTCAGTGCATAGGATGGGAAAAGGCTTGTCACTAATATGCCAGAGCCTGCATCAGAAGAAGAAAAAGCAGTGGCTCATCTGGTTAAGTTCATGGAAGGATTTTACATTGCAATTATTGCTACTGTGCTTTGACAGAAAATAGGTAAAACATCTCCTGAGTTTTATTTTCTGTCTGCCAGAGGTTCAGTTCTGACCTTGGAGCACTTCTCATGTCTGTATGTGTCACCTCTTCCTCATCTGTGAAATAGGGGTAACAGTCCTGTAAGTACTCCTCTGCTTCAGAGTGGTCGTAAGAGGAACAGTATTTTGATGTACATAAGGTCCTTAAATAGTAAGAGATATTATAAAAGGATATAAACAGACAGTGAAGTCTTAAAAGTTCTTGTACAAAAGAACTCTTTAATACAGCACCCAAGATGCAGGCACCAAGAGATGCTTGTGACAACCCATTTCATTCTCTGACTTGCTCTGCTTCTGTGTTTGACTACAATTTACAGAGGCTGAGTGATGCCTGCAAATTGAGGGGCAGCAGTGGCAATCAAAAAAGAGGGTCAAAACCGTCATGGGTGCTGGATTATTCAAATCAACACCCTCAAGCCTGAAAAGGAATTTCAAAAACTTTGTGAAAATTATGGCTAATTCCTTGCAGTGGCCGTGGTGCTGTAGAGGATGAGGCTGGGGGAAGGGAGCAGGTTTGCATTCTGTGGGGCTCTGAAGACAGTTTCTGTGCATCCTTCTCCTCAGCTCAGTCCTTGCTCAGTACCCTCTGCGGTTAGATTATTCCTTGCAGATAGCAATCAACTGGAAGGAAGTGTGTGTCTAATTTGCATGAGATTATTTAAAACAAAAAAAAGGTCTGCATTAGTCAGGGTGATGGTAAACAACGCAAAGAGATGCCTTTTATAATATAGCCGTGGCTCAGCTTTCAAAGCCAAATATAATTCACTTACAATTGGCAGTTTCCTTTATTGTTCCTTTTAACCTTTTGCATTCTGCATGGACTTGATCTTACTGCAGCCGCAGAACAACAGAAATGTTTGTTTTCCAAAGTGTTGGAAAGTGAATTTAGAGCAATTCCAATGTTAGCTGAGGTGATTTTCTTGAGATACCTGTTTGGGAGCTGTACTAGACACAAAGGCCCAGTTTTTGTGACACTGCTTTTGCATCCAAGGGCAGTGATATTATTTTTGGGTTGCCAATTTCCTGCTAGATTAGAACAATGAATGAACATGGATACTTTTTCATGTAGTGCAGTGATAGGACTGTGATAAAATAAAGCAAGATTAGATATTGGAACAGATGACACTTAGATCTGGCTTTGAAATTCACACTTTTGTATGTAATTAATACATCCAAGTTGAATAATTTGGGCATGGAAAATTCATACTGTGTGCATATATAGGTGGTGAATTTGAAAAAAAAAAATCATTCCAAAGGGAAATGTGGTTAAGTTAGCTATAATTGCCTGAGGAGAGCCTTAGAATATTTTGTCCATTTTTGTTACTGTGTGTGAGGAATGATCAGCATGAAGGCAGGTGTATTTCTGAGTGCAGAGATGACTTGTCATTACTGAGTGTCCACTGTGCAGACTTACTCCATATATATGCTTAAGGAATCAGCTCCAGGACTCCCTTGATCTTGAGGCCAAGATCACAATGCCTTAAAAGCATCATGTCCAGATGAAGGAGGTTTTCCAGGTAATCCCAGTCTTCTCCTCTGATATTTAAAAAGGGATGTAGCTGTGGTGTTCATCTCTCTGTAATATTAAAAAGCTAGTTTTTTTAAAGTATTAAGTTCAGGAATTTCATCTACCAGCAGTGCTTTATGGATCTCAAGCAGGGGTGATTGAGAGAAAGTATTTCCCTATTTTTTTCCCAGTGCTGTCCTGTTCATTCCATTTTCCTCACTGTGCTCAGTCCCTTCAAGAATCATGTGAGAATCAAGTGGTCTGCCTCTTATCTTATAAATCTCTTTCCTTAAATCCACATTCTCACTTCCCTCTTTCTGAGTGTTTTTGCATGCCCTGGGTGGATGGTGAAAGGTGCTGAATCCCCTCACATGTTCCTCATAGCAGGGACACTGGGTTTTTTTGTGCTTCTGTGCAGGAGAGTAAATGCTACACAGCTGTCCAGCTCCCACTTCTTCATGACTGCCATCTGAGTACTAAATTCTTTTTCTAGAGGATGTTTTCTCTTGTTGGAAAAAGTAATCCAGCTGTGCTTCCTTCTTCAGAGATGCTGGTCGTTGTGAATCCTTTAGCTGCTTTTCTTTTCCCCCTTGTTGGCCAAATAGTTTCCATATGTTGTGGCCAATTACAGATGGTCATCGTGGCATTTCCTGATGGCAGGAGTCACTGCAACAACACGTACCATGTGTGCAGTGTTACTCCAGCTCTGTGTGAAATGAAAGCCAGCCTGCCCTGGGGCAATCCAATCATGCACCAATGGGCCGGGGCAATGCTCAGCTGAAAGTTGGGCTTGGCCTTGTTTTGATCTGTTTTGTTATAGTTTTATTTCCTCCTTACATTCTGTGTCCCATTCATACTAATCACAGTCAGTCCTGATTTTTTTTCTTTTTATTTCTGCATTTGTCATAAAATAAAGCAAATTATTCCCGTCTTCGGAAACGATCTAGACTAATTAGTCGTCTAACCCAATAATTAGTTTTTTGTTTCCCTGTCTGTTTTCATGCATTATTGTTAGTTTTTTCCCCTGTTTTTTTTTTTACACCATTACAGATTAAAATGAGCCACATTTGCAGTTGATGGTATCTTTTTTTCGGGGGAAGAATGGAGAATTGCAATAGAAAGCTACTTCAAAAGCAGCAATAAACTCAAGGATAAATTAAGGAAATTGAATGAGCCACATTTGGAAGCAGCGTTGAGGCTAATATTCTGTCGCTTAAGCTTAAATTGCAACAGAGAAAGAGAGAGGGAGACATTCCAGTGAATCCAAAATTGGGGAGGCATTACTGCTCAAGTCAGTGCCAAAATTCTTTGCAGCTTGAAAGGGTTCTGCCTGGCTTGAGAATTTAATTATGTGTGCATAAAGTGGGTAAAGGTGCTAAACTGATTTCATTTCCTCTGCTCCCCCAGGCCTGACAGATGAAGAAATCGACCTGGCTTTCCAGCAGTCGGGCACGAGCGCGGATGAGCCCCAGTCCCCAGCTCCTTCCACACACCCGGTGCCAGCTCAGCCTCCTCACCCCGTGGTGTATAGTGAGTGCCACTTGGAAAAATACCTGCTCCCAGTTCCTTTCTGCTGTGATTCCTGCAGCAATTCACAGATTCGTGTGCTGCATCCCGGATTTCAGTTCCACTGATGCCATACTTTTTGTCAGAATCGGACACCAAATGTTATTTGAATGCACTTGGTGGTTGCTGATGCCTGTGACAAGATCATGTTACACAAGGAAAATGAGATACAAATGATCACTGTCTACAAACAAATGTCATCCATACCAGCCTGTGACACCTCTTGACCTGAAGGTGGAAAGTCAATGCAAATTAGATTCTGACACACTGTAAGGACATCAGAAAAGCACTTTGTCAACACGGGACTCAGGCTCCCCTTCTCAAACTTGGAAAACTTTTCTCTCTGATCTTAAATAACCTGAGGTGACAGCAGAAATTCTGTGTAGACTACGTGGATATGACTGTATGATTTTTGTGTACAAAATACACTCTCAAAGAAATTGTAGCATCCCAACATAATCTGTGTAGACTCAAAATTTACATATATATTTGCATTTTAAAACAAACCTCGCAAAAAAGTATCTGAGCTCCAAACAATAAAAACCAAAGTACACACCATTAAAAATCCATCAAAAGAAGCTGTTCAGCTCACATGTGTGTCTGGTAGTTTTGAAAATCACTTCACTTACCTGCCAAGTATAAAGAATAGGATTTTGTTGCTGCTCTTAAACAGCTCTATGGCAGATATTGACTGATGTAACACTGCACTTAGAGCTGTGTATTAGTTTATGGCACAGGTTTGCTATTGCTGGAGACAATACTAGACTTACTTTTGGAGATTTTAGCCGCTCTGATTTGGCGCAGTTTGAGATGAAAAACTTTTGTGATAATAGTGGGCTCAGAACCGGAATATTTCTGGCTGTTGTATTGTTTGTGCTTATGAACTCTAGGGCTGAATTCTGCCTCCTGGACTAATTCCTGTCTGCTGTAGTCCACAGAAAATGCCAGGAAAGCAAAATCTGCTGTCTGGCTGTAGAAGCAGGGCCAGATCCCTCTTGGTGCCGTCCATTGCTCATTCAGATAACTCTTACTACAACCTAGTACTGGAAGAGTTAATTTTCCCTTATTTCAGTGTTCCCCTAGTGTGAGTGGAGCAGGGAAGAAGCATGCAGTGCAGTTCAGCCTGGGAAACGCCGTCATCACTGTTAACCCTGGCAGCTTTATCACTCTTTGGTTGTTTTCCTTTTGCTATTTTGGGTTTCCTCAAAGCAGCAGCTCCCATTTTCTTCTTGCTAGGTAAGAATCTTAACAAAAATTTCAACGTCAGAATGTTCCCAGTAACAGCTTGAAAGAGAATTTTGAAAGTGTGATTCTGTAGTGCTTGGAAATCAAAGGTGACTAAAAATACCACCAAATAAAAGCCTTCACAGAGGTTCTGATTGTAAACTTGTGCTGTAGCTTTGTGATCTGGTTGGTGCTTTTTAAATAATCTGAACCCAAAGCTTTTCCCTGGGAGGCAGTCATTTTCAGCAGCCCCCAGAATTGGGGAAGGGGTGACAATTCATTCATTAGGTATTGTTCCTTCCCACTCTGGCCATTGGTAGTAGACCTTCAATTTAAGCTTAACTTCTAAATGGATCCATAAAATGAATAAAAAGCTGGACATACATGGTATTTGTTTCACCAAAATACTTGTTTTGATTAGCTCTCATCTGTGCCCTATTCTAGTTCTTGATTGGTGTAGTCTTGGTGGGTGTTAGTGATGGATCCATCTTTGTTGTCTTCTATTAAGTGCTTTCCATGGTATCAGAACAGCAAAAGGAATATGTGTATTTTCCTAGGCCTGATGGGTAAGGCTGTGCAGTGGCTCAGTGCTCCTTCAAGGTGTGTTTTTGCTGTAGGTTATTTTATCAGTTGGATGCTAATCCTGTCATGAATACTCCTGAATTGTCCAAATCTGCTTCAGGACAGTTTTTTCTGTGATAGTTTACCAAGCCAGTTTATCTTTCACAGTCTTGTCAGGGGCTGCCATGTACAGAGGAAGATAGATGCTACTTTTTCTGTTTATCTTTTATGCTTATCATCTCACAGAGTGTTTGACACTGAGCTGGAATGCTGCTAGAGTAGAAGTTTGAAAGAATATCTGAATGACCAGGGAGACAGAGAGGCTGCTCAGTCTGTACATTGAATTGGTGATGGGAACAGCTCGTGTTGAAGAGCTTATATTGAAAAAGACTGCAAGCTATATTTGCCTTCTCCAAAGAAGACACTGAGTTTCTTGTGAAGCAACATCTGATCTGCTAGAGTTTAGGTCTTCAAGACCTGAACCACTTTGTGTCTGATATCTTTGCTTCTTTTTAAGGTTTTTTTTTGAGTAGTTCTGACACCTCTACACAAAACGCAGAGTGAGGAGGGTTTTGTGCTGGAAACAGAGGCTTGTGTTTTAAGAAATCAGATTTCTCTCTGCACCCTCTTCCCACAAGGTGTTGCTGCTTCATGTTTAAAAATTACATTGAACTGTGGGTTACAAGTACAGGAGTTCAGGATGGTTCAGAACCTTCTCAGGCATTTCTTCAGCAGGAATGAAGCAAGAGCCAAGCTGGTGATGTTGCCAGTAAAGCAGGTGTGAGATGCCCACTCCTGTGAGTCACAGCAATAAATCCTGGGTACCCCTTTTGAATTGGCTTCCTTGATCTTCTGCTGTTGGCTTCCTTGATCTTCTGCTGTTGCCACCACAGTTTGTCCTATTTCTTAAATTCATACCACTTAAATACTGCCTTTTGTACAATTGAACTTAATGTTCTAATGTTTTATTGGAAGTATCTCTAATTTTTATACATATTTCCTAATTCTTGAAGAGTTAACAAGAAAAAAAACACACTTGTAAGCCATCAGGGTAGCATAGGTTTTGTATGCTGAACCCCTTCTGGTTGAAGAGAAAGTATAAAAACTTCTTTTGGGAAGAGACAATAAGTAAATTTCTAGTATTTTAGGTCAATACCGTGTCTATCTCTTCTCCTCTTGTTCTGGAGGAGTAATTCCTTCTCTCCAGTTTGTACTTTTGCCAAGAGGTGTCAAAACTGCTTTAAAAAAAAAGCTTAAAGAAAGCTCGAATTTGATTAATATAGAGAAACAAGACTTTGCCTGACTGATAATAAAACTGATAAATGACATTTGAATTACTTGTAGCAGTAATTTATTACATAAAATATCTTTTATTTGACATGCGATTAGTTGCTGGAAGCATCACTCAATCTGACTAGTTTAAACATGCTCTAAAATGAACCCCCAGTAAAAAAACAGGGCTGTCTGCTATTGCTGTTATGAAATACACTAATCCAGCAGTGAGGACAAAAATCTGACTTTAAATATTTAAATGATTAATTTGTTGTTTGTGTTTTTAGTTTTTTTTACCTTTCTAACCCATATAATTACAAGCAAACTCGGGGGAGTTTCTGAGCAAGGTGTGCAAAGCTGCATGTTTATCATCCAGGTATTGTCTGTGTTGTTCCCCATGGTGTTTATGGGCTCCATTTGTGGGGGTTTGTGCAGGTTTTACACCTGCTTAAAAATCGGCTCCAGTGACTTTTTTCTTGACATTTGGATCTTCTTTTCCCATCCTTGTGTCTTCATTATGTGGCAGTCTGTGGAATACAGACTGTTTCCTTGCACAGTTAAACTAGAATCCAAACTCTTTTTTTTATTTCCCCAACACCTTTCCATCGATTCACGGTTTTCTTTTGGAGAATCACTTCTTCCAGCATCAGTTTCTACAGTTTTAAATCTGGATATAGTGAAGCTGACCTTAAGTTGGATGCACAAGGCCTAATTAGTTGCTGTTAGGAAAGGTAATTCTTAGGTGAATGGGGATCTTAAAAATAGTGTTTATTCTGGAAATGCAATTTACAGTGACTGCTGGGGAAATTAAATATACTAAGGAAAACCACAGATTTATATCTGGAGAAAACATCTGTGTCCCTTCCATTTGACTTTTGAAGGTCTCTTAGTAGAATGGTTTGTTACTTCTGCCGTGCCTAAAGTAACTGGGCTGTCAGTGCTTTTTCACTTTATCTGGATGTTATTTGTTTTACAAGTGGAGAAATTGAGGATATGCAAACAGTCAGTGTGAGCATGGAGCTTAAAATGAAGAAACTCCTAAGTCTGTCTTCATGCTTTAGATTAGAGAATTGCAGAGAAAAATAAAGGTTGAATGTGGAATTTAGGCAGAGCTGTGACATTCTTTGTAACATTGTGAAGTTGCTGTGGTCAGTGCAGAGCCTTTACAGCATCCCTCACTTGCTCACTTCTTCTCTCCACCCCCTGCACTTTTTTTTTTTTTTTTTTTGTCACAAGACAGATTTCACACATCTCTAAAATGAGTAAAATGGCATTTCAGCTTCTTGTCTTTATAGACTCTCTGAACTTTAGGAAAGATCATTCTGGTCCCTTTTCATTAATAATGAAAACCAGGGGGCAATAAAATGTTCTTAGCTCAAGCATTATAGGAATGGAGGGAGAGATGAGTGAGGTGAAAGGGCAAAGCAGATGGATTCCTACAGGTGTGTCTCCTTCCTGCTCGGAGGTCAGTGGAGCTGGGAGGGACTTTGGGACAGCCCATCAAGGACAGCCATGGGCAGGATCACAGACCCCAGAGATAATCAACCCTGGACAGCAGCAGCTCAGCCTGGAACAAATTGTGTTGTCATAAAAGGGTATTTTTAGTCAGAAGTTCAGGGGAGAGAACTGGACAACCAAGAGACTTCAGATGCCAGAGTGACAGTGGGGGCACAGCACAGGGGGAAAGTGGAAGAGATGGCTGGGGTTCACAGCAAGATTAGCAAGAGATCATTTTAAATCCTGACATGTACACAGCCAGTTACTGCAGCTTAGCTGACGTGTGTTAACTCATTAAGTTAAAAAGTTATGATAATTTGATCATGTGCCTAAGCTCCAAAACTGCAACTGCAGCAACCCAAAATACTCCTGGTGACACTATTCACCAGTTCTGACAGAGATGCCTTAATTTGTTCAGATTTCTAGCCAGAGGATAATTTCAGCTCAAATGTAGCAAGAAGCTCTGAGAGCCAGTGTTTGGGAGTCAGACCCAGATACTCTGGACCCTAAGTGCTGGGACTAGGGGTAACCTTTGGAATGAAATGCCTGTAGAAGAATTCAGCAGCAAGGAAAATGGCAATAGGTGAGCAAAGCAGAAAGGAGACCAGAAGCACCCATTTCAGCCAGTTAAGCCTCCTAAATTGAGACTTTGAAGAACATAATGCATTTATGAGACATTGTAGTCACATGTAGATTTGGAGACCACACCGGTCTCCCATCTCGTCAGTTCTGCCCACATCCTGCCATTGCACTTTAGGCAGATCATTCTGCATCCTCTTTATTATTAAAGAAAACTGGGGGCAGTACAGGGTTCGTTCAGGGAACTGCGAGGGAGGTGACAGGATCAGTCTGCTGGAAAGCTGCAGGTATCTTCTGATCCTGCTGAAGGAGCAGGGCACACCATGCCTTTGCTTTCCTCTGTGGAGCCTCTAAGCTTCTCTGTACAATTGTGTGTTAAATATCTCAAGCTTTTGTCTACTTCTGTACCTCTCTGTAGATACTTAATTACATATTTTCTCTCTGCTCTTTATGTGTGCTTTGGTCCCTATTTGTAATTTAAGCTCGAAAGACACTGGATCCTTCCTCCATGAAGTGGTCCATAATTGCTGACACAGTTTTCATAAACCCATTTATTGCCCCGATAGATTTATCTTCTTTCTTGAAACATTCCCTTACTTCCTTCCTTTCTCCTGCACTCTTTTGGGTCTCTGGTTCTGTCCCCATTTTCAAAAATTATGATACTGGGTAACAATATCCAGGTAAGGAGTATTCAGGTAAGGAGTTAACCTTAGCTATTACCAGGCCCAGGGACAGTTACCTGGGTTCAGAGTGCCTTCTACAAGGAAAGAGTAGGGCAAAACAGCTTGATGGACCCTCTTTAATTGCTGCTGTGATTCTCCTCCCTGTGGCACTGCAAGGCCAGAGTCAATAGCAGAGATCTGTTTAACTGTCTTCAGCCACAGGCCTGCACACTGTGTGTTAATCGTTACTCTTTTCTCTGATAAAACGGATGTACAAAAATGTTGTCACTTACAGTTCTGACTGTGATTTTTTCTTGATTCTGAACTTTAGGTCCCCCTGGCTCCAGATGGCGAGATTACGGGGCTTTGGCCATCATCATGGCAGGAATAGCCTTTGGATTCCACCAGCTCTACAAGGTAAAATGTCCCTTGCTACTCCCACACTGTACTCTGAGAGAGACACGTTATGCTGCTTGTGTCCAAAGCTGGTGAAGCATCTCTGTTCTCACTGGTCCTGCCAGTGGTATATTTGAGAAATGTAGGCACTTAACATGAAAATGCAGAGTCCAAATGTGGCGAGCAAACAAAACTAGTTTTTCACTGTGGATCTCAAACTACTAGCAATGAGGTAATTTCCATTGCTTATGCTCTTGTTGAAGCATATTCTGTTCCTAGGATGCAGCTGCAGAAGGTTCCATGGTAGCTAGAGGAGAGTTGGGACCTGTTATGTCCAGTCCACCCTCTTCAGGGGCAGAATGAGGCAGATTTCATGGCTGTGTCCAGGCTTAGGAATTGGTTTTCAGTACCCTGGCAAATGTAACCACAAAACTCTTCTTCTGCAACTTCTTTTAGCACTTGCTGTAGAGGGAATTTCTTTTCTCAGCCAGATAGGTGGATAAATGATTGCTGTGATAAAGGCTGAGATTTGGGGGGTGGGATTTGAGGACGTTTCAGGTAGATTAGATATAGTGCTTTGCACATCGCTGTTTCCTGAAAAAGTTTTTGTACTCCATGCAGAAATACCTGGTCCCTCTCATCATGGGAGGCAAAGAAGACAGGAAACAACTTCAGAGGATTGAGTCAAACCTTGCTGAGATGAGTGGCAGTGTGACACAGACAGGTAAAGATTAATGACTCCATCAATTCACCCCTCAAAGCTTTTCTCCCTGGATCCTCCATTCTGCCAAGACCCCCACCCTTTTCTTTCCCTCCATCTCCACTTTATGTGGTGACTTCATTTATCTGCTCTGAGAATCTGTTCACATTTGCAAATGAAGCCGCCGTCATTTCGGTTTAATTTGAAATTGCTTGTTTACTGTCGGCACGGCCTCAATTAATTATGTTTTTACGGAAAGGCTCCCAACCTCAGAATATTAATAAGGGGAATAAAATGACAGCCTTTCGGAGGGCTGTAAAGTTCATTTTTAATTTCTGCTTCTCTGATGTTTTCAGGGGCTTTTTTTTTTGGTGGTTTCTCCCCACCTTCCATCTGAAAATCCAAGGAAGGGTCAGGAGAGTCTGTAATTACTGTGCCTCTCTGACCTTAGCCACCTTCTATGTTATTGACTCTATAGGGTGTCTGTTCATTACCCGAGGCCCTAATGATGGTCTGGATTAGCTGTTACCTGTCACACCAATAGAGTTTTCAATTTTATTTATTTTATCAGCTTGTTTATTCCCTGTAAGCTTTGGATAAAGTGCCAAAGTAGAAAAAGTTCTACAGCTGGAGTCCGGCAGAAGTTCTTCAGTGTTTGTTGGGGTGTAGGAGTACAGGGTGCTCTCTTGAAATAAAAGGGAAAAAGTGCAAAGTATATTCAGTTGGGATGAAAAAACTGTGATTTTCAGCAGTAAGTTTACAAAAATATTGGGATTGAAGGAACTAGTAGGTTAAGAATGGGAGGATGCTAATTACACTTTTCATTGAAGGGTGAGAAGAAAAGCATCTTTCATTTCTCATGATACCCTAAGGTCAGCCCTGAGAGCAGCCTCTTCCCAGACTGGAGTTAGCCCCAGTGTTTGCCTGCAAGAGCCCCGAGATAGATAAATGATACAAACATTGTGTAAGTTCAGGGAGATGTACAAATCATAAACCAATATAATTAAAAGGGAGAGGTTTTAGACGGATATACTGTGGGCTATAGACATCTATACAATGGAAAGATAAACTAGAAATACTGGAGGTTAGATGCAGTGCAGGTAGATTACCCGTAGTGCAAATAAATTATATGGATTAAAGTGAGCAGGCGGGCATAGATAAATTAAATATAGGAGGAATAGAGGCATCTTTGTAGCTAGACAGCAGGAAAGGCGTGGGTGAGTGTGTATATGTGGATGTATCTCAGTTTAACTCTTCTTTTTCCCTTACAGTGACTCAGTTACAGACAACCTTAGCAGCTGTCCAGGAGCTGCTGATCCAGCAGCAACAGAAAATCCAAGAGCTCACCCAAGAACTGGCTGCTTCTAAGGTACCAACTTCTGCCTCTTCACCTTTAGAGCATTTTGGAGCATGCATGGTTTCTTTTGTGGGCACATGGAAAGCTCCCATTGGGGTCACAACCCAGCCATCAGCTCTGTATTCACTTGAAAGACTGTATTTAAGGCACTTGTTCAGATCCAGGTAATGGCCAAACATTCTTACTATTTGGGTTCTTGTTTCAATGATTTTGGTCAGCTGAGTGTAACAGGTGGCCCCATTACAACTCTGTTACTGACACACAGTGACCCATTCTCCTTGACTCTTGACTTGACCTTGGCAATAAAACCATCAATTCTGACTAGTTTGTGTTGTTACATGTGTAAATAAAATAACCACTTTTAACCAAAATTGATTTTCTTTCTGGCAATGAGAATTAGTGCTTTACTCCTTGGCCCAAGCACTCTATCAGACAGAAAGCGTTGATGTGTGAGGCAGGGTGAAAATGGAGATGAAGTCTTCCTTTGACTCACAAACTTGGATTGTTCAAGGCCAGGATTGCTCACAGTTATCTTGTTGTGTTCTCTGTACAGGGAGAGTTTTCTGTCACATCCTTTAGGCAGTGTTACAGCCCTTTACCTGTGGCAGGAACAGTTGTCTTCTCCCCTTAGCAGACTTTAATGTGATGCAGATCCTTTGATGGTGTGTGACTGGTGGGCCACAGCTGACTCTGTGCTGTGCACACTGTACAGGAGGAATCCCTCAGTGGCACAGCTGTAAATGCAACCATGAAAGCCAGTTTATGGTCACAACACTCTGCTTCAATTTTCCTTGGGAACTGTGGCCTGACAGTGGCCTGGAGCCAGTCCGGAAATTGGAAAACTGTTTTCAGGTCTTAAGTGTTAAGATTAAGAACACATGTTGAGCTTTAAGAAGGAAAAAGGCCATAAGTCTTGGTGGTTTAGAGAGTCTTGAAGAAGTTTTCCTTCCCCCCTCTCTACCCCCTGCACTGAAATGGTAGCACACATTGTTATGATATCTAAACCTCATGTGTACAAAGAAAAACTTGGGCAACCCCACAAACCAAAGAATAAAAGCTGTGTTTTCTCAGCTGTAATGTAAGTTTTTATATCTGCTTTTCAAACTCCTACTGGCATGCTGTAAAAAATTAAAAAGAGGGACTTTAAGTAATTAAAAAACGTACATAAAAATTCAAGGCTTGAATTTTCTACAACTGTTTTTAAAGAGACTGGCTAAAAAGCCCCAGATGTCAGATTTTATTTCTAAATCCTAGGCATCTGGCACCATATGTGTTTTGGAAATTTGAGTCCTTTGCAGGCCAGTGAGTGGAAATCACTCCCTTGTTAATGTGCTGCTGTAGCTTTCAAGGTCTTAGAAAGCCAGAACAGTGGCTCCTGGATTCTTGCTGTCTGAGGGCTGGGAGTGTGAATCCTGAGGGAACACATCTGTGTAAAACACAGCTACTAGAGCCTGAGCCTCTCCCAGCCCTTTGGGTTTGAAGCCCAGAAGTCACTGTGAGCAGTGCTGGCTGCAGGGTTATTCTGCAGTAGCTCAAGTCTGTTTAAGAGTAAGAACAAGCAGTTCTGGCTACATCTAGTGGGAACTCCTGAGGAAGAGTTTTTAGTTGTTCCAATTCTGGCTTCCTTTGGTGGGGAATTCATTAGAACTATCTCTGCAGTGATACTCACCAATATGTTTGTTCCTAATGGCTTTTAGCAGAAATTACTGTGGGGTGTGCCAGGCATGAGTATTCTGTGGTCTCATGGCTGCAGGATGGAGCAAAAGGATGGGTAACCATAGACCATGATCTGTGCTTAGAAAAATCCCATTTCTCAAGTTCCCAAAAGGGTTAAAAGAAAGAGTGCCAAAAGTATTGTCTGCAGCATGTTATCCCCAGTTACTTACTCTAATTTCTGCCTGATATCCTGTGGCAATTCTGATGCAATTCTGACAGCAGCTGTACCAGGCTTCCATGAGTTACTTATCCCCACAAAACTGCACTCATTGCCTTGAAATATCCAAGAGACAGTGCCTAGTCCAGCTGCTTCTGGAGAGATGACCTGGTAACTCAAGCATAGACCTAATTCTTCTGATCAAGTAGGGAAAATGTTTGCAACTTTGAAGTATGTATTTATTAGCCCACCTCTAAATGCCAGAGTGCAGGTAATGGATTCTTTCTTTCATGGTTTAGGAGAAATGAGCAAATGGTTTTAAAACAGTTGTTAATATATAATATTCAAATCTGTTGCCTCAGCTAAGTTCAGTCACATGAAGAAATAAAGGACCCGATTCAGGGCAACTCCCACTGCTGTTCAGGATCCTAGTTCTAGTTCTTCTCTAGAAATCATTCAGTAGGTCAGTGCCAAATGATTTGGTTTGTCTCTCAGCTGTGCCTGAATTCTCACAAGTGCTGGCCTCCTGAAAAGAGAAATGTCCTCCTGAGATGCTTTAGCAATGGTTGTGCATGGGAGGCAGGACTGGAGACAAGATGAATTACTCTCCCAAACACAAAGCAAATGTTGAATAGTCTAGGCACCTTGAGACAATTATTATTTCTGGTCATCCTGGGGATCTGTTCAAGTACTTCTTAGTGTGGAAGTTGTTTTGCTCAGATCTGAGAGGTGAGAGGTTTGAAGTGATGGAGCTTATGTGTTATCCACTGGACTGGGAATTCCCACATGGGAGCAGAAGAACAGCATAGGAAAAAGTGACATTGGTGAACTATCTTGCAGTTCAGATACTGATCTTTATATCTTGCTTTTCATGTTCTAGGCCACAACTTCCACCAATTGGATTCTGGAGTCGCAGAATATTAATGAATTGAAATCTGAGATCTACTCTTTAAAAGGACTTCTCCTGAACCGGTATGGATGCAATGAGAGAGCAGACTGTTGTGCTGCTTTCTGGGATTCCCTCAGTCATGGAGAGGAAAGGCATTTCCAACAGGAACTGCCTCTATATCCTGTTACTGCTGTTTTAATAACAGCATTTTGCACTCCACTATCACTTTCTGTTTGCAGGTCTCAAAATGCTTTTCAAACTGGCCTTAAATCACAGAGTGCTTAGGGTATTGATAAGATTTTTCCTTTTTGTTTGCACTTCCCCCACAGTCAGGATGCCTCTCATCTAGTTTGAGGAATTGACTGCATCTGCATCTGTATTCTGTTTTAGAAAGTCACTTCTGGGTGCAGTTCAGCTGCCTTGCTCATGGTCAGGGCATGCTAGTATCATATCCTTAAAATCCACCTGGGAAGGACCTGGGGCCAGCTTTCCAGCTGGTGCAAGCTGGTATGACTCCATTCAGGTCAGAGGAGCTGAACCAGTTTGTGGCAGCCAGGGCCTGGCCCAAACATGTAAAGTGCCTGCTGGAACTGGGAGAAAGGCTCTGGATTGCAATGAGCCAGAATGCAATAGTGGTGTAGCACAGTGAGGTGAGAGCCAGGTGGTGAAATTCCCTGGCTCAGGCACCTGGTGTGTCTGACTTCTTCCTCCAGTGGGAATTTTTCTGTACCAATTAATTAGTGATTGTCTTAAAAAGGGACACCCATGTCTTTTCACAGGCAGCATTCCTGAGTGCTGGCTTACTTTGTGAAATTGGCCAAATCAGATCATTTTAGTGCTTCAGACTGCCCAGCTGGGATATTTTCCTTGTGTGCAGGCTCGATTGCTGAGTGCTTGTAAAGCACTTTAAGAATCTCTCTGGAGAAGTGAAGTGGCCTTGGTTTTGCTCATTTATGGCAAAGAGACTTGCAGTTTGAGTCTTGCTGAAACCCCTCAGTATTTATAACAAAAGCCCCTCTCTTTCCATTTCCTTGCCTCCTGCCCTTCCCCAGGAGGCAGTTCCCTCCCTCCCCTTCAGCTCCCAAGATCCCGTCGTGGCAGATCCCGGTGAAGCCGAGCTCACCCTCCAACCCTGTCGTTGCCAACCACAACAGCAGCAGTGACATCTCACCCGTCAGCAACGAGTCCACCACGTCCTCCCCCGTGAAGGAGAGCCACAGCCCCGAGGGCTCCAAGGTCAGCTGCCACCTGCTGAGCCCCGAGGAGGCCACCAAGGCCATCGACGTCACCAGCCAGGTGCGCATGGAGGTGCAGGGGGAGGAGGAGAAGCGGGAAACCAAAGGGAACGACGAGGAGGAAGAGGACGATGAGGATGATGATGTTAGCCATGTGGATGAGGAGGAATGTCTGGGTGTGCAGACTGAGGACCGGCGAGGAGGGGATGGGCAGATTAATGAGCAGGTGGAAAAGCTACGGAGACCCGAGGGGGCCAGCAACGAGAACGAGATTGACTAAGGCACCCTGGCTGCTGCTGCTGCTGCTGCACATCTCCCCCAGCCTGCTGCACTGTCCCACTGCCTCTCCCATTTCGTGGAGAGAACAGCTACCATTCCCTGCAGTGATCCCCCCTTGATTGACCTCGAGCAGGGTCGTGATTGCTCGCTGAACAGCCCCATTGCCCTGTTTCAGCACAGGGCTTTGCAGCCTTGCAGTGGCTCCTTCTCCCCGCCCAGCCTTCCTCCCTGAGCTGGGGTCACTGCAGACCGATGGCCTTACCATGCACCACACTGCAGAGTACGCCCTCTTACAGAAGCAGTTGGCCTCTTGCTGCATCCTAGAGCCCTTCTATCCAATTTCAGAAACCAGTCTGTCCTGAGCTCCTTGATTTCGCAAGCCTTTAATCCCACATAAGGCCCAACCAGTTCTCTGTTTCCCAAAATAACCCTGTTTTATTTCTCAAACTACTTGATACTCTTGCAAAAAAAAAAACAACCCAACAAACCAAAAAAACCCCACCAGAACATTTTAACCTCAAATTCCTCACCAGATCTCAGTCTTGGCTCTTCCAAGCTTTATGCCAAGCCTCAAATTGCTGAAACTACCTAGCATGTAAAAACACTAAATTTCTGTGGGGTTCAAAGAATGCTATTTCCACTCCACATGCTTACATTCATCAGAGTGGCCTGTTGGTAGGGACCAAGTCCAGGTGAAATCCATGAGAACAGGTGGCTTTGTTGATGATTGCTCCCCAGTAAAAGGCTTTAGAAGAAGCTGACTCCACTCATCCCAATTATTACCCTTCCTTCTCCAAAGACAGGGAGCTCACATCAGTTTTTGACATCTTCTATTTTATTTGTAGCTGCCCTGAATGAAAGAATGAATGAACAAATGAATGGGGTGAAATCAGATGCTGAAATAGTTGGTTAATCCTGAATACTTGCAATGGTTTTTGGCCTTTTTTTCTCCCCTAAATGAGAAGAAAAATGATCATAAATGATACCTCTCCAGTGACAGGCACCTGCTTCAGCAAAGCAGTCTCTCTAGCAGAGAGAACAGCTCCAGTTCTGAGGTTTAACCACTGGCCCTTCTTGCCCAGTCCTTTTTTCTTTTTTGCCCTGTTGGGCCATACACAAACCAGTGAATTTTAAACCTCTGGCAGTTTGCAGCATTGTGTTTGCAGCTGGTGAAGTGGTGGTGTCCAATGATCCTATTCACTGCATCAGAGCATCCTAGCAGAGCAATTCTTGTACCAACTGAGTCTCACTGTCCTCACCAAGCAAGTGTGCTCGTCTGTGTGATCATGTATAGATTTCAAATATAAAATATGATTGTATATAATTGTAATAAATATGAGTTACCACTATTTAACACCAGGTTATTGCTGGATTACTGTGGCTCTTATTTTTGGGAGAAATATGCATGTGGGGTGGTCAAGGGAGGAGAAAGGGAGGGTTACAGACCTCTGGTCCTTCTCAAATGTTTTCCATGGGACATTTGTGGTTGTTTTTCTGCCTGCTCCTGGGCAGATCAGCAGGAGGCAGTGGTGTGAGCGTGAGGCACTGCACAGAGCTGCAGGAGCTGGTGCAGGGCTGGGCTGGATGTGCCCCCGGGTGCAGGGCAGTTCCTCTGTGCCTCTGCCCCCAGCAGGAGGCCCTGCAGGGTGGGGAATGCAGCTCCCCCTGCTCCTTGCACCGGCAGCAGGAGGTGCTGAAGGGAGCCTGTGAGATATGCCACGGCCCCTCGGTGTTATCTGCGGGAGGGAATGCTGTGCTGGGTCCCATGACTGCTCTGACCCTGCCATCCCAGCCCAGAAGCCACCGAGGGAGAGAGATGGTGTGCAGCAAGTAAATGGTAGCTACTACAGTCCCATCATTGTTCAGCAGCAGGATTTGGCTCCCTTCTGAAAAATGAGGGATTTACTTGATTCCCAAGTATTTGGGTGTCTGGTACACAGTGACATTTTCCTGCTCGGGGGAGTGAAAGGGACCTTCATATTACTGTATTTAGACCTGCTGCTGAATGTGATGATTTCTCATGCCTTAAATGGACGAATATCTTCCCCAGGAGTGGGTGAGTGTGTGTGTGTCTCTCTCTCCCTCTCAGCCTCTCTCTCCACTGTTTAACGTTCACAAAGAACGTCACGTTTAGCTAAAACAGGGCAAATTTGAAAGTGTTTAAAAAGAAAGGCTCTTCTTAAGAGATGACACTTTTCATTTCTCCAAGCCAGGAATCCTTGTGAAGAGAAAACACAACAACACAGGGATGTGATGAAAAAGTATTGTCCTGCCTGTATACATTTTATATACATAGAAGGTTTTGAAAATAGAAAGTGCCTGGACAACAGCAGTTGGTGAAATGTGGAAAATATGTTGCTGAGGTATGTGCCTTGCAGAGTGACTTACAGGGTTTATAGTACAAGCATCCCTGCAGGTTCATTTTCCCCCCTTTTCCTCCATGTTGCCAGTGTTCAATTCATTTACCCCAGGAGTAAAAGGCAGTTTCCTTTAACTGCTCTCCTCTGTCTTTAGTTTTTCTTTCTTAGTAACTTACCAGTTCTGTAGGTTTTCTGTATATTTGTGTCAGTTCTAAAGTTTTTCCTTTCTCCAACCTGATGAGTCCCAGAAAACCCCATCAAGGCCACTGTTTCTCAAAATATGTAACTCTGTGCCTCTGGCTGTTGATGGGGTGCTTTTGTATTTGTTGAAGAGATCCAACCAAGCAGCAGAGAATTTGTAAGAAGCCAGACCTTCTAACTGCAGGTACAGTCATGAATCACAAGTTCTGTTCCTCTGTGTTGTGTTCCTCCTCTTTCCAGCATAGCAGCAGCTGCAGGAAGAGGATTTTGGTCCTTGTAGCCTGACTACTCATTTTTTTCTTCTTTTTTTTTGTTAGAAACAAGCTTCTTAGCTCAGCTGCCCTGTGAAATGCTTACCCCACTGTTGGCACTGGAAGTGGCATCCTGTTAACTGAAAGATGACCAGGTAGAGAACCTTTTATCTGCAGAATGAGACAGCAGCAGCTCCCCTCCACCTGGCTTATTCAAGTGCTGTTTTGCTGTGTACTCTGTTTTACACAGGAATAAGAATAACACAGCAGAGAGTTGGGTTCAGTGGGTTCCTAACATGGTTTCTATAGGTCTTTAATAACATATAAAAAACCAGGTGGAGGGAGCTTCCTCTGGACAGTGTCATCTGCTACATCCCAGTGAATGCCTGGCACCCTGTGCTTTCTCCTGGAGGAAACAATATCAGACTGGTACTTCCCAGTAATTTGGAAGGTGAAACAAGGGAAATTATTTACCTAAAGGTACAGGAGAGAGCTTCCAGCTTTCTTCATTTTCCCTTTTACTGTCATATCCCCAGGCCTTCCTCAGGAGCCAGCCTGGATGGGCACCTTTGGAGCTGTGTCCACCTGTTATTCTGGTGAAAGGGTGGCTCTCACCACTTCTCATGCTCTTATGAAGAATATATAAAAAATGGAAATGTTCTTAGGGTGAGTTTTGGGGTATCAGGGAGAGGGAAGATGGAGATCAGGGCCTGACTTCTCCACTTGCTGTGCAGTACAAGCTGCATGCTTTTAGATTGAGGGGCTGGCATGGTCTGTCCCAGATCAGGGAAAAAAACAATCCCATCCCCAAAAGGGAGCAAGCACTAACCTAATAAAGGCACCAGCTGGACGAAGGGAAAACCATCTCTTTGGAGAGAAAAAAAAAAAAAAACAAAACCCAACCTCCTTTCTTTAGAAAAATAATATATTTCATCCAAATAAGGTAAAAATATTTGAAATGGGGCAGAAGTGAGCACTAGGCAGCATCTGTCAGGCCCTTTCTGAAAAGGGGAAGATTATTAAAACTCAATTACAATTTATTTCTGTAAAGTCTTTCAGGCTAAAAATCTCCCCAAATGCTTTGCAAGGACTGCTCAGGGATTACTTACAGTATGGAGCCTCCTAGAACAACACCCTGCTTTTTTTACCAAGCCCCCTCTTTTCTGCATCTGCTGAAGGAACTCATCCTTCAGGGTTTTATTTTGTTTCTTCTATGTTTGTGCAAATAATGAGAGATGTTTTATGATGCTGGCTGCAAGAACAGCCTGAAGAGGAATAGGAGAGTGACGCTGTATTTTTTATTGGTTTAGGTGAAATACTTGCTTTTCTTTGGGACTGTGTCTCCTGTGTGAGAAGGTGATTGGCTGGGTAGGGCTGATTCAGAGGATGGAGAAGTACAACTGCCTTGTTTGTTGCCTATTTCTCTTTCTCTGGCTGTCACTCTGCCAGGCTGCTTGCCTGTGTCTTTGCTTGGCAAGGCTGGTGTGTGCAGCATCCTGCTCGTGTCTGCCTTTCACCTCCCCTCATGTCTCTCTCCTCATGCTCCTTCCTTTCCAACACCTCCCAGACTGCTGCCAGCTTTGTCCCTCTGCTTCTGGAGCTGCCACTGAGGTTTGTGTGTGCACAGCAAGAGCAACACCTGTCTAAATTAATTTCTTTAACTGATTTAGTTAAACCAGAGCAAATTCTGGGGTGGACATTCTTCCATCTCTTTGAGCAGATTTGCTTTCCTTAAGCAGTTTCAACTTTGTGAATGCACTAAGGACTGGGTGCTAAATGCTGCAGCTTTCCTGGATAGATGAATTATTCCTGGACTGTTAACAGCAGGTTCCATGTGAGCCTGTTTGTCTGCTGACCTGCCTGCTTTTTTGCAGCAATATCAACACTTCCATGGCAGCAGCAGCAGATTTTGGGTGTGAGATGGAGCTTGGGACTCCCTCTTGCTTCACAGACTCTTCTGTTTGCTGGAACAAGCCTGGTGCAGCCTCCAATTGGAAAATCCCACTATTGCATCTCTTTCTTGCCTTCTTTTCCCCCCCAGATCTGAAAACTGCAGGCAGAACCTGCTAATCTGTGTGAGAAAATGGGGAATTGTGGGGGACACCCCTGGCAGGGGGATGTGGAGGGGACGTGGAGGGGCTGCAGCTGTGCCAGCCCTGGGCTGGGTGGGCACAGCAGGGGCATCGGTGTCTCAGGGCACAGCTGGAGCCCTGGTGGCTGCCTTGTGGGCACAGCTGGCTCCTCCCCAGGTGTGACCTGCAGGGATGGCACCTGCCCACTGGATGAAGGCACTGCTTCCCTCCCAGGGCTGTCTCACTGCTCTGGCCATGGACCAGGGGTCTCAGCTGTGCCCAGTTCAGCTGTCAGCTGCAGAGCTCTGGGCTTCAGGCACAGCCTGGCCCTGTCCTGGCATCCCAGGCCGGGGCTGTGGGGCTGTGGCAGCTGTGGGGCTCAGGGCAGGGGCTGTGGCTGCCACAGCCCTGTGGGGAGGGAGGGAAGGGGCAGGAACAGCTCTGCCTGCCTGTCAGATAAATCTTCAGCTGTTTACTTAAATCCTCAGTGTTTCTTCATTTGTTTGTTTAAGAGTTTTCCTGCCAAAAAAGAGCAAAAGGAAGCAGGGAAGCTGCCTCTGTTGGCCACCCTTCCTCAGCTAGGATGGGCAAGAGCAGGACTGGGGCAAGGACACCCTGCCTTGCTCTGGGTCTGCTTCAGGATGGACCATGTTCCCATCTCCTGGGCAACGCCTGACCCTTGTGAGGGAAGCGTTTGAGGGACTCAGTGAGTCCACTTCTTCCCCCAGGGCTGGTGTCAAGGACTTGTCATCCCTTCCAGCATCTCCTTTACCTACAAATAAATCCCTTTTCCCTCTTTGCCCTCACCCATTTGGTAAGGTTTCCATGTGACAGTGTCTGCCACAGACGACTCAAAGGCAGGTGCAATAGCAGCAGCAACTGCCCCATTCTTGTCTTGACATTAGGACAAGTGACCTTGCCTGGTGTCTGCTGCTTCCCAGGGCTTCCCAGGGGCAGGGCAGTGGCTGCAGGGCTGTGGTTGCAGGGCTGTGGTTGCAGGGCAGTGGCTGCAGGGCAGTGGTTGCAGGGCAGTGGTTGCAGGGCTGTGGCTGCAGGGCTGTGGTTGCAGGGCTGTGGCTGCAGGGCAGTGGTTGCAGGGCAGTGGTTGCAGGGCAGTGGCTGCAGGGCTGTGGTTGCAGGGCAGTGGCTGCAGGGCAGTGGCTGCAGGACTGTGGCTGCAGGGCAGTGGCTGCAGGACTGTGGCTGCAGGGCAGTGGCTGCAGGGCTGTGGTTGCAGGGCAGTGGCTGCAGGACTGCACTATCACCACCTGCAAGGGCTTGGAACGAATGCAGTAGTGGGACTTTGATTTGTTGAGCTTGCACCTTCTCCCACAGCTCAGCCATTCCTTTATGAAGTCCAGTCAGTCCCACTGAGGAAAGACAGGTTCCAGCAAAAGCCTTCCAGCAACGAATTGTGCTGTTCCTGTCCCCTGTCCCCACCTGGAAACAAGGCCATTTAAATATTCCATGTGCTGCGGGCAGAGCTCCAGTGAGAACAAACCTCTGGGCTCCAGGGTTGGCTTAGGAGCATGTTCAGATAATGACATCTGAAAACAGGACGGCTGGGAGCTGCAGCAGAGCAGCAAGGGGGCTTTGAAAGAGAGAGGACTCTAATCCTCCCTGCTAATAAGGAGGCAGCTGCTGCCAGTGCACCAGGCTTGGCAGGCACTGCTCTGCTGCTCCAGGGCCTCTGATGGTGGCAGAGGCACAAAGCCCCAGCTGCTCCATGGGGCTGGGCAAGAGCCACACGGGCAGGGGAAACAAGAATTTCCACAAGCAGGGGCTGCCTGGTGCCTGTCCTGCTTCGTCATTCCACCACCTCCTCAAGCAACAAGACAACTCGATCACTTACAACTTTGGGTTTTTTTTTTTCCAGTTTTTATTGAGTGAAAATGTCAAACCTTGCATCAGTCATGCAAAAAAAAAAAAAAAAATCAAATAAATAAAACACATATATTAAATTTCTAATAGCACTAAATTCAAGTGGAAAAATATTCAGTTCTTAATAACGCAGGTGCTGAAGAGACCAGATTCAAGTAAATCAGAGCACACCATCCTGTTTAGGGTGTTTTTTTTCACTTTCTGCATTTTTGTCTCAAAACCTATATATATATCTATATATCTATATATATGTATATACATATAGATATATACACACACACATATATATGTGCATACATATTATTTTTATATTTATATATATACACATACATATTTATAAAACATTAAAAAGAGCATTGGTGGTTCAAGCATTTATTTTCCCCCCTCCCCTATGGAAAGAAAAAAACAACAACAAAACAAAATAAAATTACACATTTAAAATTCAAAATGAGCTAGCAATGGCTTATAGTCCTAGTGTGCAATATGGATATTACAAAAGGCTAGAATCCTCCCTCATTGTCTTTTTTTTTAATTTTTGTTTTTTAAAGTTGGTTTTTTTTTTTTGCTACATTGGAAATTTTTTTTTTTAATTTTTTTTTCTTTATAAAATTCCTTCCACGCAGACTTTAATCCAGTTGAGTTCGTGGCTAGAATGAACAATCTAGTCAATAGTTTTTATTTAATTTTTTTGCTCTTCAGCAGTGAATGGTAGCAGAATCAGGAGGGTCCATCTCAAGGTTTATTACTGTTTGGTTTTTATCTTGTTTTGGACAAAACAGTTCCATTTCCTCTCTCCTCTTTCCTCTTCTTATAGAGCCAGTTGAATCTCCCTCTCTTTCTCTGGTCATTCTTTACACCATCCCATTGGTATGAGAGCTTGGAATGACAAACCACCTGCTCTGATGGGGCGTTGGGCTGTTGTTCAGAAAAGCACTTAAGCTCGGGCTTAAACCTGGGCCCACTCAGACTCTTCTGCTTAAGGGTTTTGCTGAATTAAAGCCTGAACATGGCAGAATAAAAAGTTGGGTTCAACTTTCTTTTGTTGTTGTTGCAAACAGAGACAGTGTACGAGTGTCACAGGAGCAGGGCTGGGAGAGGACGGGGCCGGGCTGGCCGGGGCCACCTTCAGCAGGGACAGAGCCTCAGTCCCTGCCCAGCTCCCGGGGTGACACCAGAGGGGACAGAGCCTGGGAGAGGGCTGAGATGTCAGGGAGAAGGAGGGGGCCTGGGGGGAGAAAATGGTGTGCATAGATAAACACGGGCCCTTCTGGCACACTCAGCCCCACGGGGACCCTGCCCAGTGCGGCCGGAGCCACTGCACACCCCTCACATCCACCCCTCACATCCACCCCTCACATCCACCCCTCACATCCACCCCTCACATCCATCCCACATCCATCCCCCACATCCACCCCTCACATCCACCCCTCACATCCACCCCTCACATCCACCCCTCACATCCACCCCTCACATCCATCCCTCACATCCACCCCTCACATCCACCCCTCACATCGATCCCACATCCATCCCTCACATCCACCCCTCACATCCACCCCTCACATCCATCCCTCACATCCACCCCTCACATCCACCCCTCACATCCATCCCTCACATCCATCCCTCACATCCACCCCTCACATCCATCCCTCACATCCACCCCTCACATCCACCCCTCACATCCACCCCTCACATCCATCCCTCACATCCACCCCTCACATCCACCCCTCACATCCACCCCTCACATCCATCCCACATCCACCCCTCACATCCATCCCTCACATCCACCCCTCACATCCATCCCTCACATCCACCCCTCACATCCATCCCTCACATCCACCCCTCACATCCACCCCTCACATCCATCCCTCACATCCACCCCTCACATCCCTCACCTCTCTCAGCCCTTCCTCCTCACGCTGCCGTGCAGGGCTCAGCCCGGGGGGCTGGGGACAGGTGGGACCCCGTGTCCCAGGGCAGGGACAGTGGCCAGGGCTGCCCCTGGCTCCCTGTGCCCTCCAGGAGGGCTCAGCCCTGCTCCCACGCTCACTGACAGAGATCCTGGTGGTTTTGGCGGTACAAAATAATCACATCTGCTTTGCAAGATGTGGCTTGTGTTAATCTAAGGATTCCTCCTGGAGCCCATCACCATACTATCTAAGTAGCTGAACACAGGGAAAATGTACAAGTACAGAACCTGCAGCAAATGCTAGTAAAGTAAAATCTTTTTTGCCCCATCCCATTTTGAGAAATTCCAGGGCATCATTCCATCACTCTGCCCCAGGAACATGAGCTTCATTCTATTCAGGAATGGGGTTGTGCTAGGAAACACACAGCTGAGGGTAGGGGATATACCAAACAAAACAAAAACAAACAAACAACAAAAAAACCCCCTATAAAAATAAAAGCCACACAAATAGCTGATAGAGGAAAAGAACTCCAAAGAATTAAATAAACTACAAACTAGTGATAATATTTCATTTGTTTTCATTTGTTTCATCTCTACAAAATTCAAGTTAGAGTTCGGAATCGTGCAGGTCCGGTCAGTGCTGGGAGTGTGAAGTCAGCCTCAAACCACAGCATTAAGGCCCCCCTCCCCTGCCACCCCTACAAACATACACTACATTGAAAGAGAGAAAAAAAAAAAAAAAGGGAAAAAAAAAGAGAAAAAAAAAAGGAGAAAAAAAATTGCACACAATTAACCATATGTAAGGGCTATCCAGAAGGCAGGTGACACCTCCCCCTCCACCCCTTGGCATTGGTGGTTTCTCTTTTGTTCTATATATAGTAATAACCTTTACAGGAAAAATACTGTACAACTTTTTTTTTTTTCCTTTCCTTTTGAAACATTAGCTGAACATTCTGTCCCCACATTTACACAGCTGAGCTGCTTGTTTATAAATCAGACCTGATCTGCACCAGTTCCTTAGGGAAATAACCAAAAAAAAAAAAAAAGCAACCTAAATTTCTTGAGGCCTTTATCTGTTCAGAGAGAAAACAAATCCTGGGGATCCCTTCGAGCTGAAGTGCTCATGGAGCTGAGGAGGGGAGAGGGTGCCTGCACGGTATAAAAAAAATGCATTTTTATTTTTTTTTAAAAAAGGACAAAGCTCAGACTAATCCGGTATACTTTAAAACTGGCACCAAAATAACGATCAGAATTAATTCATACTAGTCCTTCTGGTGCCCTGGTGTGTGCAGACAAGCCCTTTGAGGCTCAGGCAAGGATTTGGGGTCAGACAGCTCCTGCGGCACCTGGCAGAGCCCGGGACAGTGTCCTGTAGTGTGCGTCCCAGGCCAGGCCAGGCCAGGAGGGGACAGCAGCGAAGAGCCCGGGCAGAGCCCAGGCTGCTGGAGGGGCAGCGAGGGCTCCTGCAGTGCCCGGGCCTCACCCTGCAGCCGCTGCCCAGGGCTCCAGGCGGGTCTGGCACTGCACATGGCAGTGGGACAGCAGGGAGAGCAGCAGGGAGAGCAGCAGGGAGAGCAGCAGGGAGAGCAGGGACTGCAGGGCACGGCTGGCACGGCTGGCAGGGCAGGGCAGGGCTGGGCCGTCCCCTCCCCAGCCCTGAGCTGAGCAGGGCACCCCCTGCCACAGTCACCTGAGATCTGTCACACACCGGGGCCGGCACTGCCCGCAGCAGGGCTGGCAGGGACTGTCCTGCTCCCTGTCCCCAGGCTGCTGCAGTGACCAGGACGCTCCTGTGCTGCACACGGGGCAGGGGCAGCTCGCGGCCTCCTGAGATGGGGATACTGAAGCACCACAAAAACGCCTCACCTCCGCAGAGAGGAAGCACCTAGGGGTTGGGGTGAGATGGAACTGGATGGCAGAGTAACCCCAGTCCTCCAGTGAGACAGACCCTTTAAACTGCCTGCTGTGTTCTTCCCAGGTTACTTCAGCTAAATCCCTACAGCCAGAACAGCAGGGATGAGGAGAGGTGTCCTACAGAGAAAGTGTAGACTGAGAAAGTTTTACAATATAAATAGCATTCAAAATTATTATCATTAACAGTAAAAAGGATCTGGAAGAACAGAGGAGTGTCCCATTCCCACCCCTACTCATTCATTAATGCATCCTCATTTATGTGACAATAAATACCCACTCCCACCCTGGCTGTCTGATGCCATTTAATGCTGGAGAAAGAAGGGGGAAGGGTGGAGAGAGAGAGAGAGAGAGAGCACACTCCTCACCCCCTCCTTCCCACTGGCAAAAGCTGAGCTACTTGTCTTTGTGACACCAATTCCTTTAATTTTATATATGTGTGTGTGTGTACATTATATAGAGAGACACACACACAAATATATATTTCTAAAATTCATTACCTCTTGTTCCCACCCACCCCCCTCCAAGAAGTGGAGATTATTATTATTATCGTACAACTGAAAACATGGAAAAATAAAACCCAGAAAGAAAATTGGGGGGATAGAGCCCCACCCATAAAAAAGGGTCCCCAGATGGGCACAGGCCCCACGCACCGTGCAGGGAGCAAGGAAAGTAGTGGGTACCCTCAGGGTTCGTGTCCATATAAAGGGTATTTTTTTTGCTGCATCCTGCCCCCTTGTTCCAGGATCTGTAGAATGGAGTGATGCAGCACCAGTCCTGCTGCCAACTGATCTCTTCTGGGGCCTGGGGAGGAGCAGGGGTTTCCTTCCTTCCTCTCTCTCATCTGTGGCACGGAGTTCGTTTTTCATTTGCCATCCCCATCTTTGTTCTTGCCTTATACGGGGTCCTCTTAGTAAATCTGTGTAAGGGAAAAACCAAACCACTGCCGCTGCTGTCTCTAGGATTAGGGAGAAGCTGCTGGAGCAACGGTGGAGGCTGAGGCAGCAGCCGGGGCTGGAGCAGGGGCAGGAGCTGGGGCTGGAGTGAGGGCTGGCTCGCCCTGAGGCCTGGAAGCATCGCCGTGGTCTGTGGAAGAAGCACCCTCCTCTGGCTCTCCGTCTTCTTTAGCGGCCAGGCCCTCAGGGTCCGGCAGCGATTCTTCAGAATCCGTGTTCAGGTCTTCCTCCTCCTCATCCTCCTCATCGTCATCGTCGTCATCCTCCTCTTCATCATCCTCCTCCTCTTCATTCATCTCCTCCTCATCGTCCTCCTCATCCTCTTGGGAGGAGTCGTCCTCGTCCTCCCCGTCCCCGGCGCCCGGAGCCGCTGCGCTCCTCTCGGGGGCCGCAGCCCCGGCCCTGCTGGGGGACGGGCCCTCGGTGGGCTCTGCCTGCTTCTTGCTGAGGTCCAGCGAGTCATTGAGGCCCACGCCGGCCGCGTTCTGCAGGAAGAACAGCGAGCTGTTGTTGTCAGTGCTGAGGTTGAGCGAACTGTCCAGGTTGATGGAAGAGTTCTGGATATCGTACTCGAGAGTGGAGTGGGCGAGGCCCTCGGGGCCGGGAGAGATGGCAGGCAGCTCCCCTCGCTCCTGCTTCTCGTGTTTGCGCTTGTGAGAGTCCATCTGAGACATGCCCACCACCGTGTGCTTGCAGCCGGGGTAGGTGCAGTGGAAGTGGGAGCATTTGAGTTTGTACTTGCAGTCAGGCACCTCGCAGTCCACGCTGGAGCTGAACTGGCAGAAGCCGGCGGCGCTGATCACGTCCTGCTTGCCGTGGTGCTTGCGGTGCGCCGTCACCTTGGTGCTGTCGGTGCAGCGGAAGCCGCAGCGCAGACAGTGGAAGTGTGTGCTATTGCCAGAGAACTGACAGTCTGGGAAGTTACAGCTCAGTGAAGACTTGAAGCGTTTGAAATCATCCAATACTAGGTTGTCAACACGGTCGTGGTGCTGGGCGTGCTTGTACATGTGGGTACGGCCGCAGAACTTGTAGCCACAGTTCTCCCGTGTGCAGTGGTAGTGGGTAACCTTGAGAGAGAACTGGCAGCTCGAGTCCTTGCAGTCCTCGTAGAGGTCATAGCGCCGAAAGCCCTCCAGCATCATCCCTTCGTCCAGCATCTTGCGTGAGGACGCGGTCTTGCGGCGCTTGCCAAACGGGGACATGTCCTCAATAATCCAGAAACGCTTCTTGGCCCCCGAGGCAGTTGGCATAGTGATGGTGTTCCCTGAGGAGAGAAAGCGCAGGGCGGTGTTGCTGACAGCCAGGTCTCTGCATCTCCCCGCCGTCCTGGCAAGCTCAGTGTTTGCCAAGACACAATGCTGCAAATGTTCCCAGCCCAGCTCGTCCCTCGAGCTCCCAGCGAGCCTCAGCTCCAGGACTTGGGTAGCTGATGCCTGCTGGACATCACTTCCTCAGTTTTCAGCACATCCTGCCCTGTCTCTGATTCTGCTCTGGCAAACCTGATCTTGTACGCATGTTAACTGTTACTTCTCTGGTTTGCTACTTTCACAGTTTCTCTTGCTGCTTAACCTTATCTCTAGTCCCTTTTTCCTCAAATCAGAACAGGGAGGAGCTAACTCGTTCCAGTCCAAGGACTGAGGTGTGTCACTGTAGTTCACTGGGGTGGTAAAAAGAGCTGCAGTGCTAAAAGCTGGTACGTGTGCACTGTTTTCCCCTACCCAGGCTCTTGTGATACTCTACAATTGCCAAGGACAGGCAGGAAGTGAAGGAAGATCCCGTGCGTGATGAAAACTGCAGCGGGGGGGGTGTGGAAATTTATAGAAACAGGATGGACTTTGGCCAGGAGACTGCAACATCCCTCACTGTAATGAGCCCACATATTACAATGAGTGCACTTAGAAAGACAGATGGACAGATGTTCAATGGGGCTAATTCTCATCATCACTAGCCAGTGGACTCTGAGAGAAAATACCAGCTCTGCAACATTCCCTTGGGTCTCAAAAATTCCACTATGCCCCTAGTATAAATAAAGATCCCTCATCTATCTTCCCCTTTGATTCACAGGGCCAGCATAACTGGCTAGTGCTCACGTCCCCCAGGATCACACTGACATCAAAGACACGACCTCAATCTATCTATTAACTTTTTTCTTCTCTGCTGGCTGTTTCCAGAATCAACACACAATCTCCATTATCAACATGCAGCACAGACAAGGTTGGAGGCAAGAATTTCTCACCAGGTGCAGAACTGTGAGTGTAATTAGAAATTATAGCTTGCAACCAACACATACTTTTTTTTTTTTTTTACTCTCTCCCTGCTGAAACTGCCATCTTTTTAAATGAAGCCCAGTTTGTGACACACAGGGCAGGGGGCCTGAGAACCTAGAGCAGTTTCCATCCTGGTCTGGGGGGCTGAAGGGACAGTCAGTTGTACGGCATTGCTTCCTTTTGGGCAGGTGCACAGAATTACAGGTGACAACTCCTCGGTGACCCCCTTCAAGAGAGGGCGGTGACGCTGAAGGAAAGCTCCCACACTCCCAATGGAGGGGTGCCAGGAACCTCCTCTCCCACATGGCTGGGCCCTACAGTTTGTGGGATAAGCAAAGAACAAAAGGTTTTTCCACACCATTTGTGACTGGCTCTCGTGCTCAGACTCAGGACAACAGCTCAGGGCGTCCATGGTGACACCACCTGAGTGACACAGTGCAAACTGCACGCTGAGGCTGATTTCACCAGCTACCACTGAAAGAATCACTTTCTGTCACTGGAGATTTGAAATTGGCAGGCTCTTAACTACAGAATCTGTGACCAATTTGCTCTCTGCTCCCCCCTAAACATCTGGCATTGAAAATCCAGTTCTCCACTTCCAGCCAACTCATGTAAGTGCAGTGGTGCCTAGACAAGTCGCTGCTGTCCAGATTAACTCTGTTTAATAAAATTACAGCCAAACCATCAAGTTCCTTGCAATAATTAATTAATGCTCATATTGTCTGTCTTTGGACGGGAATATGGGATAACCCATCTTAAAGAAAAGACTCTGGATGGGAAATAAATAGAATTTAAATTTTACCTGTTTAAAACTCTGTAGCTACACAGCTTTTAAAATAGTTCAAACGGATGTGCTTAAAACTTTAATTGAAAACCAATTCTGTTTTCTCATCCAGGTAAAGTTTTGGAGTAAGGGCATAATGAAGAGAGATGACACCTTGGTGCACTCTCCTCTTTTGCCAAAGTTCAGTCCCTGCCCCCTGTGAAAGGCTACAAGCCTCCATGGATGTGATCCCCACCAAATCTCAGTGGTAAATGTTTTCCATAAGGTTATTTCTTTAACCACTAATAATGTCAGCATTCACCAAACTATACCAAGGTAAAAACAAAAGACAGTTAAAAATGTTTGATTAGAGGAAGCACAGCACAAGGTTAAAAATGTTTCAGGCTGCATGCAGTTCAGTTAAAAAAGAAGCAAAGACAGAGTTTCTTGTGAATTTTGTTAATTGGCACACACTCATCTGGACAAGGCAGGGATCCTTCTCCTGCCAGGTCTCTTGAGAAAAACCTATGAACTGGAGTTGGAAACCTGTGAAGTTGGTCCTCCAGCCATAATCCCAACCTTCGACCTTGGATTTACACATTACTGAAACTGGCAGGAAGAATGACTGGGACATTTGAAGGCTGCCAGAAGCCTCGTAAGTGTGAACTTGAGGCACAAAGATGTCCTTAATTAACTAGAAAAGAGCTAGGAGTTGAGAAAAGAAGCCAAAAATGAGACACACCCTAAAAGCCATTCCCAGATGGAATGAGAATACCCAGCCTGAGACATCTCTGATCTTAGTCACACATGGGAATCATGGCAGCCTAAATCTGAAATCTATCTGTATTTTCTGCAGCTGATTAGAGCCTTGATAAATAACGAGTGTGAGAAACAGCTCAACCTGTCTGATGCTGTCGTCCTGTGACACTGCCTGTACTTCACTCCTCATCCTGGCAAGGCACCCCTGAACTTGGTGGCGTTTGCAAGATCAGCTGGAGCACAGGACCTGAATCAGACATTCACCTGTGCAGCACACTAGAGCAGGCACTGGCTTGGGTGGCCTGGAAGATCTAACCAGGATCTAAGTCCCATTAATGCCACACGAGCAGAAGTTTGCTCTGTGGCCACTTTGAGGTTACCAAGACACTGACAATGCACGTTAACTGTGGGTTTTGTTAGGTTTTTCTCATAGTTAGGAACTGGTGGCAATTGCTCTCAGTCATTCATCCAAATGCCCGTGAATGGTTTGCTGTGGTTTGCTTCCCCTTGGTTACTGTGTCAGCAAGGAAAAGGAGCAGGCACGGACGGGCCCTGGGGTAACACCTGCCAAGGCACAGAGTGACCTCTGCTGCTCTGCCTGCCCAAAGGCGCAGGGCAAAACCGTGGGCAGGGTGAGAGGGGACAGAGCTGGGCACGGGACACGGAGAGAAAGCAAACAAGTGTTACCTGCTGCATCCTGCACTAAGGGAACGTCACTTTTTACTGGAGTTGGAGTGGCAACGATGGGCGAGAACCCAGCGGTGCTGGCGGCAGGCATGGCAATGCCTCTGCTGGCTCCCAGCGTGGCACTGAGCAGGGAGTACGAGAGACACGAGGGAGAGAACAGGTAGGGCAGGGTGGGCAGGGGAGACCTAAGCAGGGCTTGTGAGAAAGATGGAGGCAGAGATGGTGGTGGAGGCTGTGCTGCAGTGTGGGTGGCATCATCGGCAGCGGCAGGAGCGGTAGAAGGAGCCAGGCAGCCTGGAGAATGTGGAGAGAAAAAAAAAAAGCAGGAAAAAAAAAAAAAAAAAAGGAAAAAAAGGAAAAGAAAGGAAAAAACGATAAAACAGAACCAAACAAAAAACCCCAAAAAAACCAAGAAACAAAAGAACTGAAATGAGAACCCAAGAGCAGAAGCAATACGATGGAAATGGAAAATACATTCACAAATGTATGAAACAGAACTGCAACAGAGAAGAAACAGAAGGTGAGGAATTGACAGCACCAGGAAGAGGAGAGTTGTCTCTGCAGGAGGTAAGGTGCCTTTATGGCATGGGGGAAGAGACACAGGCTTTCAGGCAGGAATTCTGGATTCATTTGGTCATTCTGCTCCTTGCTCATCTGTAGGGCTGCTGCCTGCTTCAGTTCCCAGCTGAAAGGGTGCTCTGGCTCCTGGGGCAGGTGGAGCTGCTCCCTGCCTGGAGAGCAGTGGGGGCATTTCCTACACCTGGGCCACAACTGGCACAGAAGAGTGTGCCAGGAACCAGTGCCCCACAGAACCCTCTGGAGGTGCCATAATGTCGTGGGGCCAGTGCCACAACCCAGCAGTGCTCCTACAACCTGACTGCTGTGGTGGCCTTTAACTGGGGGGGGTGGGGAAGAAAACTAGGAAAATGTGTATGGAATTAAAGCAAACTGAGGCAGCCTATGCAGAATATCCCACTAAACCCTGGGAAGGTACAGCTGAGAGACCCCTGGTCATCACTCTATGATGGCAGAATTCCTACCAGGTATCTGACTCCTGGTGAGTTGAGCCTGTAATGCAGGGCAGGGGGAGATGATCTGCATGATCCTGGCAAACAGGGCAGGAACTTGCTTTCCAAAAGAGGGGATGAAGGGGGACTGCTCTGTGCAACTGCACAAAGTGGAACAAGAGTTCTTGGGTGAGGAAGGGAGCTCAGGGAGCTGCTTTTAGATGTGGCTTTCTGAAGATGTGATAGGTTTTATCCCCTGTGTATGTCAATCTGCTGTTGTACTTCACCAGTACAATAAATGCCTGACTTTGGATGCTGCTTGAGGAAATACAAAGAGGTACCACAGAAAATTCCAAGTACAGAAGGGGCCCACAGCTCTTTTTTTCTGTTCTTTTTTTCTTTTTTTTAAAAGTCAACTAGTAAAATATACCCAACTCCAAGACCCAGGATAAAAACCTCTCTTAATGGGAGGACAAAGGTATACTGCTATGTTCCTGGATACTTGAGGTATATATTTTGATGGACCTCTTCTCTCAGGTGCTGGAGAGAGCTGGATTAGTGTGAGGCACTACTCAAGTTGGCACAGTGTGTATTTTAGGGTGCAACTGTCCCTTGGCCTCTTTTGATGAGTTTATCTGCCAGGAGAGCAGGCAGCTGGGGATCCCTTTCACACACAGCCTCTCCCTTACCTGCTGATGTACTCTCATTGCCCACGGGAGTGCTGGAGCAGCTGCGGTCCATGTTGGAGGACTCAGAGGAGATGCCCCCAGGGCTGCAGCCAGTGTAATCCATGTACTCTTCTGTTTCAGTGTCCATCATGCTTGGGGGTCCCTGAAAGGAAGCTGGGGTTCCTGATGAGGCTGGGCTGGGTGCCATGCTGCCAACCTGGGGGAGATTTTCATTTCTTGGAGTGTGGCCAATAACCTGCAGCAGGAAAACAGGACGGGGACTTTCACACCAAAAGCAAGACACCAGGACCAAACCCATCTGTCTGCACGTTTATCTCCCTCTGCCACAGCTCGTGGGGCATGGCTGGCACGTGCTTGTGATGGAACCCGTGGCACTGGGGCCAGAGCAGGACTCCTCCTGGAGCTCAGAGCATTGAAGCTGGCACAGGCACCCTGGTATGTGAATTGTGCTGCACTGGGGAGCTGGGAGTGTTAATCTTGGCACCAGCATCCTGGTGTGTGGCTTCTGATGTGTTCCCAAAGAGGAGGTGTTAATGTTGGCATTGCCCCCTCACCCTGGGGGTCCTGCTGCAGTCAGATGCTGGAACCATGCCTGAGCTCAGTGCTGAGCCCCTGAAAGATGCAGGTTAAACACAGCATTTTCTGCCCAGTGTGCACTACAATTCTTAGGGTTAGACTCAGCATGTGCTAGAAGAGTAGTGAAGACAAATTTTTTGTTGAATCTTCCTAAGTCTGATTCTTGTACCTAAACTTTTTATTAGAGACCAAAAGCTGCCACAACAGCAACACCAGTTCCTCAGCATCTGTGAACTCCTTAAATCCAACAGCACTAGACTTGAACAGTTCACTTACTGGCAGTAGTTAATAACTAACAGGGACCTCTTATTCCCATGTTGTGGAATGAAAGAGGGTTCTCATCTTGCTTCTACAGATGGTCTCTTCTGATTTCCATACACCAGATGATGTTCTTAGGGTCAGATCAGCCACAGGCATTTAAATAAAGACAGCTTGTTTCATCTATCAAATCAATGGCAGATGAAACAACTAAAGGATAAGAGCAAGTGAGAGGTGGCAGGGATGCTGTCCTTTGGAGCAGCAGCTCAGTGCTGCAGCTGAAACTCTTCCATTCCACACCTAATCTGCCAGCTGCTCTCTGTCTTAGTAAAGCAGCAATTGCATCACTCTGCTACTTCCTGAGAGAGGAGAGGGAATGCCCCAACTAAATCCACATCAATAAAGGAAGAGAAATGTCAAGATTGGTATTTCTCCCATCCTAGGTAAATTCTTTATATGTAACAGGAAATATCTGCTTTAACCAGCACATTCAATTCCTCCATATCCTAAGCACGTTAATTTTAATAAGCCAACTGTATATATTGAAAGAGCTGGGAGAGAGTGCAAGTTGTAAATATGAGTATTTCAGTGTTATCCTTCTCAATATTTTTCTGCAAATTCACAAGGAAAAACTGTTTGCACTAAGCAATGCTTTGCAATCAATGCTTATCATCTTTACTCATCTACAGCTTCAACAAAGAGGTGTTACCTGAGTAGGAACACGATCAAAGTTCTTCCCCAGCATCCTCCTCATGTGCTTCCTGGCATGGGATGTCATTTGGTGCTTGAGCAGGAAGGAGAACTGGCAGCCCTCTCGGATGCAGTGGAAGTGGCTGTTCACCTGGTTGTATTTGCAGCCTGCAGACACAAAACCCACATTTATGTTGCACATGAAGGTTCTGAGAGGGAGCAGGACCAGCGGGAAGATGATTGGAAAGAACATTATCAGTGGCCATGGGTTATTCAGGAACAGTCTTAATGAAAAAAACCAAACTCACAATCTACTGCCTGCTGAGCAACTGCAAGAGAGGATTACAGTGTACAGAGATCTAAGAGCTCAGCCTAGTCCCATCCCTCTTTGTGCCATTATAAAGGAAGGAACATTGCCATTACATCTGGTAGTGCCTAATGCTCTTCAGTCTTAGCTAGTGCCTTTTCTTTTACAACAAGAACAAAACCAGGACATTTAGCTGTATCACAGAAACTGCAATCAAAATACATGCTCATAATTAGATTAGAAATGAAAAGTTCTTTTTTTTCCCCCCTCTAACTGTGCTCTCAGAACACCAGTCTCATATCAACTCTAGGTCTGGACAGTGTGTGTGCTCTGGTTAGACAGGAATGAGCCAGAAGTGTTTATTGCCACTCCAAAGCTGTTGTGCAATAGGGGCAGCTACTGAACAACAGCAATTCCTCTGGGTTCTGGCACAGAGCACTCCACACGTTCTGCTCCTTGTGGCCACAGCCACGCGTGCCAGGCGAGCACAAACCGTGAAGGGACAATCCCAAACAGCCACACTGCAGAGCTGAGAGACAGTGGCTTGTCATAGCTCAAACACAGCTACATCAGTGATCAGGATCTGCTGTTTTCCATCCTCCCTTGCCATATGCACAGAGGTAGAGACCTTCAGACAGGCTCACTTTTTTACTCATCTATCTACAGCCATCCACCTTTATTTATATATGTATGTTTCACCTCTCTCTCCCCAGTCATGCACACTTACACAATTCTACACACAGAAACATACATTGAAAATACCTATCATGTTTCTTCAGAAACATTCACAGCCCTTAAAACAGGCCAGTGCTTTCTGCACCTGCTGTCTATAAATGCACAACATAAACCCCAGGGATGTACACACGCAGAAATGAGTCCACATGTTGGTAAAACCATACACACCTACACCATCCCACCAAGCCACCTCTATCTATGCAGGCAAACGCAGGGTGCTGGCTAAATGTGTGTCCACTGCACAGCAGGGCCAGCCCACAAATGCACATGGTGCTGGATGCAGGTACCCCACGCACCCCATCCCTCCCAAACCAAACGCTGATGACACGTGCAGAGTGCCAAACAGCAAACACACACACAAAAAGGCTTTGACAATTAGATAAAAAGAAGAAAAAAGAGGAAGCTTTATGTCCAGACAAATTCGTATATACAATTCTGTATAGTACAGTCTCTATTAATTTAGCTTGAGTCTATTTGTGAAAACATGCTTCAACCAGACAGACCAAGAACTGCTTTATGTTTTGTTGCCTTTCTTGTTTAGTGATTTAATGACCAAATACCTCTTAAGCATAACGTGCAGGTTCTGACTTACAACATGCTTGGCCTGGACGTGGGACACGCCACACGAGAAACTGAGCAAAACTCACCTAGTCTGCCACATTCTTCCCGCTTGGTGAAATACTTGAAGCCGTTGGCTGCCCTCCTCTCTGCCTTCTCGTGCTTTTTGACGTGCCAGGGCAGCTTGGTGGTGATGTTGGTGACGAAGAAGCAGCCGGGGCGCAGGCAGTGGTAATGGCCTCGCATGCGGAACTCACAGTGCTGCAGGGGAGCACACAGGGATGGGGCTCTAAACAAATGCACTCCCAACTGCCTGCTGCTAGTGCTGACCCCTCTGATGTGGCACAGGGGCCTGCACTGATACTCCAGATCCCATCTTATCTTCCACAACCTGCCCTGCATCTTGTTCTCTTTCGAGTCTTTTTACATTGCTGTCGTGTACTCTGTAATACACTATTCTCTGTTGAGATATCTCAAAGCTTACTCATGGCTTTCCCTGGATTCATCACAGATCTTTATTCTATTTCATCTTATGTCTCTCAGATTATTCTTATTCCCTTGTCCACTTCACCCAAGTCAAAAATACACAAAAGCATCATGATTTCCCATTTGATAAAACCCAAATGTTTTTCCAGACCACATAATTATGACTTCCATGGTTCTGTAGTAACGCCAATAAAGCCACACACAGCCTCACTTCCTGCTGGAGAGTCAGTCTACCTGATCCTTCATCTCCTGCTCCCCAGTCCTGCCAGAACACTGCTCTGGAATGGCTCTTACCTGGTTTGGACAGAGACACTGCAGGGAGTAGTAAGCAAACTGGTCTCGCACATTCACCAGATTATTGTTGGGGTTGATGTGGTCCAGGCAGTGGGATTCTGCTTTGCCAGAGGTTTTGCACACATACTTGCAGTTCCCAAAGAGACAGTGGAAGTGGAATTTGTTGGCGTACTTGCAGTCTGTTGCCAAGCAGGGATCACTGGAACACATCCAAAACACAATCATCACCTTCACTCATTTCACACATTTGTTTCTTTGCCAAGATTTAATTCAAGGGGAGCCCAGCTGAAGCCTCTGTTCCAAACATGGCCCACAGATTTCCCATAGCTACCTTCCTCTTCAGGGAAATTGAGGCTGGCAACACTACTACAATTCCTACAATTCCACTTTTCCAATTTAAAGTTCAAAGGAAACACAACTCTTGAGCGTGGCCACTGCAGGATGCCAGGGCTCCCCTGATCTGACAAGACCAGCACTGCCCCTCTCTCAGCTAATGGGTTTGGTGCCTTCCACCCCCACTCAGGGCACGAAATTCTGGCCCAATAACCCTTTATTGTCAAACATTCTGCAAAGACACCTCTAATTCTGCACAGCTCTCACAAGGGACAAAACAGGCATCAGTGATAAATAGATCACCAAGTTTATTTATCTTCTAAACTCATGCTTAAAATTGTTCTCAGATGCACCCAAAAACCTTAAAGTATTTCCTAGACTTCACAGAAATAATTTTTCTGTGAAGCCAAGCCCAGAGTACTTTCTGGGCAGGTTTCTCAGTGGGTGAGCAGAAGTGTGGTATTGCAGCTCTGAGGAAAGGTTGGCTGGGGAGGACAGAAGGAGGCAAATGGTAGCTCAAACTTACTTCTCCTGGAACTGAAGAAATCCAGGTTTGACCTGAGGCTTGGCATTCTCCAGGGAAGTCGTTGCCAAGGGTGAAGCTGCCAGGTTAGGCACTGATGCTGGGATCTGAGGCATCTGGGGTATGGTTGAAGCCAGCTGTTTCCAAGCAAGTAGTGTGGGAGCAGAGGGCATAGCAGCTGGATTGGGAGTGGGCACCTCAAGGGCAGGAGCACTGGCCATGGTGGCAGAAGCAGCAGATGGTGATGAAGGGGCCAGTGAAGCTTTATTCTCTGCAGCAGTTGAGAAGGGAGACTCAGAGTTGCTTTTCACAGTTCCACCTTCAGTTCGGAAGTGAAAACTGCAAAACACGACACCAATTCAGACATAAATCCTTGACCATTTCATGTAATTTGATTAAACACCAACAAGAATGTGGCAACAAATTGGTGTGGATAAATCCTAAAAGGGGCTCTGCAGACTTTGAAGTAAGACTTAGGCCCATCCTAAAATCATCAATGAAGAGAAGGGGAATCATTAGGATGGGTGGAGACAGGTGCCAAACCTTAAAATTAGAGAAATTCCAGAATCACTGCAGCCACTGAGAATAGCTGTGGGGCAGCTTCCCAGGGCTGCTGGGAGAAGCCAGACATTTCCTGCTCACAGGGAAGCATCCAACAGGAGACACCAACCATGCTAGCAGATCTGTGTTAAAATCTGCAACAACCCCTGCAGACTCAGGCAAGTGAATGGCCACACTCATGGAAGCCTTACTCATTCTTTACTGGGACATTCCATTGCCTCAAAAGGCACCTGGGGTGCTCCTGAACTGCAGGGCTTTCCCTGCCCCCTGCTCTCCCACTCACTTGGCGTGCTTGATGGCTCCATCCAGGGTGCTGAAGAGGGCTCCACATTCCTCCACCACGCAGTGGAAATGCACCTTGTGCAGGAAGTCACACTGGGCATCACAGAAATCCTTGGTACCAAACCTGGCCAAAGCAGACAAGCAGACATCTCAGAAAAGGCCCCAGGAGAGAAGTGGAGTTGGAACAGACATTATTTCTGTATTTACAACTCTATTAGCATTCCCACAAACAACAGTAATTCTAGATCCAGAATCCACCCCTGGATAGGAGGGCATCTCTCAGATGGGAGAGATGAAGCATCCTCTAAGCAGCAATTACAGAAATACTGCACAGCACCATCCCTGATGTACAGAACAACAACTCTGCCATGCAAAGCCCAGAGCAAAACCCACCACGTTATCCAAGATATGTCTTGTGCCATCTTGGAGCAAATGGCCAAGAGGGCAAAACCAGCTCAGCGTGGTGTCGCTGCTCACCCACTGCTGAGATTCTCTGGACTTTGTAAGTGCAGCACAAATACCTGTGATTTCAGGAAACTCCAGAATCACAGGGAATCAAGAAAACAAGCAAGAAACACTGGCAGGAAGGATTTGAAACTTAACAAGGGAATGTTGCATAATTAAGGTACAACAAACTACAGTTGCTCTGATGAGCAGGAAAGCAAGAAACAAACAGCAGCCTGTATGGTCCCAGGAGGGACCTCTCACCAAAGGGAGGGTAAAGGAAAGAGAAAAAACTTGTACTGGAGAAGGAAGGTCTGTGGATGTACAACGTGCGCTGTCAGTTATGGCTTGCAGGGAGAAAAGGAAGGAAAGTAATTGTGGGGTAAGAGGGAAGAAAGCACGTTATTGCAGACTAAAGGGGCTGTTTCATCAGAGACAAGAAGTGCTGAGCCTAGAGAGAAGGCCTCCCACAAAAAGGGAGGTGATGAGTCAAAAATGGCTGCATTGTAAAATTTGCTTTGGATGAGGAAACTAAAGACAAAGCAAAGAATTTGGGATGTAGTGAAGACCTTCTAGAAGAGCAGATAAAGGGACTCATTCGAAAAATACAAATCAGTCAGTCTGGATGATGTATGTCCTGAAGTGCAATGGAAATTAACTCCCAAACTGATTACATTACCATTTGCTGGTTTTTAAGCCATAGAGAAGTGGGAGGTACTACATAAGTGGAAAAAAAAAAAAGAAATTAAACAGTCAAGGTACTGGTTCTTTGAGGGGAAAAAGAAAAGACAAGTCATCTTTGGCAATTATCATACCTCTGGCCTTAACTTCTCCTTCTAGTAAAGTAATGGAACAAATATTAAGAGGGAGGAGAAAATCATTAAACATCTAGAGGATAAAGGAACCATGAGCAATAAACAGCATCAGGATTATAAAGAATAAATCTTGCCAGACAAATTTAATTGCTTTTTTTGATAGAATTACAAAATTAGTGGATGAAGGGATGCAATATATTTGGATTTTAGTAAAGCATTTGATTCAGTCTTGCATATGCTTAGAATGAATTCCAATTGGCCTGGATGTAATGCCACCTCATGGCTTGAAACTGGCTGAGGGACCATAAACAAAGGCTGATGACAACCAGCACCACACTGAGCTGGGAGGAGGAGGCATTGTGTGAGTGCTGAGAGGAGGACTTGGGTTAGTCTGAGTTTATTTAACATCTTAATTAGTAATCTAGGAGTAAACAGCGTGTTTATGAAATTCACAAAGATACTAAACTGGGAGGAGGTGGCAATAACAGTGCAAGAGGGGGAAAAGAGCACAGAGAGGTTCAGCAAGACAAGGGGGAGCGTTCAGAACAGGAGAATCGTGTTTGGAAACACACAACAAATACACGTGGGTGTGGGCATGTTTTATACACTGGGGACTCACTAAACAACTTTGAAAGCAATTCTGTGTCACAGAGGATGATAAACGTGGTACTAGACATTATTCTGTGTGGATACAAACGAATTCTGAGCTGCCTGTTGGGGGGCAGGAGGCTTGTTCTGTCGGGAGGGGGACAATTCTGCCCCATCCAGGGAACAACAGCAAAGCAACAGGACCCACAGGCACAAGGGACTAATCCAGAGTCAGATTAAAGGAGGCAAGTAGGCCTGGTTAAATGGAATGCTGAAAGTTTGGGACTGTCTGAAGGGGCTGAACTCCAGCTGCAGAGAGGGATGATCTGCTGTGGTTCAAGGGGATACAAACAGCTGCAACCAAACTACGAGAAGTGGAATTCAGGCAGCACACCATGGGAAAGGTTGTGACACTGAAACTTACTTGGTGGTAAGAGACAAGCAAATAGCCACACTGCCTGGCACCATTACAACCAGAGCAGACAAATGCAAATGCACTGCCAGGAAGGACCTCACACCAGCCAGGGGCTGATGGACCAGAAGATTTTCTAGTGCTCCCCATTAAAGCCTTTGATTACAAAGTGTGCACTGGCATTTGTAAGTGACTCTGTGTGTATGTGTCTGCCTGGGTGTATCTGTGTGCCCTCAGAGCACGTGTCTGTCTGGGCGTGGATGTGCATGTGTCTGTGTGTGGGTGAGCTTTGTACCTGCTCCATTTTCTTTTTGAGTCTCCTTTCCTACAATAAAAGCAGCAGAAATCATTCCAGCTCCCATACTCTTTTCCTTATTCCCATGCCTCTACATCCCCAAACTTGTTTAGTTTCAGGTGAAATGCCCCAGGAAGCATGCCAAGGCACCAGTGGCCTGTGTGCAGTAAGTGGCCATGGTCTCACACAGGTGCAGTGCCAAGGGCACAGCTACACTGGGCTTGCACTGCAGGGTCATAAGGAGGAGCCTAAGGTGAAGTCCAGGACAGCAGAACTACATGAAGATCTGTGCTTGTATCTGGTTCTCAACACCCCTTTGCAAAATAATTCTATGTGGACAGATATTTCTTATCAGACATTAACACCCAGTGCAGGTAGGTACCACCAAGGGCTAAATGTGCTCTGGGTGATCAGTGTCTGACAGAATTAGGCCCTTAAACTCAACAGAACTCTGTTCAGGGTGAGCCAGTGAGTCAGACAGTGCAAAGGAAGCATTTCCCCTCGCCCCTGCTCTCTTACCGGCGCAGGTACATCTTCCATGGCTCAGAGAGCTTCTCCTGGACAAGAGCCTTCACTGCCTTGCCCAGGTACTGGCTTGGCTCCCCAGCCCCAGCCTGGCTGCCTTCGCCTTCTGTCTTAATGTTCAGCAGGTTGCCAAGGCTGGCACTGGTCTTGGACATCTGGAACAAGAGCACAGACACTGCATCAAGCCCAGCACACAGACACAGCCACCCTCAGGGCTGTCCCACAGAGAGCAGAGTCTTCAAAGACTGAAAAAGATGACAAAAAGTCAGTGCAGGCTGCTTCAATGCATCAGCAAAAGTCAGTAACACCTCACTCTTCTGCCTCTTCCACCCACCCATCATGAAGCACTCAGGTGCCTGTTGAATATTTTTTCATGGATCTCTTAAAGTAATGAAGCATCATGTCTATTTTATCCACGAGGAAACTGAGGTGAAGAGACACATCCCCTAGCTGACTATGGAAAAGGTGTGTGGGCTTCAACAGTAACAGCCCTGGGTAGCTCCTACAAATTGCTGGTGGCAGAACTGGTAAACTCTAGTTTATTCAGTCATCTTATCCCAGCCACAAGGATGTCTCCTTTAAAGTGACCACCATGTATGTGTGAGGGGTAGAAGGATGAAAATCTCATTCAACTGGGGAAAAATTCTGTCCCAAGTCCCTGGAAAATTCTTACTAACTTCAATAATAAAATCGTGTCACTCTTCTGTGCTAAATGGACACATCCTCCATGAAGCAGGACTTGGTCTCACAATCTGCATTGTGTGAAAGGCTTCAAATAGAATCTACACAGAGAAGGTTTAGAGGTCCTGGTGTAAAATGTACAGGACAGAAAAATAAAGTTACTCAAGCCTGCTTAGAGGGAAAATTTTCTTTCAGAATAAATGCATGATTCCCAGACTCACTCTTTCTCTGTTGTGCTCTCAATTACCTCCAGTAACAACAGTGAATTTCACAGCCTGAATAAAATGCAGGATTGGGCCCAGTACTTGCACTGGAAACTCCACCCACTTGAGGGTCTCAAAGCCCTTTATAAATATCAGTTAATTAAGCCTGACAACCCCCTAAATAAACTGCAATAGGCTTCAGGAATCCTGGTTATTTGAGGCTCTCTTAATGCCCCCTGAAGGTAAAGCCCCTGCTGCTGTGTGGAGACTGCAACTCTTTATGGCTGGAGTCAGAAATTCAGGTCGTGGGTTTCCACTGGTAATTCCATTTCTGTAAAGTTTTTTTCTGTTCTTTCTTCCTGGAGAAACAATGAAGGATTCCCCCATGGACAGCAGCCACAGGAAGAAGCAGGTGTGATGTCTTCCTGAGCAAACTAAGCTTGATTCTGCAATCTTTAGTCTTGGAATTGGTTCCATCAGTCACACACACAGTGGGTTCTACTCTTTGCTGGTTTATCTCACTGGTTAATCCAGTCCTTTAACCTGACTCCTAGTTTGCACCTGTGCCACATTTGCTTTGCACAACTTTAAGAACCTTATGCCAGACTGCACACAAAGAAATGCTTTATTCTAAACATATACTTTTATCACATATTATCCTGGAGATTTTCAAGTGAAGTCTCCATTGAAAGAGAATTTCCCTGATCTGGGACCTTCAGAACGACTCATGACCCCAGAGAGCAGAGCTACTAAACACATTTGCTCACTAAAGAAAGACCTGCATATTTGGAAATACTAAAGGGACAACACAAAAAAACAAATAAGAAATTAGGTTTAAAAGGGAAAATCGAAACCCCAGTGTAACAGAAAGCCAATGGAGGAGAAAAGTGACATAAGGATAAATGCAGAAATTAAACAACACAGAGAAAAACAGTGATAAGAAAGAAAGGAGGTGGGAGATTACCAGGCAAAGTCACTTTGCCCTCTCTTGAGGGTTATATGGCCTTGATGCATGTAACACCCAGAGCCAAGGGGATGGCAACAGTAATGCCTATAAAACCTATCACATAGCAAAATATTAAAGCATGGCTCAAAGGGTGCCCTGATCTCTACAGCAGTTATATACAGCCACAAAATTAATCTTGGTACAGTAGAATTTATCATGTGAAAGAGAAATATACATTTGAGATGATGTATAATTTAACAAAAAAGTAAGGAAAAAGAAACTGTGCATCATCTAAAATAAATATTCTAGGACATAGTAAAGGGGACTCTGTTAGACATCATTACTCACACCAGAAAGACAGAAATTGATGATTTTGGTTCAAAACTTCTAATTTTTTCTTCTCTTTCAAAAATATAGATTATTCTCTCCCTCCCCAAATGAAGGAGGGAGAGCAAATAAACAAAATTATTTTATTTTAAGTAAATAAACAAAATTAATAACTATAAAAGGGAAGTGAGATAGAAGTTGCCAGGTTCTGAAAACAAAAACAAACAAAAAAACAAACCCAACCCAAACCAAAAAACTAAACCCCCCCACAAGAAAAGAAAAGAAAAGAAAAGAAAAGAAAAGAAAAGAAAAGAAAAGAAAAGAAAAGAAAAGAAAGAAAAGCTTTTGGAGCTCTCCTCTGTCTAGAAAGGATGGGGAAAAAAAAAGGTGTCAGAGGCGGCAATATATTTCTTCAGCCAGTTCATTAAATTAATTCGTAAGCAGTGGCTCTGAAATTATACCCGATGAAAAATGGTCTCAAAATTTAAATGGTACAAACTCATCTTATTAGAGGCAAAACATTAAAAAACAAACGCATCTCTCCCCCCCCCCTTCCCCGCTATCGCAGCTTTAATTTCTCTTGGTGGGGGGAATGAAAGGCGTTTGATGGATGGCTCTTACCTTATTCATAAGCGAGGATAAAAGAGATGAATTTGCTGAGACTGTGTGGCCATTTGATTCATTACTGAAACACACAAACCAACAGGGTTTAGTTAAGATGTGCGCAGGGACTGGGAGCGCTGAGATTAATCCTCCTCCCTTCAGGCTGCCTCACTCCTCACCTGCTACATCCAGGGGGAAGGAATGATGCCAGCCCTCCCCTGGGCAGGCCAAACTCGCCTGCTTGGGATAGCCAAGAGGGACAGAAAGAGGATCTGAGGTCTGCAGAATTTAGATCTTTCAACTGCTAAATGGGCCAGACCTCTTCCCCTGGTGTCCACTCCATCACACTTCATTTGTTACCTCATTACCTCCCCCAGGTTTTACCCCTTCATCCCATTAGAATTTTCAGAACTATCACAAAAATACCACAAAAGCAGGGGGGATGCTGACAAAGGCTCACGCTGCCAGGGACAGGGATCCCCTGGGCAGTAAGGAAGGCAAGGCACAATCCTGTTCTGAATGGCAGCCTCAGGATCTCTGCAGTTGGCTCCAAGTGCTGGACTGCCAAAGGGAGGCTTGTTTAAATAAGGTATGGACAGGAATGGATACAAAGGTCAAAGTGGAGCTCACTTATCCCCAGGATCAGTTCCTCTGCTCTTTTTCCACACAGCACAATCCCCAAACACTCCTGTTCTCAGCAGAGATGCTGGGCAAGTGGGACACATGCTTTGAGACAGGTGTGTTCACACCTGCACAACCATCACCATAAGTGTAGAGCAGCCCACGCCAGACCCAGAGCAGAGTGAGCCTGACACCCAGCTGTTTTGTGAGCCCAGATTCTCTGGAATGTGCTTTCCTTAGGCCTGATTCAACAGACTACAGCAGTGCAAGTGCTGCTGCTAAGAGTGTGCTGAGGTGTGGCAGTGGTGCAGTTTCAGTCAGCAACAGACAAGAGGACTAAGTGAAAACAGCTCTGCCAGTGGTTTGATTTTCAGAAGGGAGCACAAGAAGTGCAGCTCTTGTTGAAGAGTCAGCAGGTGCTTGTGAGCCCAAAAAACCACCTGGAGAATGGGGAGCAGAGTGAGCCTGCCTCCAGTTTTGGGGTGTTCAACTCAACCACTGTGAAGCTGTCTTTCACCAACATGCTGTGCCCTCTCAATTTACAGGTATGGGAACTTCCCAAAGCCTGGTGTGGGAAGTGCTGAGTGCTCCTGCCTGCCCACTTCTCTCACCCGTGGTCCTTGACACTCAGGTCCAAGCTGTGCTCCTGCAAGGGGTCCTGACTGGTGGCAGGCGTGGGTCCCATGGCCTCCGCAGGCTCCTGCTTCACCTGGACTGGATTGAACCGTCCGGGAGGTGCTGGCTGTCCATTACCTGCTCAAGAAACACAGTGAAAGTAAGTGCAAAAAAATAAATTAAAAACATAGGTCTAAAATGAGGTTACAATAGCAAATAATTTAAGTTCAATCACTGGCATCAGTGCCTAAGTGGAAAAAGCAAAGAAAAAGTGTTGGGGGGGAGGGAAGTACTGGGATTGCTGGTCAACGTTTATTGCCAAGTTGACATGATGGGTTCTGACGTCCACTCCAGCGTGGAAATTCTTCAAGTGATAATTATTGCAAAATTATGTCAAAGTTGTCCAGGCTACGGGCCCTTTAAAGGAGAAGGGCGGAAGGAGCGTGGGGGAGACCTGATTCTCTGCACAAACTGTCATAACTAATTTGCGGGGCTGCCTCTTAAGCGTTTATTAAAGACTCTGTTAATGCTGAGGCAATGTGGCAGCTTTCGACTGCTAGTCAAGCCCCCTTGCTCGTCCCCAGCCCCAGCGTTGCCGTAGCGACAGTGCCGGCCCGGCAGTGCGCCTGCCCACAGGAGCGTCTGCCCCGCCGGGACGATCCAAGGTGACAGCCCCGGCTCCGACCGCCTGCCGCCGCCGTCCCCGCAAAACGGGGACCGCTCCTTCGGCGGGAGGAGGCTCCGTGCCGAGCCCGTGAGAGGGGAACTCAAATTAAAGGAGGAGAGGGGAAAAAAAGGAGGGAGGGTGGGAGGGGAATGGACAAAAGAGAACAAATTGGAGCGAAAAAATTAGGAAAAACGGCAAAGAAAAAAGGAGGGAAAAAAAAGTTGCTGACAGAAACATGTCTGCAGAGGTTTTTTCCACAATCCCCAAGTGACTAAAATATTAATTTACCCTCCGGCAGTACAGCTGACGGCGAGCTGCTTCTCAGACAGCAAGTAGCATTTTATTAAAAAATAAAGGAAAATAGTTCCCTCAATGACCTTTCTCTGCTTTAGGAAACAATTTTTCAAACAATAATTTTTAAAGTATGTGAAGGTTCTCCTCCCTCTTTAATCAGATCACTTCCTTCTACTCCCCCGTTCCTCCTGGGAAGCCGGGGCCATCGGCAGCGCTGCCAGGGCCGGGCTGGCTCAGCACAGAACAGCCCCCAGATCAGCAAACAACTGGCCAGGGGCTACAGGATCATCAATACTGGGCCTAGATAAAGCTTGACACAGTCTCAGCAGAGCCTGCAAGTACTGGCTGAGGTATTTTTTCTTAATTTCTATTTTCAAATTAATGGAGTGCCTCTCTCTTTTCAGCCTGTAGCCAATTACACATGGCAACACTATTCAGCTCTGGTAAGAGCTTACTCCTTTCATGGGCAGAAACGTTTCTTGCCTCTCTTCTGGCCATGTGGGCCAGAAGTCATGCCACAGGAAACCTTGGCATGACTGCCTTCCTCAAGGGTTAATCAGACACAACCAAATTCATTCTCCCATTTAATTTCTTTTCCTATCCCCTTCCCAAATGCAGTCCCATGGACAACTGGGTGGCTTCTCATTCACTCTCCTCCAAGTCACCAGGCACTGCTCTGCCTCCACCACTGTCACAAATGATCAGGTAACTCACCTGCTTCAAGTGCCACAGAGGGCTTGAGTGCAGCTGCTGCCAGCCTGGCCATCATAGGAGAGATTAATCCCTTACTAGCAGAGATCCTTTCCATTATAGAGGCTGCTGGAGCAGGTGAAGAAGTAGCCACTGGCTCACCAGATGCTGAAACTGCCTGGGATGAGGAATCTGTAGGAGTAGATGATGCTGGGTTGGTGCCAGAAGAACCAGCAGTCATCAGATTAGCTGAACTGGCAGGAAGTGGTGTAGAGACCCGACTGGGGATGATGGGGAAGAAGGATCCAGCTGTTCCAGGAAGTGCCGAGTTGGAGAGCGCCAGGGCCAAGGGAATATTGCTAGGAAGAGCCTGGGAAAGCAGGCCAGAGATCTTTGTGGCTGGTGTCATGCTGTTGGCAGACTTGGCCTGTGAGGAAGCAAGCTCAGCCGCAGAGGAGGGCGCAGCTGGGACGATGAGAGAAACGGAAGACTGCTGACTGGTCGGGGAGGCACTCAGGCTGGAGTTCTTGGAGCTCATGGCAGAGAAGTCGATGAGGTCATCGTTGCTGGACTCCTCTTGCTCGTTGTCCTTGGAGCCCAGGAGCGAGGCAGGCAGGCCCAGCACTCCTGAGCTGCGGATGTGCCGGCGCTCGTGTTTGCGCTTATGGGAAGTCATCTGGCTGGTGGAGGTGAAGGTGAAACCACAGCCTGCCCTTATGCAGTGGAAGTGGTTGGTGGCCTTGCTGTAGACACAGCCCTCATACTTGCATTCCTCGTACTTGTAGAACTTCTTGAAGCCGTCCTTGGCGTAGGCATCATCTTTGATGTGGTAGCTCTTGTGCTTCTCAATGTCACACTTGTTCTTGAAGGTGAATGTACACCCAGGTCTCCTGCAAGGGCATCGAGGAGAGGGTGGTTGGCCGTGATGGCAGAGCTGCTGTGTCCCACCTCCCTCTAGGACAAGGACTGGGGCTGTAATGAGACAACTGCCCCAGCTGCACAGGGGCTGTCTGTGGCTTAACCTGGGACACCCAGGCCAGCAGATTTGCTGCCATGTGGGAGAGCTGGGAAGCTCACTACGCTCTGAGGAACTGCCACAGGAACATGGGAATACAGGCACCCTCCACTAAAAGTTCCAACAAAACAGCAGGTAAAGGGGACTAAGGTACAAACTGTGCTTTCCTACTCTTCCTGAAAACCTAAAAAACCAGAAGAGCAGTTGTGTACAGAAGGCTAAGTCTGGCCCCAAAGGGGATGAGCTGTCTGAGAGAACCCTACCACGGAAGTGCCATTAGCAGTGTATTAATGGCCCACGGTTGCACTCTGAAGAGGTCTCTTTCCCAAATTATTCTAGGCTCTGTTTTCTAGTGGGTATCCTCTCCTCAGATCATACTCCTGCCCTCAGAGTGGTCTGTGGCACAATCCTGGAATTCATATCTACTCTGGTATATGAGTTCTCCCAGAAGCAATACTGAGAAGGTCACAGCGGGGCAAATCAAGTCCCCGTGCATACTTGGGGAATTATGACTTGGCAGAGGGAGGCAAGCAGACCACAGAGCTGTGAGGCAGGACTCCTGCCCTCCCTGCTGTCTCACCTGCAGTGGAAGTGAGTGGTTTTCTGCCCGTAGAACTGGCATTCCACGGTGCCGCAGTCCTCCGTGGCACGGAACCGCTGGAAGCCGTCGTTGATGAGCTGCGTGTTCTTCTTGTGGAAGTTCTCGTGGGTCATCACATCAGAGGTGCTTGTGTAGACCTTGTTACAACCCACCTAGCCCGGGCCCAAAGAGGAGTCATCAGCACAGCGGTTTAACAGCCTGACATTATTACCAGCAGCAATAAATACATGGGTAGCACACGCACATTTAATAGTTCCATTTGTGTGCTTCTCCTAGGGGTATTAAGTCATCACTTTAATTCCCAATCTAAAGACTGATAGAGCATAGAGCAGTTGTGAAAAAAAAAAAAAAAACAAACAGAAACCAACTCTCTGGGCATGAACCAGTAAGAAAAAAAGGGAGGACTGGAGGGATAAAATACCAGCTCCAGATAAGCATGCCTGCTTGGGGAAGCAGTTAGTAGGGTTCTGCTCTTAAAGAGAACAGAACACTAACAGATGCTGTTGCTTTTTGTTATCTTGGAGTGACACAGAACAAAGTAGGATTTCATCTATTTGGGGAATACAAAATTGAGTGGGAAAAAGTTATTTACTTCTTTAGTCCTTCTGGGAGGTAAGGCATGCTGGTGCAACATGAGGCCAACCAGTCTTTTGATCTTGTAATAAATGGTTTCATTCTAGCAAATCTTAAACCCCATGTTCAGCTGATTTTAGCAAACTGGTGACTTTTTTACCCTGTCACTGTTCAGGACTTCCACCTCAATAATTTTAAACTTTTGCAGTGAATGAGAATGCTGTGATGAGGACGGAATGCTGAAAACCTGCTTTCCTCTGGGTAAAGCGGGGCAACTTTGCCATATTGAGTAAAAACCCACTGGAATCTGAAAACGTCCTCAGCCCTGCTGAGGGAGGATTTTTTTCCTTTTCTTCTAGCACAACATGTGCCAATGCCTGCACCATCTCAGAAATGAAGAGAAGGAAAACACCACCCCTTAGTTCAGCCCAGGTTGATTCAAACAGGCAATAACAAAACCCATGACAAATACCCGGAGAAAAAAATAAAAAGGATCTCCAGCTATTTCCAATATAAAAGAGCCTCTCTCTCTCCACACTGACACCTTGAAAAAAGACAGGCCCTGCATGGCATTAAAAAAAAGAATTAAACAAAAGCGTCCTTAGGAATAATTTGCAATGCAGCTCTTGGTGCGAAAGCCTAAAAAAATGTCAGTTTATATAAACAACTAACTGAATTTTATCCACACCAATTATGGACATAAAGAAAAAAACCCCATGTGATGGATGGCACAAATTCTGCCATTTAAGCAGTATTTTCTTTAATTGGGAGTTTATATTCTGACACCTTTCCTGTAAGGCACTGCTTACATGGGCATGACTTTACAGGAAGACAGTGGGCACAGGATGGAATTAGCCATATATAGCTGTGTAAGCGAGGGTCTCTATTTGAACTTGGAGCGCCTCAAGGCTGTGAAACACTCCTCGTGCTCTGAAAAAAAGAAATCAAGCAAATCCCACCCTGCTCAACTGAAGAAACTAAATAACCAATATTATGGAAGTGCTAACAGAAAAAGTCCTCAGGAGAAAGACACATGAAATTCCCAATTTATCAAATGCTGCAAGCACATGCTTCAACCAGTCCCTATTCAGGACAGAACTTGAGTGCATGCCTAACATTTGAGTATGTGCTTCAGCCCCATTGACTTCAGAAAGCTTCAAGTTAAACATATGCTGAAGTCTATCCCAGCAAAGCATTTAAGCATGTGATTAAGGCCTTGTGACTTTAACTGGGGTCTTAAACTGCTGGGACAGGTCAGGAAGTGAGCCTGACTTTTCAGACCAGAAAATCTGTCACCAAGGGTTGGCTGATCACTCTCCTTGTAACTGCACATTTTCAGGGCAATGGTTTAGGCCACAATTCTACTAAAACGAGTACATGTCAAACCATTGAACCTGAGGAATGATCAGGGTAAGACCCAAACAATGTGGTGTGTTCATGTCTAAAGCAGTGAAGGTATCACAGCTACATCTCTGCAGCAGCTCCAGCTCTGGCTCCACTGCTGCTGAACCCTGGAATACAGCTCTCAGCCTGCACCACACATGAATGCCACCGGCAAAGGACATGGAGAACCAGGGGTGTTAAGTGCAGATATGTGACATTAAGGTTTAATTACTTTAGAAATTGATTATGGAGGAAATTAACCCAGTGCTAAAGGGCAGATGTGCCACAAGAAAGTCTGGTTTCAAGGGAGGGACAGATCAGATTTGAGTAGAGACAGTGCAGTGGCATTAAAGAAGTTCTTGAGTCTCAGAGAATGGGACTTGCTTCAATAAATCCAAGACTTTGAGAAAACCTTGAGACCTGCTTTGGACAAGGCTTTTAAAAACTGAGACTGGGGCTTCCCTTTGCCACTCCCAGTGCTTGTCACCAGTGCAGTGAGGACAGGGCGTGGACTTGTCAGACGGGCTCTGAATGTCCCCCCTGTGCCTCAGCACAGCCCCATGCTGTCTGACAGAGAGCACTGGAGCTGCCAGGACCCCCAGGAGCCCCAGGAGCCCCAGGAGCTCTCACCTGCATGCAGTGGTAGTGAGTGCTCTTGCCGTTGAGGTGGCAGCCGTGGTAGTACACGCTGCAGTCGTCCAGGGGGCTGAAGCGCATGAAGCCGTGCTGCAGGGAGTTATCCCGCTTCTTGTGCATGTTGTAATGCCGAATCACGTCCTGCTTACTGGTGAATCTCTGCAGAGATACAGACACAGATGTGAGACACGCGTGGTGCCCGTGGGTGAGCGATCCCGGGGCAGGGTGAGTGTCTTTTGCTGTTGGTAATAAACTTATGGGACCAGGAGTTGAAAGCTTGGCAGTAACCACCCCAAGAGAATCAGATTAAAGAGGAGCTGTGTGTGTGCATCTTCTTGGTAAAGGGAAAGTAAATATACAAGTTCTAGAGTAAACATGGCACTGGGGTGATGCCCAGAATCTGCTCCTTGCAGCTTTAAGATTGCAGGTCTTCTAACATAATTTTAGCTGCTACTATCTCAAGAAGTGCTATAGTTAGAAAGCAAACCAGTGAACTGAACAGCCTACAAGCAACTAAGCCAAGCTTCCAAGTCACTCACTGTAGTGGTTAGCAAGACACTGGCTGCCACATTCATGTTGGACTAGAAATCGGGAAAAACCCTTTGCTCTTTTACATTGTCCTTCCATTCTAAGTCTCTTGTGTCCCCTAGAACGTAGGATAGTTTTGTCAGGAAAACAGGGACAAAAGACTTTCTTCAAGTCACAGTAAAAGATGCTTTTCTACAGAAAAACAGAGCTCAGAGCTAAATCTGTATGACCAGAATATCCTCTTCAATCTCTCTCTTCTTGAAGCAATGAAGGGGTACCCCATTGTCAGAGCAGGCTAAGTGCCTTTAAAATGAAGCTTTTTATTTCTATTTCCCACAGACATCAATATTTACCACTGAAGGTGAGAAAGTAAATCTGATTTTTTTAAAAGAAATCAATATCCATTTATTTTGAGCAGTAATTGAAAAGGCCTGTATTCTAATGTTTAACAACTTTTCTAGTCTGCCTCATAGGAAACAAATGATTATCACTTCCACTCTTTCCTCCTATAATATCAATCCTGATCAATCTCATTGGTATTGGCACGGGAATATATGGATATAGATTTCAACAGAAATCCCTTGGAGGCTGGAGCCATGATTTCCCAGGGCGTACATACAGGATTGCTATTGCCAATCATTGTTAATTTGTGCCCACTTATTACAAAGCGTTACTTATTCTAAAATATATCTCAGCCATAAAATAATTTGCATTTTAAAAAGCAGCCTAAATCCTTATTCCCTGTGAGACCAGACAGCTCCTTTGCAAGCAGCTTCCAGACTCCTTAGGAAATAATCATGAGGCCAATCATAATAATAGGTTTTTCTGTTTTTTCCATCCTTTGTGTTTCTCTCTTTCTGGAGCAGGGATATCTGTGTCACAGCTGGGACAGACTCATCTTGATTACTTGATGCTGGGCTGGAAGGACCAGTCTGTGCATCCCGGAGAGAAACTCTCCTTTGATCAATAGAAACCCACAGCAAAGCCCGGCAGCTCCAGATCAACTTCCTCTGCTGTGGTCAGGCTCAGCCCCGCGAGACCCAAAGGTCTCCCAGGGCAGGGCTGGAGTTGTGTCTGGTGCACGGCAGAGGCAAACTCTGGGATTGCTGCTCACGCATCAGCCTGACCACAGAAATGCCAGTGTCAAACTCTGGACCTGGGATCAGGGTAAACAAACACAGCACGTGACCTGCTGGCTTGACGTGCATACCCTGGCAGTTCTCCCAGCAATTACAGCATCGCTCCTACCCCCGCGCCTTCCCCACAAATCCCACACTGCTGCTGGTCTTACTGCGTGTTTTGTTGCAGATACTGCTGCTAGAAAGTCACTCGGGCAGCAGGAGGGAAAGAGACAGACTAACAGATCAGCATTCCCTAGTTTCAGGCACAGTTTGTAACACAGCACAATTTATGCTCTTGGTGTTTCACTGATATAAATGTGGAGTAGTTCCCACTGACTTGAGCTGATCTATATTTGGCTCCTCATTGTAGCGGTCTGAGTTTGGTTAAATGGTATTAGATTGAGTTAAACGGGAGCAAAACAAAGTTCTGTTAAATTCAGAACATATCCCGTCCTCTTCCAGAGCAGCACAGTGAAAGGGCACGTGCATGCAGGTGAGAGGGGAGCCCAGGAGGACGCACGCTCCCCGTGGTTTCGTGCTGCTGCTCGCAGCGTTGCTGTACCTGGTAGTTGCACTCGGGGTCGAGGCAGTGGTAATGCTCTCGGTACTGGTAGGCGCAGTGTATGTGTCCACAGTGCTGGCTGCCAGAGAACCTGCAAACGGGAGGGAGGGAGACACAGTAAACCACTGTCCTGGCAGCAATGCCTGTAAGCAAGGTACAAACAAACTAAGGCCTGTTCCTGCTTTTATATCGCATGTTTATGGCATTAAACCCCACCTCCTTTATCCCCTCCAAGGATGGTGACCCTTGTGCCTTCCCTTGCTTATTTGTCACTATTTAAAGGTGCTTCTTGAGCCGGATCACTCGGGTCCTGTACATCCCTAATCTGTCTTTCCCCTTGGAATTCATCTCCGTTATCTAAGTTGTTTACTTGGGGAAGCATAAGGAAGGAGGGTTCCTAGAACTAAACACCACACAATTCTAGAATAGAGTTTACATACCGCACCAGCAAATTTCAGAAACCTCTCATGACAGAAGGAGACAAATAAATGTTGGGCAAATATGGATTCTAAATTTTAAGTATAAGTCCACCTAGTAGGACACCAGAAAAGCTGCATACAGCAAAGTTGAAAACTCCTGACATACAGGGTGGCAAAAAAGACCAGAAGGACAGAATTGTTGTGTAATACCTACATACAAACAGTCAGTATGCAGAATTTATTGACTGACAGACACACCAGGAACTGGCACAAAGGGATGATCCAGTAATGGGGTAATCAGTGCAATGAACTCCCTTGTGTATATTCTAGAGGACCCTAGAAGAGCTTGAAAGGGAAGAGCAGTGGAGAGAAGGGGACTCAGAGGGGAAACATTCAAAGATAAAGTACCATCTGCTCAAAGGTTCCTCAAAGGTTCCTCACGTCACTTAAGTGCTAAACACAGCAGGAGTGCATATGATAAAGGGCATGGGAAAGAAATGAGGAAGGGCAACAGATAAAAAAGGAAAATGAGAGGAGTGAGGGTATCCTGGGGCAACTGAGGAATGGGGCAGGAGCAGGGAAGATTACAGACCATAGTAAGGTGAGGTAACGCAAGGCTGTGGCATAGAAAAAGTCTATGTGAAAAGCAATACTAAATAAGCCATTTCTGAAGCACAGTAAGGAAGAGGAGGTCAACTGTGGAGACAGCAGGGCCTCTAGGAGATGGAAAGGGGACTTAATTGACAGAAAAGATAGACATTGCTAAAAAATTAAATGACTTCTTTGCCTCAGCATTCACAAAGGGAGACAGGGACAGATGCCAGGAGCAGACATGCCTTTCCCTGGGGAAGGAGAAGAAATACTGCAGGAAATCAGGATCACGTCAGAACAGGTGATTGAGAAACTGGAACAAACCTCAGCAGCAGAGAAGAAACAAACCACAAGGCAAACAGCAGGGCTGGCTGCACAAACAAAGGTGTGGAACTGAGAGCAGAGGAGGAGATTCCTGCTCAACGCCTGGGTGCCTGCTCAGCCTGTCCAGGGCAGCCACCAGAGCCACCGTGGCACTGACCAGGGACATGTGGCTCCACAGCATAACCAGCTGGTCCTGCCAGTCCAGGGCTTTGTGTCAGCTACACCACCAGCAGCTCTTCAAGGAAAGCAAGTGCCCTGTGGGAAGCTTCCTCTCTATTCCACTGATGTGATGGGGGGAAAAGAGAAAAGGGCTGGAGACCTGTGCGGTGCAGGCCAGGCAGGGAGAAGAGGATGATACAGACTTTGCTGACAAATACAAAGCAGCTCAAATTATTATCAAAAATGAGGATGCAAAGGGACCAGAGATACCAGGTGGAGTAAAAGAAGGGCCAGACACCAACAAGATCTGACTCCAGGAGATGAGTTATTTGAGGCACCCTAGCAGGAATGACACATGGGCTCAGTTTTAAAAACAACAGCTAAACAAGCACTCCAGCACTCCCAACTCCCATCCTCCTTACCATGTGCCTCAGAAAGGTGTGTGTGGTGTCTACAGCACTGGAAGGGACAAACAAGTGTTCCACCAAGTGTGGTGGGGGAAGGAGGGAAGTGGCAAACGCAGCACAAAGGGGAAATTCTGCTCCTTCAGTGGGCAAGGTTGGGCTCCTAAAGGGTTATATTATCCTGTGTTTCTTCTGACACTTGAAACAGTTCAAAGCTATTAATTTTTAAAGCGCAGCATCTGTTTAGGTTTTTCATAACAGGAAAGCTTACACACACCACACACTTACATGCACACACACACACACACACATTTACATGCACAGACTCTACAGTACATCCACACCCCCTGAACTTACTTAAATATAAATTTCCATGCACATGAACAGACACAAACACACACACCTGAAACAAGAAACTCACAGACCAGCTCATCACACTGATATACAAACCCAAACTCCTAAGTTGTCAATACAGACACATAGATGCAATTGCACAAGAACAACCCACTCCCTCTTCCTTCACATTAATCGGTTCACCTTTTTTTTTTCTTTTGCCAGAAAGTCTTGATCTGGCAAGAGTTGATAAATAAATAATAATAAAAATAATAAATAAAGAAGTCAGCATGCTTAGAGAGTGTTTACAGACTCATTACTCTGTAACGATGATGTGAAAGAAGAAAAAAAAAAACCCACCCCAATTACAAGGGGGGAGGAAACCCACACAGAAATAAATATTTAAGCAAGTGCTGCCAGAAGCACCATCTGCTGAGGCACTAATAATAATAATAATAATTTTTTCTGTGGTCTTTTTTTTTTTAATTATAAATATACAGGGAGGAGGAGGGGGAAAAACAACCCAACCCAAACTAGCTAAGTAAGAGGTTTTGTTTTGTTGTGTGAGAGAATGGATTATCCCTGGGCAGCTTTTGGCAGTGGCTTTGGCAAACTCATTAAGCTAATTATCAGTACAGACATAAGAGTGCTGTGTCTCTTCTCCCCCCACTCCTTGATTTTAAGGCTTTAAACTGGTTTTTTTTTAAATGTGTGTAAATTGAAGGGAAGTGGCTGTGCTGGCAACGGGTGGCTTGCGGAGCCTTTTAAGCAGGATGTGGTGTCCCTGAGGTGGCTCACAATCCTCTCTCAGCTACCTGCCCGACCCAGGGAAAGGGGCTTGCACAGCTCCAGAAGCAGTGCATGTGGCTGAAGTGTTTACAGTTCTCCACTTGAGAGGGGAATGGGGGACAGAAAGGTGCCACCTCCTCTCCCCCTGCAATTCCTACAATTCCTGCAATCTCAGAAATAAAAGGATGCCGCTCCTTCTGGACCTGGGATAAGGGTAAACAAACACAGCACATGAGTTTAAACCCCTGCTTTCCTTCCTATATTCTATATATTCTACTACTGTCCTGTCCCTTGAGGCAGCCAATTCCCACATGAGGGAATTGCTGCTTGAGGAGCTGCCTGTGGTGGCACAACTGCCCTCTCTTCCCATGGGCTTTTCTGCCCCCTTCTCCTACATCTGGGCAAAGGGGAGGAAATTAAGTCACTTATCATTCCATTCTTGAGCTAGGAGAGTGCTGTTCCCACTCTTTTTCCCTGCCAAAATGTTCCTTTTACTTTCCTAGGAGACTCTCTGTGGGCTCTGCTAAGGTGGGAAAGCACAGTACACACTCCCTTCCCCTTTCATTAATAAGTGCCCAAGTGCTGGTGGGAGCAAACCCTCCAGTTTTTCCCTGGAGAGAAGTGTTTGCTTCTCTTTGTCCCACCACAACAACCTTGGGCTTCCTCTCAGCATCACTGTCCTGACCTAAGCATGCCCACAGCTGTGATAAGGTGCCCTACTCTGCACCTGATTCAGTGAGGATTTCTCAGAAAAAAGAGGTGCAAAAATGTTCTAGGATAAACATCCCATGTTGATGCCAAGAGCTCCCTAAACTCATGTCACTTGTGAATCTCTCTGGCCGAGATTCTCAGAGCTGAGATGCTCTCTGCTTGCCTCCTGCAGACATGGTAGGGGGAAAAGGCAGTGGACAGAAAGAACAACAGCCAAGAGGCAGAACTCCCATTTAAATCCTGGGCTTCTTCAGTGAAGCAGTTTTCCACTATTTGTCACCAAGTCTAACAGCTCCAGGGAGCTGAGCATGCTCTTGGCATGACTGTGTCCCTTTCACAGCTATGCTCTCCCAGGCAGGGGGACAGGGCAAGCACAGATGACACGGGAAATGGAAGTACCAATGTCTGGTTTAAACACCTGATCCAGACAGGACCTTGTCTCTCCCACCACCACTCCATCTTCTGACTCCCAGCCCTCTCCCCAGCAGAGTCAAAAGTTTTGCCTACCTGGCAATATACTTCTGGTAAATATTTACGTCTTCGCTGACGGCTGGTTTGTCAGTGGGTAATCCATTCCTAAAGGGAGACACACAGGGCAGAGCTGGTTAGCAGGAACAGGGCACAGCTTAAATTCCTTGTTTCTCTCACACACCGCTGACAGATCAGGAGAGAGGGCCCAGGGAAGGGTGCCAGCAAAGACACCCATAAGTTTAAATTCCCTCCCCTCTGCTCTTCAAACCCTGTACCTTCTTCTCCCAGGGAAACACACAGGCTGTGTACCACCCTTCCTGCATGTTCCTTCTTTGCAGGACTCTGAGCAGTTTGTTGGAGAAAGTGAGAAGATCAACCACAAAAACCTGTTTCTACAGAAAAAATGCCTCTACAAAAAAGTGATGGCCACATGCAAACACCTCTCTGAGGCACCTGGCAGTTCTGCCCTTGTGTGCACAGAAGCTTTGCCCCTGGCTCAGCTGCAGGAGAGTCTCTCAGCCAGCCACTGTGAGCTATTGCCCATTTCTCTCTGGGAACAGTGGCTCCAGCCCCTGAATGGGGCTTAAAATGCCTCTTTGGTTCATAGATACCCCAAAATTCTAACAGACAGATAATGTATTTTAATCAATGAGAAAACCACCCCAACTGTCACATAAGCCTGGGTTATTTTACATGGTTAGGAAGCAGATAAAAATAACATCCTTAGTGAGGAAAATTAGATGCAGGGCCAGACTCCAGCCTACCCAAGAGAAAGGGCCACCCCAGACAGGCTGCACACCATCTTCTCTGTGTGCTTTGCCCATGCCCAGCCTCCACTGCGCCTCCTTGCAGCTCTGCACCCTGGTTTAAACAAGGACACTTTCACAGAGTTCACTTGAAGGTGGACGAGTTCAGGGCAGGTTAATGGCATTGGATCTGAGAGAGTTTAAACCCATGTATGTGCAAGGGTGTATGTGCAGATGTGTGAGAGTAAAGGGTAATTCCTGCCCGGTTATTGAACCCAGTGGGGACTGGGAATGGGAAGCCACAGCCCAGATACCCCAGTCAGCACGTCCTTCACCAGCACAGTTAATGGGCTGCTGCCTTTTATCATGGGAGCCTCTATCTAGTGAGCAGCCTGAAGGAGAAGGGTCCAGAGCCCGTTCTGTACTGCAATGTGTGATCAGGACACACCAAGGGCCACGTTGAAGGCCATGGTCACCTCCATTCCAGCTGCAGCCCCACCATGATGCCCTGGTTGAGGAAGCCGTGTGGCCAGAGGAAGGCTCACCATGGTGCTGGCAAACCCACATCTGGCAAGAGGCAGGAAAACAAGCAAGAGAAAGGAAAACAAACTGGGATCCCAGTGCAACACCACAGCAGATAAGAGGCTTGCTTATCTTGCTTGTGCCTTTAAGCACAGCTCTAGGATGGCAACTGAGCCCCAGGCAGCTGAATGTTCTCAAGACACTTCAGGCACAGAGTCTTGGACCAAGTCACCCATCAAACAGGGCGCTGAGTCTCCAGGAATATTTACACCACTGTGCTTTTAAGTAATAGGAGTCCCTGCCTGTCATCTGTAGCACACACAGGTCCATCCTGAGCAGGATCCTGAGCAGATGCAGATGTTAATAATCCTCTGTCCTTTCCCATACACCTTTACCATGGAGCTCCCCATCTGTCTGCAGGCAGTTGATAAACAACCATTTCACATGGGAGACAGGTATCATTACATGGCTCTGCCTTCCACATGGGGAATCAGGGAAAGTGTGTGATGCAGATTTTGCTGGGACTGCAAAGAACATTCAAGCAAGCTCAAGGCCTCCTACGTCCACATGCCAAACACAAAACAGCCTTTTCCTCATCAGAGGACCAAGCAGTAGGGTGTGTGTGATGGCACAGAGGGCCGGACAGAAGGCCCTGGACTTACTACAAATGACCTCATGGGATTCACAGCTCACAACAGCCCAGATTCACCGTGAGAAACAAGTAAACCCAAACCATGGCAAGAAGGCAGAGAAGTCTCTGCCTTCCTCCCTGCTGCAGCCTGACATACATGTGTATCTCTTCTACAGCTCCCACCTCTGGAAGGCACATTAAAAAGTAATCCAAGATTTGGCAAGACCTTCAGATACCTCCATTCAGTCAATGGCATCACTGCAGAGACTGCTGGCAACGTATGTGCAGGAGGTTATTAGTGGTAATTGGGCTAATGAGTTTGCCCAGTCTGAGGGGTAATTGAATCACCTCTGTTTGTGTAAGCAAATTGAGAAGACACAGGCCTGGCCCCACAGAAGTAGGTATATGCCTAACTCCTATGGAAATTGATGAGAATTAGGCACCAAAATGTCTTGTGAGTTCTGGGACAAACAAAAAGCCCCATCTTGCCAACAGTAAAGCCAGCAGAGTCATGCCTTTTAGTTAAACGGAAACAAGAATCAGGTTCTCCTGCAGACACACCCAGATGCCTGGGAAACCAGAGAGAGAAGAAAATAAAGTGGCTCCAACCTTGACCCTAAGAGTGCTGACAGCACCATGTTCCCTCCTCTTTCATTTTCACATACGAACTCAGGAGCTATTGGACTCCAGATTCATGGCCATAGCTGCTGATGGCAGGTCACAGCCTTAGAGCAGACCAGATAAATAGAGATGTAAGGTATAAAAGAGGAGCAGACACTTTGACAGAGAGCAAAGAGAACCATCCCGTGAACAATGCAGTATTTAACAGGGTAAGAACTTGGAATTGCCCACTGAACCACACAGAGACTGATGGTATGATCCCCCACTAGTACTTAGACAAGAAAAGTGGGAGTGCACTTACTTTACTGTAGAGACTGTTCCAGTTGTGATGGAGTCTGTCTTGGAGAAAGTTGATTTCAGGTACTCAGGAGTGTTGAATGGCAATGAGATGGACTGCTCTGGCCCGGCCACCGGAGTGCTGCTGGGGGTACTGGTGAGGGAAGCAGGGGCCAGGCTGGGGACTGGAGCTTTGACTGGAGTGAGCTTCTGAATGTTCCTCACATCGTACTTGGAAGGCCGGCCTACCTTGCCTGTCTTGAAGGCGATGGCTCCTCCCATATCTGGGCTTCCTTCCCCAGGCTTGAAAAGGTGCAAGTACTTGACGTTTTCTAGGTCATACTTGGAGGCCTTCTTGTAAGTGTTGCCATTTTGTGGCCTGATGCTCTCGCCCGTCTTCAGCTTTTGAATGAAGAAGTCGTATTTGGAGGCCCGCGACATCAGGCCCTGCATCTGGGAGCTGCTGGCAGAGGGCAGCGGCAGGATGGTGGCTTTGGTCTCCGTCAGCATGGAGGCGTCTGCGCCCGGCACGCGGATGGGCTGTGCCAGCACCGAGGACGGCTCCTTGCCCAGCTTGGAGCCCAGCTCCTCAGACTTGGCCAAGTGCATGGGCCACGAGAGCTGCTCTCCGGCCTTCAGCTTGCGGATGTACTCCTCGTACTTGGAGAAGCGGGCGCGTTTGCTCATGGCGTCTTCGCCGGGGAGGGAGGCGGCGGCGGCGGCCTCTGAGGTAGCAGCGTTCAGCTTGTCGAAGCTGATCTTGCGCGCCAGCTCATCCCGCATGTTCTGGTCGTCGTAGCCGAACATGCCCAGGAACTCGTTCATGGTGGTGGCGGCGTAATCCCGCAGTGATGAAGCTTCCCCTGCGGTGAAACGAGAGGGGAGAGTCACACCAGGCACTGATTTTTCTTCTCCTCCCATACCAGCGCTAGTAGTGGGGAGGGGGAGGAAGGGGAGAGGGGAACATGATCTACTGACGTTTGGCTCACTTGTTAGGTTTTATGACTCTTAAATTAATTTGTTTAAAAAAAAAAGTAATTAATACTGGGGTAAAATAAAAAGAGTTCATCAATGCCAGGAAAATCAATTTCCTAAATGTTCTAGCCGATGGCTTTTCAGTACATTAAACAAAGTTTCATAAATGTCTCTGCACTCTTGCCTTGGCCTAATATGAAGAAAAAGTAATTTTACTGGAAGTGAGACCAATGCCAATATGCCAAGGTTTGTACAGATCTGTCCTTGTGTATATTTGTGTATGGAAGGAGGTGCACAGAGGATAGATGGCAGCATGTGTAAGGGGGAAAACCCATGTGAAATGCTGTGTGTGTTGGTGAAGAGAAAGCAGGGCTGGCTGAGAGCAGGCAGGACACAATGGTGTGAAATGGATAAGGGAGATGGGCAAGGCAATGTATGGGGTGGAGCAGGAGGAGGGCAGAATAGAACAGTGCAGAGAGGAGGAAAGAAGCAGAGGTGCAGATGAATCAAGGCAGGGGAAGAGCAGCAAAGGCTGTGTGCAAGAGAAACCTGGCAATGGGGAGTGCAGGAAGGAGAGCAGAAGGCAAGACAAAGACAGGACAGTTCCCCATCACTGTTGCAGTCCTTCCCTTCCCTTCCTTGTCAATTTTGTAAGGATTCACTCAGCTTGCTCTCCTCCATCTCAATTCCTGTAAATGGACAGCTACTACTTGCCATGTGGAAAAGGGCCACAGTCCAGTGAATGCTATGGAAACCTACAGGCAGCCTCTCAAGCAGCCAGGAACAGTTTCCAGTTACACCAGGAAAAGGGAAAGTCCACACAGGTGAAAAATAGGTAAGGTACAGCCTTCTCTTCATCAGGATTTAGACTGAGGAGAGAAAGCTGTTGTCCTGATGTGGGCTCCAGGGAGGGGGAGAAAGCCAGTGCTCTGGAGCATGGGCTGAGGAAGGGGCAGGAAGGGGTTAGTTTCATGGAGCTTGGTTAAAGGGAGGAAGAATGAGCAAAAGCTGTCCTTCCTTGGGTCTCTCCCTCCCTTCTTCCCTCCCCTACTCCCTCAGGCAGTTTCACAGCCCACCATGATGGGGAGAACACACATCTGGAGGTCACCCAATATCAGTGTAGAGGAGGAAATAAAGACTGCTCTGATGCGCCGGCTTGGCCTCGTTTAGGCTTCAGTGTGACACAGCGCTCCTCCTCCTCCTCTCCCTCCTGCTTTCTACTGCAGAGTAAAGATTTACAGTGTGCAGGAGTCCTTCAAACCTCCCTCATCATCTTTACTCAACACTTGCTCTGGCTCTAATGGGCAGGCACATTCCTCCCCAGGCAGCCAGCACAGGGAGGGACACTGGCAGCAGAAGGGAAGTTCCGGGCATGGGGTCCCACTCAAAACAAAGCAACACTGCCTTGAAACACAGTGGAAAAGGAAGGCACCAAGACGCTGCCACAGAACAGGTCAGTAGATCCAAAAGATTCCTAAGAAGGGGGGAATCTGACAGCCAGCGATGCCACTTGCACAGGCAGGCACGTACACGAGAGCGTTTCCATGCACCAAGAGCCTGTCAATGAGCACAGCCCAAGTTCAATAGCCATCAGCTCCCACAAATCAGTTTTCACAGGACTCTGTGGAGGAAAAGGCTGCCTGTGACGGGCACTAAATGGGCAAGACCATGAAGGTCACATTCCTGCTCCAGGACTGCCTGGAATAGCTGTTTCACTGCAGCAGAAGCGCTGCTACACTGGCTCCTGTGTGCGTGGCTCTGGGGGAAGGCGATGGGAAGAACACGCCCAGAGCCTGCAAGGCAAGGGACAAAGCCACACCTGCTGGGAGCTGCTTTAGCCCAAAATGACCTTCCAGTTCCAGGCACTTAAGCCCAGCATTCTGCATGGGATTTGGGATGCCTGACTCCAGAATAAACACCCTGTTAGTCACCGAATGGGTGGCAATGCCCCTGCGGTATCAGGCTCAGGGCACAGCACACCCTCATGGGTTGGTATTAACCCATGTTAAATGCAGAACCATTCCTCACTGGGTCCAGCAACAAGACTTGCCTGAAGGACAACTTTATCTTTCACACACAGCATATAAAAATTTTCATTCTGCTTTAAAGCAGTTCTCCTCTTCACCTCTCTTTTTTCTTTTCCCCACTTCCACTTCAGTGTAGCCCTATGACCCAACAGAAGAGAATGAACCCATGAAATCCCTACTGGGTCTAACAATTTCCTGTTTCTGTTAAACCTGCTTTCCCTGTTCTGCTTTTCCTTTCTTTTTGGACCAGTAAAACAACCCCCAGCTTTGCTCATAATGCCCTGATTTCCAAGGACTGCACAGAAAAACTCTAGCCAGCTTGTGTCAAGCTGCAAGGGGAAAAAGAATACCACACTAAGGATCTGATACAAAATGAAACTATTAAATGTGATTTCTGCTAGCTTTATCCACTGCCCTGAAAGCCAGTGTGCCCCATCTTTGGTACCATGTGGCTGTACCTCAGCTGGGTAAACAGATGCAAAATCCAAGCCTATGGGAAAGGGGAAGGGGGGTGGTCCAGAACTTCTTCTGAGCTTTGTGAAGTTTGAGCTCAGCTTTCACTGTCATGGATTTAATCCCCAAACCCACCTTGAATTCTGCTCTTCCTTTGCTCAGATTTGGTTCCAGATGATCACAACACCCTCCCTGCTTTGCTGGTGCTGCTCAGTCTTTCCTCACACACATTTCTCAAATGCTGTGGCCAGTTCCCAGTGCTCACTGCCAGCAACTGCAGCTCTACTCATCCAGCGTGAGCCCAACAAGCCCGACACATCCCATAAAGTTGAGACAACCTGCATTTAATTGCTCAGGCACCTAACATGAAGGACAGAGGCTCCTCCAGTGGAGGCACCCTGCAACAGAAGGGAGCTGGCTCGCCAGAAGGATCGTATGAATTTCAGCCACCTCACTTCACATACACTTTCGGACAACGGTGAAGAGGTAATTGAAATTACCTAACTGACAGAAAACCCTCCTCATTTCCACAAACAGACAAAAATAAAGCAGGGCAATCGTTGGGAAACACTCCCTGTGAGGACTCCTGGAAGCCACAGGAAGCATTATCCCTGTGTCTTCCTCCCCCTTCCCTGCACTGCATTTTCCTCTCCTTTCCTGTGTGATAATAAAGGGCTCCCTCTCCCCCAGTCGCCGCTCTCCATTTGTGGGCATTGCCAAAGAGCAGAGATCTGTGTGTCTCAGAGCAGCTATCATATCACAAAGGATCCGAAGCTAGCAAAAAAGGCGCTAAAAATAGCCTGCAGCAGCACACTATATATGGAAGGAAAAGCAAAACAGCCCAAATGGAGTGCAAGGTCTGGATACTGGGGGATGGGACATCCCAGCCAGGGCTTTGTCCTTTATTCTGCTTGGGAGGGAAAATACATAGACCTGGGGGATACAGGATGATGAGCAAGAAACTGGCACTTGGCGTGTACGCTCTCCTAAGTGAAGTCTCCCCAGGAAATTAGGAAGAGAAAACTCTCCTGGTTGAAAACAGGGCCAATGAATATTCCAAGAGACACAGCCAAGAAGCTAAGAAAAGAAAGGCAGATCCAAAAGCTTGTACAGGGGGAAGCTCCTACTCCGGCTGCTTTAGCCCACTATATAACAGCCAAAGTGAAGAACATGTGTAGGAAAATCTGCCTGGGTGTGTGTGCGTCAGTGAGCGACTGTGGAACGGGATCTGTGTCAGAGACCGCACCGAGAAATCTCATTGCTATATATAAATGTGCACGGAGAAGCATGGGCCGGTCAGTGGGCAACAGAGGGTGCCTGAATGAATGAACAAACACATCTGCACATCCAGATCAGCTCCTGACACCCATCTCCTGACAGACACCAGCTTTGTGACTCCTCAGTCATAGGAGGGCACACGGCAAGACTGAGCACCAACTCCTTAGTCCTGTTTTTCCCAGGGGGGGGGCTGGAAAAGAAACTCCACCTTGTTCCAAAGCACGAGGCTTGAACAGAATTGAGTGAGCCTGTGAGCTTCTGCCTAATGCACACCAAGCCCTCCTGCCAGCCTGGAAGGACACCAAGGTGGCCAAGATTTGGCAACAGACCACGAGAGGCACTGGTGGAAGACATGGGCACGAGCTGAATCCCCAGAAAGTGGACAAGATGTGTACACACCAGGAACCCTTCTCATCCCCATATAATTAGGATCACTTTTCCCACTGACCAAGAAAGCCTGTAAGATGCAGGATTTGGTTTTCTGTGTGGCTCCTGCTTTTCACACAAGTTTGGGCTCAGCTTTGAACACTGCTCAGCACTGTCAGCCCTGCACCCTCTGTTCTCATGGGGAGCAAGTGGTGCTCAGATTCTTCAAATCAAGGTTTCTGTGGTGACTCCCCCAAAGCCACTTTGACTGGGAGGGCAGTGCTGTATTCCTCTCCTTTCCTGACTCCTGTGACACCCCAGCTCCCACCAAAAAATTCCTCCTTTTCGACAGAGGAAATTCCAAATCTCACTGGAATAAGTTTAGTTCACGCTCAGTAACGTCAGGTGTTGAGAGGACTCGGTGATGAACAGCTGAAAATTAATTTCCTGAACACTGACAGAAAAAGTAAAGGAAAATAACTTTGTCCTTTCCAAGGCAAGGGATGTTTCTTGTGCTTTCAGGGAAATGTTGCAAATGACATTTATAATAAGGTTCTTGAAGCAGACGCTCAAGACACAGGAGCACGTCTGTTTGCAAGTCAAATCCCACGTGGTTCTATATGTAAACTGGACGCCTCATGTGCCATTACCTGCCTTAGACATAAATGAAGCTTCAGCTACCCCCCCTTCCCAAACAGTTACCAATTTTTGCATAATCCTTTGACAATACAGCCCTGCAAAAGTATTTTACTTAAATCTCTTCACCCAGTGAGAAACCTCAGCTTCTTTTCATTTTCTCTAGTTTGGGAACATTTTTTTTTTTTACATTTAAGTTCCCCTTCTTTTAGTTTTTATAGCAAATAAAAGCTGCAAATGGTGAGGTGGGGTGGAGTGGTGTGAATTAAAACAAACTAAACCAGAGTCCAGGCACAATCACCTTGTGTCTGGGAACGACAAGGGCTTTCCTATCAAAGGAAACTGAAGGTCACACTTTCCCTCATTGATCTTGCAATGTTTGTTAATTACTCTGTCACTGATGTGGCGAAGGATAATTAAACAGCTCTGTTTATATCTTATATGCATAATTATGTGCGCTGCCACTGAACTCGTGAAGACTGGAGAATGTGCCTCTCCAGAAGGGGAACGGACAGACGGAGATGAGTTTCAGCTGCATTATTAACAGGAGGAGGAAAACATGCGCACACACAAAAGGAGGAAAGTTTGATGGATTCACAAAGTGCTGAGATCAGGGGAGGGGTGCGTGCAGGTGGAGCAGATTAGGGGAAGATCTTTCAATTACAGATCCAGCCCGGCTGAGTGACAAATGGGGAGGGAGCTGCTCTGCCCTAACCGAGAGAATTCAATTCACCCAAAGCTTTCATCAAGGCTTAGCGCTCATACACCCCCTCAAATCGATCTGGGGGAAACCTGGGTATCAGAAAGGGAGCAAGAAAGTCATCTGAGGCTCTCCCCAACATCTCTTGTTGACCGCAGCTTTTGAATGAACCACAAAAATGAAGCAGAAGCAATCTGAAAATAGGAAACACGGCCAGAGGAAGAAGACAGGAGATGGTAGGGGAAACTTTGCTTTGAGAGTGGCATTTTCACCAGCTAAACGCTGAGCTCAGGGTGGGCAAAGCTCGAGGACTGGGCCCCTCATGAGGGGAGGCAGCACCATGACACGAGCATCACCTCAGCCCCTCCGCCCGGCCGAGGCACCACAGGGCAGCAGGAAGGGATTGTGACATTCACTGTCAGGTGGCTCTCTAGGGACTGTCCCAGCCTTGCCCTGGCTCAATTCAGCCTCCCATAGCCTCCCTGATCCGGTCCAGTCCCTGCAGGAATGCCTCGATGGCCATTCCTTCCAGAACCTTCATCCCAGCCACTGCTCCCATCCCGCCCGGTCCGGTCCCTACCCAGGGATTTGTGGTCTGGAAAGAACTATCCAGCCATATCCACCCTCACCCCACCCTTCTTGGGAAGGGGAGGCCAAGCCAGAGGCAAACTCCTTATGGTCCCAAGAGCAAAATGACAGGCCTCTGTAAGGGGCTCAGGGCTCTCACTCCTCCCCTTGGCTGCCAGGTGCTGCAGGACCTGCCATGGACACAGAAAATGTCACTCTGAAGCTGCCCTGTGTCAGGAAATGGAGGGCACAGAGGGCTTACCTGAGGTGGTTCCTGCCCCCAGCTTGGAGCCTGGTTCGCCACTGGAGGACCGGTAGGCATCGTCCTTTGCTGGCCCATCTGAGTCCCTGTCATCCAAGAAGCTGCCGTCCTGGGAGCCCCTCAGAGCGTCGGCCTCGTCCCCGTTATCTTCCTCGTCGCTGCAGCCCTTGGGCTGCACCATGTAAACCCCTTCAGGGGGCACCTCCGTGCTCTCGGTGCTCTTGCATTCCTTGCCCTCCGCTCGCCCCAGCAAGGGCTCCTCATTGTACTCCCCGTTCACCCACTTCTCGATCACCTCCCTCCTTTTGTCCTCCTCGATCTTCTGCACGCAGCTGAGTCCATCTGAAAACTCTGTCCCCAGCTCCTTGGTGCCGGGCTGGGGCAGGTCCTTGTTGCTGCTCTCCTGCTGTGGCCCCTTGTCCGCACGTGCCTGCTCAGCTCCCCCGTGGTCGAAGACGACTTGGCGGCTCAGCTTGGCACAGATGGCATTTAGCTTCAGGCCGCCTTTGCGCTTGGCAGCCATCGCGGGTTTTCCTGAGGCTGCGTCAGTGCATATAGTTCTTTCAGCTGGGAAGAGAGAGGAGAAAGAAGCAAGGAAGGGCATTAGTGGGATCAGACAAGTTGAGCCCAAAGAGCAAAAGGATGGTGCCAACCCAGTGGGCTTTCAGGCATGGCCAGTCTCATCCTTGGAAAGGTGGAGCTGCTATGTGCTTCCTAAGCTCAGAGTGGAAGCCCAACCAGAAGAGCTCGGTGAGAAGCATCCTCTGAATCTGCTGGGACCAAAATGGCCACAAGAAATTTGTGCTGGGACAGAACTGGCTTTGAAAGACCCCAAACATCCCAGGCAGGTGAGTGTGGCACCAACCTTTGCTCCTGGCTGAGGCGGGGTACCAGTTTGTCAAAAGTCTGGACTGACCCCTCCTTCAGACTGCAGCACCACCTGCTTTAGGTCCCTAGCTCTATCCCACATGTAGTGGGTGCCAGAACCACGCCAGCCAGCAACTGCACCCAAGCATCTCTAGCAAGGACAACAGCTTCCCAAGCCTAACCCTATGGACAGTGAGGAAATCACCTAAAAGGGTTTGTGCATAGTCTCAAGAAGAGAACCAGTATGCACCTAAGAGAACCAGTGTGGAGGACAGGAGCCCTGGCAAAGTGTGTGTGCTGGAGCACCACAACTAGACTGGTGTGTCACAGCAGTTTGGAGAAAATCACTGTGGGCTGGTACTGGCTGATCAGGCCCCTGTGCCTGCTCAGTCTCGCACACAGGAAATTCTGCTCTCATACTTCCCAGCACAATCAGCTAATTAGTGTGAGTTTGTTATTTTAATGTAGTTTATTCATATGTGACAGCTAGTAAAGGAGGGGTGAGAGAAGGTGGGGGGAGAGAGGAAGAAGGTAAGGTCTTAACTTCAAGGTCATGGAGAATCTTGAACTAAACGGTCTCTATCAGAGTCACTTGCATAATTATTGCACCAACAATTAACAAGGTTCAATCCCAAGTAAAAGCAAAATAATTATTCTAAAGCAGTTGCATTGTCTCATTTCTCTCTTTATTTCTGATACCTCTGAGAGATGCCCGGACTAAGCAGGGTTAAAGGACTGCAGTGGACACACAGCCTGGCTCTTCCCCCAGAGCAGCGCCAAGGCAGACCCTGCCCTGCAATCCAGGGCTCAGGAAGAGCGCTCAATAAAACACATGCCACAAGAGTTACTGTGGGGACATGGTTGGAGGTGGAGGTCCCTCCAAAATGGGGTCTTGGATTTTACATTGTGCTGAAAGAGAGGCCAGTCACATGTAGAGCAAACAGAACATGTCTGCAGACCTCAAATGATGAGAATGGGCTCCTCCACTGCACAGGACTCCCTCGTGGCAGCTCAGCTCACACCTCCCTGTCACCAGCACACAGGTGCTGCTCCACAGAAGCACACTGAGATTAATCAGACCCCCTACAATGCACCCAGAAGCCACTGTGACAGCCCCTAATCCCGTAACATGACAGCCCAATACAAACAGACTGAAACTTTAGACCTGCTGTCCAACAGCCAGAGAGTGGCTGCTTAGCATAAACTCCTGACAGCTTCAGACACGCTTCCCTGTCAAGGACTGCGAGAAAAATAACCCCCCGACAAATATATCAGCCCCCCACACAAAGGGAGGCAAAATGTACTCCTCCACTTTCCAAAGGCACCCCCCGGCACTAACACCTACGTGCAATCATGCTTTCAGCAAGGGAAAGCACACGGTGCTCCCAAACACGTACCTCCCCATCTAGAAATTACAGCTGTTCAAAGAGCTGTGTGTATGCGCTGGCACACTCCGTAAACACAGTCCTACATGTACAGGTTAAGAAGTCCCATCTCCCCAAAATACATTCCTGCGCCTTCCCCCACGCATTCCTTTTTTCACGCATTCCCCAACACAAGCCTGCAGCCCTCGCACATACAGATGGGCACGGGCAGATGCCCATAAAGCTGCGAGTCTTTATTTGCTGGCACCCTCCCTTCCAATTGCATTCCCACTATTTAGGGCACAAAGTGGAGGCTGATCCTATGTCCAGCTGGTACCACAGAGGGACTCTGAGGAGGCTGCTGTGAGCTCCGAGTGGAGCCTGGCCAGGACACCTACAGCTCAGGGCCGTGGGCTCAGGCCAAGGGCAGGAGAGCCCCGCTGGCTGCAGGTGGCTGGGACGGAGCCTCCACGCCGTGCCTGCCCGGGGCCAGGGCACTGGGTCAGCACGGAATCACCAGCCTCTCTCCCAAGCACGGCCTGGTGATTCCCCGTCCACGCTCTCACGATAGCCAGCCCTACTTAACGGGTGAGCTCAGCGCCGCTCGCAGCTGGAGATAACCGGGAGGCACACATTCGGCAGCCCGAACCCCCACTGCCCTACCCCTTTCTGCCAGGAAGGCAGATCCCATTATTCTGGTCTGGAGGTGAGCAGCCAAGTGTGTGCACCAGCTGGCAAATGAATATATAAATATTTATTCAAAGGAAAAGAGGAACAGACGTTCCTGAGGCTGCACTTGCCGTGTATGCAGCAATTCCAGGGAGCCTGCAACTCGTCTTCCATTCCTGCCCTGCCTCCTTCCATCTCACACACCCTGGCTTTGCCCCTCTACCTCTCCAGCTTCTGCCCCCCCAGCTCCTGCCCTGCCCCTTGACATTCTTCCTTTCCCTTCTTTTGCTTGGGATTTTTCCTCTTTAACATTTTGAGAATCTTTTCCTAAAGTTTAAGCTAAAAATATAGTGAGTTCTGAAAACATGCCACTTCCATGATCTATAGAACTAACTCTCCCAGAGACCTTCCTGGAATGGCATTTGCTCTGAAATACCAGGGCTCTATATCTCACCTATTCCAATATAGGTGGAAATCAAAACCTCCAGCTTCTCCAGCCAACCTTGCAACCACCTCTCACCAAGTCTGGACACATTTTATCATTTCACTGCCTTACTTCCTTCTCTATGGAATGCGAGGCAGATTCCTATTCCCTTCTTTTACGCTGTCAAGTCCATGAGCAGAAGGGAAACCCTTACAGAGAAATGCTGAACATGAGCCTCAGGTTGGAGGAGACCAGAGCACCTGTGTTTCGTTCTCTCGGGCAGAGGGAGGGAAGCTGAGCTGTTGGATGAGGGATCATTCTATCTGCCCAAGGTCGGCACTGCCAGATCCCAGGAGCCAGGCAGAGGCACCCTCCCCCCAGGCCGAGCTCCCCACCCCAAATCACTGTTTAAAGATTCCAGGCTAAGTAAACATCCCCCTTCATTTTCTTCATCTAAATAGAAATGTTTTGATTTCACATCAATCTAAGGAAGCCATTTATAACCTGATCCTGTCACACGGACTTTTCATCTCTGCCCGGGACAAACTCTCCCACAAGCTCTATTTACACTGAGCACTTCCTCTGAAAACAATGCCACCGGGAGTTTACTCCTCTTTGCCCCTCTCCACACCCTTGGAGGAGACACGGGCTCTTCCCCCCTCTGTACCCATCGCTGCGGCATCCTGACGGCAATCCTAATCCTCGCTTTGAAGGAAAGGCAGATCTTGCTGCAGCCAGGCCTGGCAGAGAGGTGGGCAGAGCTCACCTGGCCCTTCTGCTGCCCTGCTGCCCCTGCTTCACCCCAGGTGCTGCCAGCAGCTCCCATGCAGAGCCTGGCTCTGTCCCTGCATGCAGCCCTGCAGCAGCTCACCCAACTGCACAGCACAGCGTGCAAGCCGGGCACGGCTCAGCCCTGCCTCGCCCGAGGCACAAAACGGGCAGTGGGGGACACACGGTGTGCAGGAACAAAGGGATCTGCAGCCCGGGCAGAAACGGGCCACCCCAGCCAAGGGGGCACACTGCTACACTGATAATAAGCCCAGCTTTGCAGGGAGAGGAGGAGAGAGCCCAAGCCTGGATTTAGCGTGGGGTTAATGAAAACACCCTGACAGAGGGGAGGAAGGGTCCCAGCTGGGAAAAAGGGCGTGTGGGAGCTGGGTGAACCAGCTGGCATGGGTGGAGGGCAGCAGCAGGAGCTCTCAGCTGGGCAGAGCCGGGGTGCAGGGCAGAGCCCTGGGGCAGGAGGGCCCGTTCTGGGGGGACAGGGTGCTGGCTGGGGAGGGACAGCCTTGTCACTTCACAAGGCCGGCTACGTTGAACAGATGGAGCTTTCATATTCCTATTGAAGAGTTTTAAGCCCAGCTGAGCAGCTCCGTTCAGGAGGGAGGTCCCACTGCCAGCTTTCCAGGAGCTGCAAGCTCTCATTCGATTAATTATTAACAGCATTATTTGGGGCGGGGAGGGGGAAGAAAGGAGGGCTGACATGCATGCACAGTCCTTTTCTTTTTTAACCACTGTGGTGCAAACTTGACTGGAGACACTCCAGTCTGCCCAGCAGCCCCAAGCAGGGAGGGCAGCACGGCTCACTGGGGTGAGAGGTGAGGATGCTGCACACTGGAGCCTCTTCACACTTGAGCTGCAGTCCCTAAAATGGAGCCAAACATTGGGAACATGCTTCTAAGGAGCAGTGCCCTGGCACTGCCCAGCCACATGCTGGGAGGAGGAGGGAAGGCAGCCAAGTGCTCAGCCCCTACCAGAAAATATTCTCCCTCCAGCATGAAGACCTGTCTATTACCCTAAGGCAGGGCCAGGGCAAAGGCAGAACATCCCAGGCATGGCCCACAATTGTCTGAGAGTGGATTTAGTGCGTATTCTCCCCTCTTCAGTTTATCAATAAAACATTTTATTGCTTTTAGCCCAGGAAATGACCTTGGATTAGTGGATGCTGTCTGTTCTGGCTGACCTTGGGGAGTTCACAAAGGCTCTTTAACAACGTCCTCTGCCCTGCAAGCATGGATCCCGCCCGTGCGTGCCTGCGAGGAGCTGGGGAAAGCCCTCGGTGCAGAGTCAGACGTGACAGGCTCCAGCTCAGCACTGGGCAGCCAGGAGAAGGAGAGCCAGAGACGTGGGAGGGGAAACGGAGTGAGCAGCCAGGGTGTCCTTACCCGAGAGCTGCCAGCTTCACTCCCTGCTTTCCCACAGCCACGAGGGCTCTCCCCACACACCCCATCTACAAACCGGGGAGGAAAGGCTGGGCACGCTGCTCTGGTCCCCACAGACTGCCAGAGCACGGTCTGCCTGCAGTCCTCACTGCTTGATTTCTCCTGCCCACCACACTGGCATTTATAGACCCACAAGGGTCTGCTTTCCTCCCTATCTGCAGCTCCCGGAGAGCTGAACTCTGGTTCAGCCCTGGCCCAAAGGGGCAGAGAGCAGTGCCAGCTCCCTTCAGCAAGCCCACATGCTTGCCTTTGCTCAGCCTTCTCAGCTGTGATTTCCTGATCCCCCAGCCCCAGTGCAGGGCAGGCACTGGGCAGGGATGACAGGATGCCCTGAGAGCAGGGGAAGGCACGGGCTCCAGAGATGCTGGTGCCCTGCTCTGAGGCTGCCAGCCTGTTTCTCACCACCTGGCCATTGGGCTGCTCCCGTGCTGCTGATGGGGCTTCTCTGCGAGAAGAACCCATGAACACAGGGAGCCCCTCCTTTACCCAAACAGAAAACAGCCACAGCATCCCTGAGCAGTGTGTGTTTTCTGTGAGGGAGTGTAATTCTGAAAGGAGAGAACGGGACAGGAGAAACCAAGAGGAATTTTCCTCTCAGGGGAACAGACACTACAAGTGAAGAGTAGTGAGTGCAGAGCTGTAAGTCAGGGCCAGGTCCCTGCATGCCAGAGGGCACAAACAGCCCACCCCCTTACAACATAAAAGCCTTCCTTTTCAGCCATGTCCTCTCCCAGTGTCCCCATCCTGGACACAGAAGGTTCCCCATCCTCTCCTGCAAACATCTCAACCCTTCCAGTGCTGCCCACAGAGAGAACCAACCCCTCCTGGCGGGGCAGCCAGGCAGGCAGGACCCCCTTCCCAGCTCCCCAGCGCCTGCCCCCCGCCCCAGGTGCCGTCTCCTCCCGTCGCATCCTCCTGAAGAGCAAGCCCTAAAGTGTTAACGGCGATTGGTGAAATGGCACAGCAGATTGCTACAATAAATAATTTACTGATATTTATAAATATTCAAATCAGCAAGCTTCAGAAATTGAAAGGGGGGGACTCAGTTGACGGGGAGGAGGGATGTTTAGGGAGGGGAGGGGGGTCTGACATTAATTCCCAGGCTCTCCAAATTCACTCGAGAACTGTTTCTCATTTCAAACAAATATTAAATCTTTTGGTGTCAAGCCTCCAAAAATAAAATATCAAAGAGAAAGTCACCACCCCCTTGGTGGCCAATGCCTTGTCTGCCGTGACTCTGGGTGCCCTGGGTGGCCCTGTCCTCTCCAACAGCCACTCACTGGGGGACTGGTGGCAGCCTGCACCTCTAATGCAGCTCACCACAGCACCAACCACCAGCCAGGACAGGAGTTCCCATTCCTCTTATCTACAAGCCCCTGCCTTCATCTTCCAGGAGGTTTTCTAAACCCCACTGGGAAGAAAGGGCTGCAGTGAAGATGGAGTCAGGGCTCTCGGCTCCACTTGGGAACACGGCTTTGTGACAGAAACAGAACAGGAGGTCAGTCCTTCACTCCTTGCCTCTGGAATAGAATTTGGTTTTGGTGATTCAAGCTGGGGATTAAGAACCAGAAATGCTGGCTTCCAGCCTGGTTTCCAACCACAGCATAGCCATCAGTCTCCCCAGTTTTCTGTGCCTTGAGTTTCCCCATGCAGGGGAGGGGAGTGAGGACAATTACCCACAAATGAGCCTTACCCAGTGCTTTGGGGTCTTTGTATCAGCACTCTATGTCACTGTGCTGGATTGTTACAGAGTCTTTTCCACCTCTGAGCATCCTACTGACCCCTTAGATGGCCATGGGAGATGATCCCATGTTTTCCCCTAGACCACCCCACTGGTAACACAAGGCTCCAGCATGGGGTGAACTTCCCCCAGATGAGTAATGGCTTTTCTAATGCACGGGCAGGCTGTCAGCTTCCCTACTCCCAGTGTTTTATGGGTTTAACTGAACGGCTCTGAACTCCCTAGTAAGAAATAAAGTTATCCCTCAGCGTCCCTTCTAAACATTTCACTCAGTGCAAACGGTGTTTAAGAAAAATGAGGACATATTTCTTCTTAAGGATGCAGTATCCCCCTTCAGAGGCCTAATTTATGCCATATATCACTGGCCAGGGAGAGAAAGGCAGTGCAGACCTCACACTAGGAGCGAGCTGGCCCTAGCACAGCCGCTCCTGCTGCAATGGTGCAATGGGCTGCAACTCAAAAAGTCCTCCAGAGCCCGCAGAGTCCCTGCTGAAGGGCCGAGCTGGCTGGAGGCAGCAGGGCAGGATGGACACCTTCAGTGCTCAGCACTGTGATGCTGCAAGCTCCTCACCTGCCCCGCCAGCCCAGCCCAGGGTTGGCAGCGTCCTTGTCCCCTTGGGGGCTGAATGGGGACAGTCCCGGCCCCTCTGCCTCACCTGGGCTCCTCTGACACCCTCACCCACCCTGACCTGCCCCACCAGCTCTGCACAGGCACTTGGCACAGCTGCTGGGGAAAGTGGTTCAACTTCGAGCAAGGACAGGACTAATCCTTCCTCGCAGCTCTTTAGTAACGCACGTCTGAACCTCTTCCCAGGCAGATCTCAAAAATTACTCTAAATGTGCTTTGATCTTGTCTGCCCTCAGCTTCCTCACTCAGAGAGCCACTCAGGGTCTGCTTCTCGCCCGAGTGCCAAGGCAAAGCTCCTCATCTCTGCCCTTGCCTTTGCCTTGCTCTGCACTCGTGTGCCCTGGAACGTCCAAAGGACAAGAAAAGAACACCTTTCTGCATACAAGTTACACAGTGCTGAGTGTAAAGAAGAGGGGAAAAAGGTGGGGAACAACGTCAGGAATTCTGATTCTGCCACTCACTCTGCTACTGTTCTTTCTCTTTGGGCAAAGGACATTGTGCAGGCTCCCCTTCTGCCTGGCTCCCCTTCATGGATCACCCACTGGGAAAGGATTTCTTGCCCAGCTTAGCGGGCCCACTGCCTTTGCAATTTAGGTACTATTGCAAATCGAGTAATAGCAGAGAAAAAAATACTGATAGAGGACAGATTGAAGCTCACAAGTCCCTTGTGTCCTGCAGCAAACTTCCTAGTTCATTTGTCAATGCAGGATCTTTGATAAGACATTTCAGCAGTTTCCTTCCTATGCAAACCTGCTCTCAGTGCTCCAATCCAATGCAGTGAGCAGGGTCTTGGCTCCCCAGGCTGAGCAGCAGCTCCCTGGAAGCCTTCTGTCCTCGCCATATTTCTTTCAGATAACATAAAGCCAAGAGGATCAGCTTTTCTGATCTAGTTTCTCTTCCTTGTCTTATTTATTTGTTATTAATTTTTTAGTCTGGTTAAAAGGTTTACCATCCAGAGGAGCATAAGTAGCCTCACTCAGCCTAAGTAACTCTATAAATCAAGCACAACTGCTAGCATCTACATCACAATCCTGCCATCAATCTCCCCACAGGTTGTGAAGAAAACCAAGGGGGAAAAGACATGAAAGGGAGAGTGAAGAGTAATAGCTCATCACCCTCAGGTCCCTGCAGGCTCCCTGTGGCCCTTAGAAAACTCCCTGTGAAGCCAGACGTGTTGCTGGGGAAACTGAATGCAAACACAGTGCCTAACTTCACCTCTCCACAGCCCAGAGTGCTCAGGAGTGCTCACAGGAGGACACGGTGGGTGCAGAGAGGGAGGGAAGGGTGGTGGGAGCAGAGGGCTGGGAAAGCCTCTGGAGCAAAGCCTGCTACCTCACTGGGAGCCAGCTCCCAGGGAATGAAGATGAGGCCAAGGCCTGAGCCTCTGCATGGACCCCTCACTGGAGACTGAAGGGGTCAAGGCAAGGGGTGCAGGGGAACACAGAGATGTGATCAAGAGGACACCAGATTTGACACAGGGGAAGCAAAAAGGACCAGAGAGAGACAAGAGATCTCTTAAAGGACAGATTCAGAAGGGAATTGCTCCAAGTTTCATCAGTTCCTCTTGCTGACTGTCTTCAATGAGTGATTTTACAGAGAACCCCAAACCACCAGGACCCAAGTCAGGGGACACCAGCTCCCTGGTGTCAGGCTGGGCTCATCCCTAACTGAGGGCAGGGGTTAAGTGAGCCAGCTCCTAAAATAGGGTCCCACTGACCTTTTGGTACTTGGTCGGCAGTTTAAGAGCAATTTGCAATCCCTTTCAGCACTATTAAGCTCAGACCTAAAAAAGAATGCAGGCTGCTAATTAACTGCAGTGGGAAGTCGGGAGCTAAATAGGAGTTGGGAGCGTGAATGCTTGTTGCACCACTAAGAAATGCAGGGCCAGAGAAAGTTCATTACTGTGGTCTTTCAAAGGTCCTGCAAAGTAAATCAGTGTGTCAGCCTGCAGGAGGTGAGTGAAACCTCAACAAGGACTGCATACAAAGAGCAAACCAGAGCATCTCAGCCTTCCAGCTCCTGTTATGTCCTCTCCTCAGCCCCTGGTTGCTGCCTGAGCTGTGTGTGAGCGGGTAACTGCTCTGGGCTGGCTGTGCAAAGGGGGCACTCAGTGCCCTGAGAGGTTTCTGTGATCCCCAAGTGGGGCTGAACTCTTTTGTGAATCCAGAGCAGGTGCCCATCACACACCATACTGGGAACTCAGGGGCTCTTTGATTCCCTGCAGATGTCTGCAACCTGCAAATATTGTGTAGTGTGGTTAGGAGAAATGCTTCCATCCTGTTGGAAGGAATGATCAGGCCAGAGGAGAAAGAGCTCTGGTGTGAAAGCAGAGGGTCATGCCTGAGTTGTTAGCTCAGCAATCCTGTCAGACAACCCCATGGCCGGGCCATGTGGGCACTCACTCCATGCTTCCCAGCGCTCACACTACTCTAATTCCATGTCTTGCTTTTTGTCGCTCTTCCTTCTGGTCATTAGAGCTCATCTTCTTATCTCCTATGTCCTTGTGAGCCTGTCCATGTGCCTGTGCTATCACTGACTGCAAACACCCCTCCGTGGGAACACACACGTGTACAGAAACGTGGCCGTGCAAGGTACACTATCACATGCAGACGCACACACGACCCCGCACACAAACACACACAACTGTACGCACATGCTAACGCACACCAGCCCGCGTAGCTGTGACTGTACAGGTGTCACACCTGCACGTACACACATGTCCATACGGACACAGCACCTGCACCCTGCACGCACCTGGCTCCGCTCAGCCCCGCACACGCAGCCAGCGCCCCACGGAGCCCAGAGCAGGCAGGCAGAGCCCAGAGCAGCCCCACGTGCAGCCAGCCAGCACAGGCAGCCGCGGGTGTGAGCAGGGCACCCGCGTGCACTCACACTGCACACACGCTCCGCATGAGCCCCACGCCAGATGCAGTTTGTGCTGCAGCCTGGAGCGACAAGACAGTGGACTCCCAGCTGGAGCCTGCAGCCGGGGACAGACACACTCCCCATCCCACCAAAGAGCCCCTCTGTACCCCCAGCCCATGTGCACCTCACACCTTAAGGCAAACAGAGCACCGGGGAATGTCTCATGGAGCTGACGTCCCAGCAGAGTGTGTGTGCCGGGCAGGGGATCTCTCCCTCTCCCTCTCTCTCTCTTCCACTCGCATCTTTTCATGAACTCTATTTCTCTTTCCTTTCTGAAAACAACTGAGCTGTAAATACTGTTTAACCTTCTTCCCCCCTTCCCCCTCCCCTCTGCACTATAAAAACACAAATATGCCATAACTCAGCTGGCTCAGCCGCCGCGCCTCCAACATGCCCTGCTCCAGGCCTCTCAGGAAGGTCATAACAAACGACTTTCCGATTCAGTGCTCCTGAAATAATTTTGTGTATTAAAACCTGAATCTGCACTTTCTGGACCGAAAGCCTCTCTTAATTATGGCAAGCGTCCTTGGGATGGACAGTGATCCTTCACCACAGCACTGCTAACCAACCGGAGAGGCAGTGGCTCCGGCTCCCCACCACCACCTCCTCCCGCTGCCCCCTCCCACCACCACCCAACCCACAGCCCCCCTTGCTCCCTCGCCCCCCCGCCTTCCCTTTGCCCAATCTGTTTTCAAAGTGTGTCTGTCCTTTATTAAATTGTTTTCTTTTCCACATTATCAGTTGCCATGGAGACCTCATCTCTCGGATTATTTGAATTTCATTATATCTATTGATTTGGGAGCATTTCATCTTTTTTATTGTTTTTCTGTCAATTTTCAAAACGAATAACCATCTAATTTGCGTCAGTGCTGATTATGTTTGTCCCTCAATAGAGGTCGGCAGCTGCGTCGGGGAAACAAATCAATGGGAAACCATCATAAACCTCCCCAGTACAATCTCCAGGATATGTGGGTGACATTCCACGCCTGTGAGAAACACTCATCATATCCAAACTTCTTTCTTTCTTTTCTTTTTTCTTCTCCCCTTCTTTTTTTTTTTTTTTCCTTTTCCCCCTCACAGATAGCTCTGCTGGTCAGTTGCAGGTACCGTTTAAAATCGTATTTATCTTACCCACGGACATGTACAATTTTGGGCACATCACATTTTCAGACAGGGAGGGGACAAGGGTAAGAGAAGTGCAAAGGAATATTTTCTTTTTGTAGGAAAGAATGGAAGAAAAGAATGATGAGGGAAAGAAAAAGAGGAAAAGTAGATGGGGATTGCAAATTGCTTACTATGTTTTTTTTTTAAATAATTTATGCAATTTTAAGCATTTATGTATAAATTTTTTAATAAGCCACCCTGGAGCAAAATAGCCATTAACATCCCAACGTCCTTCTGTCCAATGGGCTCTTGTGCAGGATCAATTTCCGAGAGTACTTTCCTTTTTTTTTATGACATGATAAAATGCTTTTAAAGCAACTTACACAAATATGGAAATTTTTTTCCCCTCCTCTTTTTTTGCCTCTCTCTCTCTCTCTCTCTCTTTTTTTCTTTTTTTATAACAGCCTCTACTTATTCACCAGGGAGAGCAAGTGAGTGAGAGTGTGTGTGTATGTGTGCTGGGGAGGGCAGTTGGCAGAAGGATAGACCCAGCCCTAACTGGAATGGACCTGCCTGTCCTTCTAACAAGGGCATAAACTTTCATTAGCGATGCACACAGTCAAAGGCAATTTAGGGAAACGCGCTGTACAGAAAAGGAAAACCTCAGCGTTTTTACTCGGTGGCTCCTTGGCTCCGTCCAGGGGGCTCTATCCTTGAGCTCTGCTTGTGCTCTCCAACCAAAGTGACCCCATGGCCACGGGGGAGGCAGGAGGGAGCTGCCGAGGGGCTGGGGCTGCTCGGGGATCGTGCGCCCCGGGCTGGGCCAGGGCAGCCAGTCAATATTAACGTCCTGCTGCAACACACTGGTCCTGCAAGAGGCTCAGAGGGATCTGTTGCTCTGCCCGCTGCAGAGCTTCACCCTCCAAGGGGCCAGTCCTCCCCAGAGGTCTCTATTTTGGGCTTCTGCACACTGACAAGGAGCTTGCAGCCGCTTGATGCCCCTTTGGGGCATTAGTTACAAGCCAGCTCTGCCCAGACCAGACAGATGTGTCGCTGCTGCTCCTGTTTCCACAGGATATACAGTCTAGTTATTTTTGCAGCTGGGACATGTTTGGCCTCACACAGGAACCTGGAAAATACCATTCCTAAAGGGACAACTCCTGCCACTGGCCCCACAAGCAGGCACAGCTCTGCAGAGGACGGACAACAAGCACAGGGCTGGAGGGAGAACAGCCCCACATGAGGGGCTTGGTGGGTCTGAAACTAATGGCCACATGTTGGAAATGAAACACAACTATCTCTGCAGCTAGCATTCTCTTGGCCCTTTGGCTTTGAGGTTGAAGTTTGTGCACCCTAAGCCAGCTATATGTTATACACGCCCAAGCATGGGAATCCCTGAGCACGTCCCCATTATTTGCTCCAACACAAAGCCCTGACAGTACTTTCCACACAAGAGCAGATTTCTAGATTTCTTTACCTTTCTGTATGACACACATCCAGAGATAATACACACCTATGAATTTAATCCTACTAGCAGCAGGTCTGCACATTACTGGTACCTTTCACACATCCCTGCACTCTCCCAGCCCTGTGCAGCCCCAGTGCAGGCTCAGCCCCTGCAGTGCTGGCTGGCACAGAGCTGGGCACACACTTGCCCCATCTGCCATGTTTGTGCGCATTTGAACTAAAGCAGAGGTCAAAAAAAAAAATAAAATTCCAGGGGCAGCCAATGCTCAGCTGGAAAAACACAAAGTGCCGAGAACAGCAAACCCAATCAATAACAATCACAGCCCCAGCAGTGGGTGAGGAAAGCATGAACTGTTTTGGCCTGCTCCCTGCATGCTCACCCACTTGGGAAAACACACACTCCCCAGAGGCCCGTGATTTCATCCCCTCCCACTCCACCCTACACTCATCCTCACCAAAAAGCTTTATGGAGAGCAAGTCCCCCAGGCTCCTGTTCTAGCCAGGAACTTAGCAAAGAGGAGAGAGGGGCCCTGCAAAGAGAAACTGGATGCCTGGGAATGAGGTGGCACCTGAGGAAGGGTCTTTCAGGCAGCAAAGTGCTCCTCACACCCCACACCCTCCTAACCTCTCCTCCCCTCCAAAGTTTTGCCCTTTGTTCCCCCCTTTTCTATCCCAGTTGCTGGCCTTGCCCTTAGGGTGCTCTTCTTCTCCTGTCTTCTTTCCTCAGGCTCCCAGCACCATTCCACCTTTCTCCTTCCCAGCAACTTCTGCCAAAGCTCTTGTGGCCCCACTCTGCACCCCCCTGCCTTCTGTACGCCTCTCTGCTCTCATTCCCTGTGGGCCCAGCAGCCAGGTCTGGCAGAAAAAGCTGAGCTTCCCAGAGGACAGCCCTGCCAGGGACTGCTGGCCAGCCTGGGGAGGGGGGAACATGGAATTCTGTCAAGGGACACATGGGAGCTCTCCCTTCTTGTGGTCTCACGTCACTTCTCACTCAGACTGCACAGATTTGGGGGATTTCACTGTCGCAGCAGAGGTCAGCAGGAGTTGAAGGTTTTCAGATCATATATATCACTCTATATGGTCTTGTCTATAGTGAGTGCTAAATATAGCCAAGCCAAACCTGGAGGTGACTTCAGAGCTGTGGTGCGGGGACAGCAGCCACTGCACAGTCACTCTCCACCTCAAAGCAACGCAGATGTCACAAGTCACAGTCCAAAATCAAGGATGCCTGTGAATCCTCTCTTCTCCCACTGCCAAGAGTCTGAGCCAGGCTCTCCCCCTCTCTCACGTCTGCATGATTCCTCATTTTGAGGAGTCAAAATGAAACATCTTCTTGCTTCAAGGTCCATTTTATCCATGGGATGTTGGACCCTCCTATGCATGACATGCCAGCATCTGTGTCAGCACAGCTACTTAAAAACTTAACCAGTGGAAGAAGCTCTGAATAGAAGGGGAAAGTCTCTTGTGTGGGTCAGAATAATTAGACTGAGCTCAAATTGGCTTTAGGCATCTGCTGCTGTGTCTGAGCAAAATCAAGCCATGCTGCTTCCATCAGCATCTCTCCGCTGCTGGCCTGGCCCTGCAGAACTGAGGGGATCACATACTGCCTGGTATAGGGCATCTCTGGGAACAAGACTTGCCTCAACTGAAGCCATAAAGCCTCCTTATCCAGATATCATTAAAGCCAAGAGAAAAGAGGCCAGACAGAGAGATTGAGATGAGCCATTTCCCCAACAAACTTGCTTCCCTTTTTCATTCGCTCCTTTCTTTTTTTTTCCCCCTTTAACTGTCATTAAAATAACAAGTTTCTGTTACAGTCTAAACATTCCCACATTGTATAAAGGGTTATGTTACACTAGAGTCACTGCCGGGCCCAGTGTTTGCACAGAAACCTCACTGCAGGTCCCCCCTCCTGACGAAGTGACTTATTAAAGTTTAAACAGTAATTAACAGAACAATAAAAATAAAGGGATGTTTGGGGAGTCGTAGTGCACACAGGGTTTTTGGCAGTGCCAGCACTTTTCAGTGCCCTGCGCTGGCAGAAAACACGGCTGCAGAGCCGGTGGGAGAGATGGTGAGCTGCAAGGGGCTGCAGCAGGGCCAAGGCACAGCCCCAGCCCCAGCACGAGGGGCAGAGAGCAGCAGGAGGAAGGAAAGGCGTTGGGGCACTGGGGAGAGGATGCCCAAGGGTCCCCTGGCAGGAGGCTGATCACAATCGGCATCACCACCAGCCCTGCCCTCCCGTGTCACACAGCATCAAGAGCCTCCACTGCCTCTTCCCCCATTCTGCTGACACGGCCCACACAGGCCCCCAAAACTCTGCCCTTGGGGAATCACGTCTCAGGAGCCAGAGCTGGCTTTTGGGGAAGTGACTCCTTTATTTTAAAAGAGTAGTAGAGAGGGAAGAGCAACCACAGAGCAAACCCCTGAGAAAAATCTTGCAATAGGGAGACTCTTTACAAGAGACTCCAAGACCAAGCCCCTTGCCTGGGAAGTTTAAAAACAGACAGATGATGCCTTGTAGGGACTGATCCTGCCCTGTGCAGGTGTGAGCTGCAGGTCCAACAGCATGGGGTAAGTTCTGGGGTCAGTCATTCCCTCCTGAAAGGCAGCCAGAGCCAGGATCACAGAGGCAATCCCTAGAGCCTTGCCAGAGCCAGAACCTTCCCAACCCATGTGAAGTTGGCTAATCAGAGCTCCCTTTACAGGAGAAAATCTGCTTTTTCTCTGTTTTGTTCCCATTTCCAGTAGCTTGGCTTGCCTAGGATGAGCTCTAGAGCATGTGGGTAGAGTTTAAGCTTAGGTTGTCAGCCCTCCCTGTTACCCAATGTGCAGCAACTCAGAAAGATCTCATCTGAAGATATTTTTGGTGCCTATTGTAGCTATTCTCAAATGTTTGCCTCAGTAGCTCACAGTGCTAGCTGGCTCCAGCCCTGATGTGTGACTCAGTACACACAGCATTGTGCAGTCCCATGTTTGCTAAATCTCTTCCAGTACAACTGCTCAGTTTGCAAATAAAAAGACAGCTCCATGAGGCTGTATCTCCTGTGCAGAGGGAACTCGGGGAGTGCTGCCTTGAGCCTCTCCCAAAGCCAGGCCTTGGCTCCTGGTCTGTCTGGGAAGCAGCGGATCTGACCTGACCTGGGCCCTGCCCTGCTGCCACGAGGACACACATGGAGACATCCATCACCAGCTGTTCCGTCAGCCCAGAGCCTCCCTTCCTCTGCTGGGATGAGGAAACCCCAGGGATGTCCCCAGAAATCCCAGTACCATACGTGAGGACACTGGGACCCCGCTCACCCCTCTTGGAGGGTAACTGTGAGGTGGGCTGGGCAGTGACAGGTTAATGGCTGGATCCGATGACCTTAAAGGTCTTTTCCAACCTAAACCATTCTATGATGTTGTGAATTCAGCCCAGGCTTCCAAGGTGCTGGTTTGCCAAGCCATGAGGAAGCCTGCATCAGCCACGACAGCCCTGCAAACACGTGCCAGGGTGGAGGGCTGGCATGTTAAGGTCCAGATTTAATGAAACCAAAATCCTGTCAGCCTTAGTGATTCTACTGCATTTGGGTGCAAATTGATAAAGTTGCCTGGAGCTCCAGGGAGAACATGAGGTGGAAGCACGGGGGAAAGGAGAGGCTGAGCTGAAGGCACACTGATGCACTTTTACTTTACACCTGTGTTTTAACTGGGCCCCAGGAGCTGAGCTGTATGACACACAGCTCTCCATGTCTCCCTTGCTGCCTTGTCCCATTCAGCACCCCCTTCCCTGCTCAGGATGCCTTCACAGAAGCCTTCCTGAATCCTCCTGAGGTCCTTGGGTCCCACTGCCAGGGAGGTAAATGGGATGGGGCAGACACAACTTCATTCACAGCCTTGTTTGGCCAGCAACACTATTGTCCTCTTATCCCCAAACTTCTTTTTTTTCTCTGTGGCTTTTCTAGCTCCCTGGGAAATTGGGTGCCACTGGCTTATTCAGACTCACCCTAGAGACAGTTTTCCAAAGTAAGCCCCTGAATCCACTGCAAATCAGGCAGGGCAGCTACTGACTGAACCCCCTGATCAGCTGAGCTGCTGGCTCTGTTTTCTTCTTCTTTTTGCTGCCCCAAGCCAGCTGGACACACACAAACAGCAGCCAGGATTGAGCACTGGAGCAGGGTGTTGTGTGAGGGTCAGCAGTTCACAGGAAAGGCAGGTACAGGTGTCTGTCATCCTCACTCACTCCTGAGGCTCTCTGCACATTCCCACTCTGAATTAATGTTAGCTGAGCTGCCAGTCCCTTTCTGGGGGACTCTCCTCCCCAGCCACTGAGCATGGGCAGCTCATCTCCACACACTCAGCCCAGTGCCTCAGCTCTTCCCAACTTGCTGGGCTCGATCCTTCCCTGACTGATCTTATGCTCATGTCACTCTGCTTGGCTCAGGAGAATCATTTCCCAGCTGACACCACAGCAGTGACAGAAGGAAACTCATGCCTTTCCACTGCTGCTTACACTAAACTGAGAGAAAAAGAAATGCCACCCAAATCTGAACTTTTCACCCCATTCACCCAACTATGGGATGTTCCTCAACTCCTGGCTGTGCTGGAGTCAGGGTCTCCAGACTCACTTGCAGTGAGAGTGGCAGTGCCTGAGAGGGGAGAGGTGTTGAACAAGTACAAGCAGGTGCAAACAGAACAACAGAAGGTGCCCCCAGGTCAGCACTCACGTGCATTTTCCTCGGCCATGTCTGAGGAGACTTGGAGTCAGAACAGAGCACAGCTTTGCATGGGGGTCTCAAACATGTTCACAATGCAGAAAGACTGTCCTGTGCACTTCCTTTTCCAACACGTCGTTCAGGATGTCTCTACAGCAATGCCAGTAACTGCCTGTAGGGAATGTTATGTTAGAAGATTATCTAATGCACTCTTCATCATCTGGTCTTGCAATCTACAGTGGGAAATCAGAGCAGCCAGCATGGTATGACCCTTCCTCCAGACACCACTGAATTCAGATACCATTATCACTGGTAGCCTGGTCCATGTCCCAGAACTTAAGCTCTCTTTTGGTTAACAGGCCATGAAATTATTTAGACTATTCTTCATGTTACATTCTGTTATATTTGTAATTAACACAGAAGATCAGCAGTGCCACATTCTGTATTTTGCTGAATACAGAGGAGACAGTACTTAGAAGCACTTAGTCTTAACCTAACTCTGTCCTGTTAGGTTTAGGGGAAGCCAACTCTTCAGAGTAGACCTGTCCCACAAGGAAAGGGTTGGGTACTGTCAGAGACCTTAATCCACATATATCTGTAATATGGTATGGGAACCAGCACCCTAAAATCTGGTCTTACCTCTTTTTTTTGGAAGAGACTTTTAAACAAAAGCAAACAGTCTGCCAGCACACTCAGTGTTCAGCGCCATCGTCAATCAGGGAAGCCTAATTATACCCATTATACTGATGAGGAAGCACTGGCACAAAGCTATGCACTCACATGGCTACAGACACAAAGCAAATCAGTGGCAAAGCTGGAATTAAACCCAAGAATCATGGTGATGAGCTCATCACCCACCTCAGCACAGCCCCGTGCAGCTGGCCATCACCAGTCCTACCCACGTCCTGCAGGTTACAGAGCTGGTGTGGAGCCCTCCACACACCTGCTTAACAACTCCAAGCTTCAATTCCCATGCTGACGTGGTTTGGGGTGCTCTGGGATGCTCAGGGACTGGTCACATCAGCTGGCCCACAAGGACCAGTCAACTCAGCTCCCTGTATGAGAGACAGACTGGTGGGTGCAGACACCCAACAGCCAGAACATCAGCTCTGAGCCGCCACTGAGAGACCCTGTGGCCACAGACACCGGGCAGGGATGAATCATCTGTTCCTTCTGAAGCAGCTTAATCAACTCCCCTGCATGTGGATCCTCACAGCAGGTCCAGCCTGAGCCCTCTACATATTAATGATTCCCTGGGACATAAAGCCCAGAGATTTTCCTTGGCACCAGGGTCCAGCACTTGCCCTGCACTCTCCCTGCCAGGTGCTGGGTGCTCTGGCCTAAGAAAGGCTGCAGAATCCCTCGGGACTGAGAGTCATTACATAAACAATACAGTAGGATCACGGGCAGTAATTGTAAAAGTGCCAGAGGTCTTGGCACTGGAGTCTGCCTCAGCAAAGGCCTCTATATGGAGACCCAAACAAAACAAACAAAAGCCCAAACTCTCTTGGTGCTTGATGAATAATAATAAATAGTAAATAATAACCCTAAGAGCCAACCTAGCCAGACAGATGTGAGGCACCAGGGCAGCTCTGAGGAAACACCAGTCCTGCAGTAGTCACCCTCCTTCCTCAGGTTCAGTACAGTGAGCTCAGGTCACCAGGTTCCTGCAGGGTTACGTCCAGGGGGAAGCCTGGATTTCTGTCAGGAATGTGCACACCCCCACCCACCCAGGCAGATGGGCAGGAATTGCAGCCTTTGCACGTCCCTGGACTGGCATGTTCACCTGCCAAGTGAGCACACACCAACTCGAGCCCAGCGCCTCCTCGTTGCAGATCTCTCTTTAAGAGCTAAAGGCAAAAAAGAAGCAGATGGAGCTGAGCAAGGGAATCCAGGTAGGTGTGAGTCCAGAGAAGCCTCTCCCCAGCATCATCATTACAGAGTCCCCCACCTGCTCTGTGCAAGCTGAGCTCCCTGCAGGACACCAGGATAGCTGCTTGGCAGGGACAGGGGCTGAAACAAAGGGCCTAATTTAAGTATTTTTATAACTCGGTGCTTGTGACAGTGGGTTTAGCAGTTGCCAGCCATCTGGAATAAAGAATTACAGCCACCTCCCCTAATCCTATATTGCCTAAACCCTAAAGCTGGTTATGGTGCAAGGATGAGGCAGCAGGTTGGGAGGAGATATTGATGGGAAGGTGGGGGTGGAGAAGGGACCGCAGGAAAATTGTCAAACTTATTGCTTTTTCCTGCAAGGTGCTGGGTGGCCCCAGATATGTCAGAAGTATTTTTTGCTAAGAATCAAGAGAAGATAGAATGAACAAAAACAGGGGAAAGGGGAGACAAGGAGTCCTCCATGACCACACAGTCGCATGCACCACACACACACACACGCACACAGAGGCTTACTGGTCTGCGCAGGGCTGTCAGGTAAATTAGATCTGAAAGCTGACAATTTCTGACCATATTTCCTTGATTATTTCAAACAAATGCACACCAGCCGCTGTAAGGAGATTAAAGTGACATAAACGTCCCGAGTGGGAGGAGGGAGGGCAGAGAATTCAGGTCACCCCCATCCGTCCCCCATTTGACAGCCGCTATATCGCTATCCAATCCAATAAAAAAATCCCCCCCTTTTGCTTTAATTAATTTTACAGCTAGCTTGCTTAATTACTTTCAATCAAAATCCTCCTGCCATCGCAAAATTAGAGATGGTTGAGCTCCATTAGCCTAAATTCTTCATTTCCATATAGAAAGAGGCTCCCTGGGCAAAGCCAACAGGGCTCCCTCCTATTCCGGCTGCCATCGGACAGACGCCTGTCCCTCTGTCTGTCTTCAGCTCCTTGGGAGAGGGAAGGTGGGAAGGATACAGCCTTGCTCCCACCTTCCCCTTACACAGAGCATCTCCTTGAGAGCCCTGCTCACAGGAGGCCTCTCTCTCACAGCAAAGCCCACAAGAGGTGAGGGCAGCCTGCCCTGCTGGCCCTGGTGTGGCCGTGCTGGAAGGAGCTTTTCCATGGCTGCATGAGGGAGATGGATGGGCAGTGCCTCTGCTGTGCTCCCAGCGCTGGGGACAGGGCCTGGAAGGGATCCTACAGCTGGTTTGAGCCCTGCCACTGTCACCCCACATACGTGCAGGCATCAGTGGCTCTGTGCACACATGGAAAGCACTTTGAGGGGACACAGGGGCAGATCATCTTACACCCGGCTGCTGTCGGCTTGGTACCTTCCTTAGGAGTATCTGGCACTGTGGGCCACAGACCTGTGACATTCCTGCAGCTGCCACAGGCATCAGCAGCACCTCTCTACCGAGAACAAATCCTCAACTGTCCCATTTTGGGGACAATGGGACCTCCTCTGGAGCACAGGGAGTGGCAGCAATAACCCACATGGCACTGTAGAGGAGACAAGAGAAGACTGTGTGGAGAGGATGGATGCAGGAGGAAACCCTGGAGGGAGCAGAGGAGAACCAGCTTCCTCTCAAAAGGAACTGGAATTATCCAGACCATTCCAAGCTTTCCTCACACTTTCTCCCATCTCCTATGGTCCTCTCCTTTACCACACACCCAAGCTATCTGCAGAGCAATGCTTCTCCTGGAATTTTACCCATACTCTGTGCAGGTTCTGAGCCCTGGGGAGCAGCCAGCGGAGCCCAACCTGCCCAGGCCACAAGTCCCTGTGCCCTGGGGCTGCAGGGAGGTCACCCCAGCAGCCCAACCTCTGCACTCTCCCACCCTTCACAAAGCCCATGGGGATCCACAGGCACCAGAAGCTCAACTGCCCCCCAGCTCCAGGGAGGACAGGTCAAACCCTTCTTCTTTAAAACAAAATGAAGAAGAGACAAACACAGACCTATTTTGTTTATAAGCTTAAAACTGAATCCAATGGCGCATCTACCTGGGGATTTTAGATTAAATGGTTTAAGAAACTCAAATAGGCTTTTTAATCCGGTCAAATAAAAAGAGCCCCAAAGAAGCAAAGAATTCACCCTGCTGAGCCTCACACCTATGCAGACAGCCAGGCTTGAATGGCTTTCTTGCTCTCTGCCACTCCTCCCCACCCTGTCATGGGACAGAATGTATTTGCCAAAATCTGGAAGCTTAGGGTACACCCTGTTCAGCACTGTTAAAGATATCACTTTCCCATGGACAATCCACTTCTATCACACTGTGTAACACCTTTCTGCAGCTTTTCTGTGTCATTCTGTGTTTATGCTCTTCAGCTGGGGCCTTCCCCCTTCCCCCAACACCTGGCAATGCGAGTGCAGTGCCCAGCCCTGGTTACATCACCAGTGCCAGCAATAAGCAATCCAAGAGATGACACCAAAACCCCTAATCCCCACTGAACACACACATATAGGCACTGTTTTTCATATGAACTACATTCCTGAATGCTTCACAAGAGAAGACAAGGAGCCATGTGCCCCTGAGATGCAGTGGGGACCAGCAGGGTCTGCCAAGGGACACAGCAGCTGGACAGCCAGCCCAGCTCTGATGGATGGCGACCAACCCTACACAAACTTGAACATCTGGAGCTGAATCCTGACAGAAACCAGGATGCAAAGGGGCTCTGTTCTCTGCTGGATAACCACCTCTCCAGGACTTCCAGCCTCTGCTATCACATCTCACCAACTTTCCAACAGAAACGTTCCCCTCTCCCCCAGTGCTGCTGTTTCACTCCGGAAGCGCTCAGAACCAGCCTTCCCCTGAACACGCTCTGCAATAAAATTCCCGACTTGTGTCTCGCCTGCTCCAATGCTCAGAGCAGCCAGGACAATAGAACAGAGAGGCCCTAAATCCACCAGACTCACCCTAAATAGCAATGGCCCATAATTTTGCCTGACATTCAGGAGCTTGTTATTCTTTCCCCTCGTCGCCTGGCTGGAGCTGTTCAGACCCATCAGTGTTATTCTATGCATTAAATGGGAAAAAAAACCAACTCAACAACAACCCGGAGAGTTTCCAAGCCTGCCCAACGAGGGCTGAAGGGGCAGTGTCCAGAGCTGAGCTGGCAGTGGGAGAACAGGAGCAGCCCATGCCTCAAACCCAGACCCATCCACTGTGCAGGGGAACAGCGTGAGTGGGTCCTGCAGAGACCCCCAGCAGGAACAAACACCCTTTTCTCTGCTTCCATCCCTACCAAGGAGATTGTCATCTCTCCCAACCCTTCCCGTGCCCCACCTGGTGCCTGGGAAGGCTGCTGCCCACCCCTCCCCACCACCTGGCCGTGGGGAGCTTTAACCACAACAGTTTGGGGTTTGGGGTTTTGGGGTTTCTTTTCCAGGCTGACTCCAGCTGATTAAGGACCTGCAACAGGATGTAGGGATTACAGCGAAACCTGGCTGCAGATCAGCTGGGGCACGGAGCCAGAGCAGAGCGCGAGGGTTGCCCCCAGCCTGGCTGCCAAAGCGGCACTCGTCCTGCTGGGAGGCTCGGCTGGAACGGGGCCGCTGCCCTCGCTGCCTCTGCAGCCCACACTGGCAATCGTGCCCGCAGGAAGGGCAGGGCGGCGAGGACACGGCATCTGCGGCTCTCTGCAGACAGGAGAATCCCCACAGCCCTGCTCTTTGTGCCCTCACCTCGGCCAAACAGCACTGCCAGGGGCAGGGGCACCCCCTCCTCCTGATCTGAGCAGCCTCATGATTCCCTGGCACCTCTGCCAGAGTCTGCACCACGTTGAGCTTCATGGGGGTATCCTGGAATAACACGCTGCAAAATACGCTGTGCTGAGGTTTTAATCCAGGAAGAAGTGATCAGGGAAAGCAATAATCTCAGTTGGCACACAGAGCACAGCAGGATCTTGCTTCTGGGGAAGCATCAAGAGCAGAATTAGCTTCAAGGAAACTCTGGGGCTTTTTTTTCTCCTGCTAACACTGATCCCTGCCTGGACCAGCAGCAGCAGCAGCAGCTCCCAGCATCTTTCTAAAGTGCCTGTCACTGCAATATCCAACTGCTGACATCCCCTAGGGGACATCCCCCCGAGCTTGGGTTTTGCACAGCCCTCTTAGATTGGAGCAAGAGGGACAGCAGCAGTGGGAGCAGCCCTCCTGCTCTGACCTGGAGCTGTTAGCCTCGAGTCCCTTTTTAATCAGGTCTGGCAGAGCTGCTGCCTCGCTTCCCAGGCAGGGATAATTTGCCAGTGCCTTCTCAGAGAGCTCTGTGGAAATGCTTTGCAGAGCCGGAGTGTGCCTCTTCTTCATGGCCAAACCCTCTGAGCTTCACGCTGGCACATCTCCCTCTCCTAGTGACCCCCAGGCTCTGTCTGTATAAAGGAAATCATGAAGATGCCAGGACTTGGTCCTCTTTTCCAAGCGCTGCCTGGCAAGACCTGGCAGCGAGAGGGAGAAGCTGTGTGCAGCAGCAGGAGGAGGTGGAAATCTGTCTGGCAGCAGCAGCACAGAGACTTCTTAGTGCTGCCCACCAGACTCATTGTAGCGGAGAAACTCTGGAGTCAGCTCCTGCTGAGCTGGGGCTGCGGGGGAAAGCAGGAGTTGATATTGCAGGCAGAGACCACTGGGATACCACTGAAAGCTGCTAAATATGACCAGGTTAGCACTTTAGTCTTTAATGGCAGGTCACCATTAATAAACCCAGGGCCCCAGGGTGCAGTAGAGAGCCTCCCTGCCCCCCTCCCCAAAATACTCATTTCATTAACTTCTCTGTGCGTGGCGCTCAGCACCTGCCAGAGGCTGGGCAGCCACGAGGGCTGGCAAGGGTTAAGGACATCTTATGGCAGAGCTAACTGCTCTTCAGAGAGGATGGAGAAAGACAAGTCTGCACAGCATCCCTCTCCTGCCCAGTGCTCCCCTCTGTGTCTCATTCCCCCGTTGATGCTGGAGAATTCCAGCCCACAGCTCTGGGTTCCACACGGCCAGGGCAGCCTGGGAAGGATCTGGGTGGGGAAGGCCCATGGCCATGGGGCTGAGTGCTGCTAAAGGACAGCTAGAACCCAAACCCCAGCTCCACACCAAGTCCCTCTGGCCTTCAGGAAGCCACTTCCCATCAGCGTGCCTTGCTCTCCCCATCTCTGGGAAGATGACAACAGCACTGAAGATGACAACAGCAGGGAGGGGCACAGGGAAATTACTTTGGATCCAGGCAGGAAGAAACACTAGTTGAATAGAGACTGGGAAAACAATAAAGGCCAAATATTGCTTTTGGGGAGCCTGGACTCACCCACAGGATTGCCCCCGTATACAAAAGAGTGAACTTGGCCATTGTAAAAGGCAAGCAGCAGAGAGGGGCCGGGGGAGCCAGCACAGGGTGGGACTGCTCTGTCTCCAGACGTGCCCCCCATTCTCTGCAGCCCCACAGACGCTCCTGCAGAGGCCTCTGGTGCCAGGGCAGCAGCACAGAGCACAGATGACAAGGTGAGCGGCAAGCGGGAGGACGGAGCTTTGCTCCACCTGTGACACCAGCCATTTCCCAGAGGGATGGTGGGACGGAAGGAGGAACAAATATATGCTCCAGCTGCCAAAAATCCCATCCTATCGAGTCTCTATCGATCTGCCCTACTTGGCAACTGAAGCTGCAGCCACCGTCTGTGGTGCTTGATCAATAAGACCTGGGCAGGCAGGGAGGGAGAGGCCCTTTTATGGGAAGGCGGTTCTTTATGGGGAAGTATTTTGATTTTTAGAATGAGTGCAGAGTCAAGGAAGAGGAAATACTGGGACTGAAACTGCAGTTTAGTTTGAGCTCATTTCAAATACCTGCTAAGCCACTTACACTGGGGACCTGGGAACCTCCTGCCACAGGAGCTGCCCCAGCCTCTGTCCTCTCTGTCCACCCAGGGGAGCCTCTCGCCCGCCCTGGCGCTCTCAGTGCAGAGGTGCCAGCTGTAGAGATGGGCCAGCACATTCCTAATGCACAGCTCAGACCCTGTGCCTGGTATTTCTCCAGGAGCTCCCTATGGACCTTCCCCAGGAACCTGGGGAGAGGCAGAGACTCTGCAGCCGTGTGAGAAGGAATGGCTATGCTGCTCAAAGAGCCTCTGGACGTGCCTCGAGTCTGGCAGGCCTGCCCACACCATCTCCAGCCAGGGAAGCACCATGCCCTGCCTCAGCCTGTGCATCACAGGGATCACAGCCTGGGGAGACACAGTGACCAGGCAGGTCACGGGCCAGGGAGCCACTGACCGCCGCTGACCCTTCCATCCTTCTGTGCCTGGGGACCCCTTCCTCATGGCCAGGTCACGTAGCTGGGCCATACCTGCTGAGCTCTGCAGACCAGGTGACCTGCTGGAGGACAGCCCTGTGCTCGACTGTTCTGGGCACTCTGGCATTCCGCTAACTTTGCGCCCATAGCACCACCGGGAGAAGGCAGAAGAGGAGGAAATGTTTTTCGTAACAGAGAGGGCTGCGCAGGGCCACCTCCAGTGGCAGAAGTGCCCCATTTCCAAAGCCAAGAACGAGCGGCAGCTCGTCAGCTCCAATTAGAGCTGGCTGCACGGGGGACTGTGCACTGGGTGTCACCTCCAAATGCCCTTTGGATAGATGGGGGGGGAAGAGAATCTGCAGTTGTTCCAACGTTTCTTGCTCAGCAGAACAACTGTTGCAGTCCTTTTAGTACAAACCCAGCAACTGTTCCCAAAAGCTCAGCCTCCTCAGCTCCTGTCCTTAAAAAAAACCCACCAACCAATCTCCAAAATGACGGCTTCTGAGTCAGGGCAAAAATGTTATTAACAAAAACATCACTCAGGGGTGGGACACCTGCTCCCTGACAAGCAACTGGCCGGGCTGCCCATGGTTAGAGTATTACATCAGACCCCAAAAAGAGAAAGGAAAGGGAGGGAGAAGGGGAGAGAGTGGAAAAGAACAGACAGAGGGAGGATGACAGCAGAAGGGAGTAACAAAGACAAAGAAGAGCAGGAGAGGGGAAGCACAGAAAGAAAAGAGCAAGTGCGAGCGTATGTGAGAGACGGAGCAGGAGAGAGCGAGAGCGTGGGGGGAGCAGGGAAGTGTGCGGGAAGTGCCAGTGTGTGTGTGCAATAAATGTGGGAGTGCATCTGTGTGAGAGACTGAGAGCGCGTGCAGATGGCACAGACCGCAGCGAGCAGGAGGAAGACAAGAGTAAGGAAGGGTGAGCGATGCCACGAAAAGCAAAAAAATCTTGGAAAAGTGTAACAAGAAAATAGGGAGGAAGAGAGAAAAAAAAGCTAAAGTGAAGGACATTGAACAAATGAGTCTGGTGAAGCAAGAGAGCAAAGATAAGAGCGGGGAGGGAGGGATGGGAAATGGAGATGGGGGCACTTGGGATGGGACAGAGCCAGGGTGAGGATCAGGAAGAGAGAGGAAAGGGAGAAGAGGACAGAAGAGAATAGAGGAATAAAAGAAACAAACAGGGGTGAGGGAGAGAAAGATGTCTATTAAAAACCTCAGTGCATAACACAAAATGTCAGGGTTTATAGCTTCATTCTTGGCATTGCTGGTACTGAGAACCCCACACAGAAATGTCACTGCTTGTCATGTTTAATCACCTGCTATTTGTTAACACCTTCACTGCAAGGAGTCTGCCCCTCACCCCTCGCAGGCTCTCCTTTTGGAGAATGAGCTGTGAAAATGTGCCTCTGCCTTGCAGCTCTCACGGGCAGCTTCAGCTGCAGCCCGGGCTGGGCAGGGGAGGCCGGGCAGGGCCAGCACTCGGGGCATGGCTGTTTGAGTTCCAGACGGGGCTTTTGGCACAGGGCAGGGCCTCTGCAGGGGCAGTGAACACATCAGGGAGCAGAACAGGACAGAGGATGCTCCGGGGAGCGTGGGAGGATGCTGGGAGCAGAGGGAGCGGGTGAGTGAGGTGGGTTTGGAGGTACAGTGACTTCAGGGAAGGCTGAGAGACAGGAGTGAGAGGGGAAGGCTCAGCTCATAAAATCAAGGTGCACAGGGGCACAGAGCAGCAGGGTACAGGGCCCTTCTCCTGTTGGGAAAACCCCTATGCTCCCATCCCACTCATGTCCTGTGCTGAACACATACAAATAAAATCCCTGAAATCCGTGCAAGTCTAGAATTCTCCAATCTGAGTGCCTGAGCAGCAACTGTCACATAAAAGCAAACATCCAAAGCTATTAAATGAACAGTTACAGTTCCTTGCTCTGGCATCTCCCTGGTGACTTTGCTCCAGTTCCTCCCAAAGCTGTGCACTGATGGTTTTCCCCTGTGTCAGGCACTCGTGCCCATGCTGTCTGTGCTTCCCACCCAGCCACATACTGTCTGTCTGACATCACACTGCACTGCTAGAGAAAATATTTTGAGGTCATCACTCGACAGGACTTTTCCCTACTGGAAAAAGTTTGATTTCTTTCCTTTCTAACTGGAAATAAATCAAAAAATGCTCCCCTCCATACAGCAGAGCTCTCCCATACCAGCAGTGAAGATGAAAATCTTACTCTACAGTTTTCAGGCTTATGGAAAGAAATCGACCCCCCACCTAAATGAACTAAAATTTAAATATGTGTATATGAGGACCATTAGTGCAGATATTCAGGCGTAACCAAAGAATGGCGATCAGCCCTGTTTCAACACAAATGAGAACTCTGTTTCAGCACAGTCCCTGCCCCACACTCTGAACTGCGAATGTCAGTGTGCAGTGGTTTGGGAGTGCTGATGCCACCGAAGTCAGACTTCCCCCCTTGAAAATGAAGAGAATTTGGGGAGTCAAAGAAATGACAACAGAAAGAGCGGTAAGGGGAGCCTAAGTGCATTTACACTTTTTTCATGCATTCAGACAATACACAATTTTAAAATCCACTTTAGCTCCTCCAGGACTAGATGTAGGACTGAAGTAAAACCATCAAGCCCAAACCAGGCAGCTCTGGAAAGCCAAGCTCCAGAGCATGCTTGGACCTCACACCTTGGTCTCTGATAGGGACATCAGGGTATTTCCACTCTTAAGTTTCTTCCTTGTAACAGTGTGCTGTTGGTCTTTTCTGACTGACATCCTCATTAGTTTTCTAAAGCAAGTGTCTCCATCCCAATCTCACGTTCTTGAGGAGCCTCCTGCACTGCTGCTACTGCACTGAGGACAGAGAGGTTGCTCCATCCAGATCCTTCTCCAGGCACCCACAGCTCCCCAAAAATTCCACAAATAAATCCAAGCCCAGTTTCTGTGCCCACAGACAACTGGACGGACACATGAGCCCAGCCAGCAACCGCTGCCTTCTGCACAGGGAGGGCTCAGCCCGAAACAGAGCAGAGTGGGCTCTGCCCCTGCCCCAAAGGGCTGGCACAAGCCCCAGGAGCCACCCCAAGTCCTATTCTGGGAACGGGAACAGAACACACAAGGGCCTCCCACTGGCCTTTCGCCAAGGATAAAATTCACCCTTCTGAACACAGGCCAAGATGATCTAAAGTGACTACTGACTTTTGTTGCCCAACTCGAGTCACCTTAAATGGGCCTATTTGCAAAGTGTCAGTGCTGAGCACAACTTCGAATCGGGCTCTTTAGGATGCCTAATGCAACAGGTCCAGTCACTGCTCTAACAAGAAAGGCCATTATTCCTCTCTTGTGTGACTTCTTCCAGTCTGGCCAGGCCTTTTATCTTTTTTCCTCTCCCCTCCCTTCTCCTTGTTCTTTTCTTTTTCAGCTTTTTATGAATTTCTGTCAGCTTTCCTCCCTCTCCCCTCCTCAAGGTCATGCAGCTCATTTCCACGTTGAACATTTACTCAGCAAGTCAGGTCCTTTCACAGGCTCTCACCACAAATATGCTTTCTGATAAAGTCTGCAGAAAAGAAACTGTAAAACCCAAAACAATGTCAGAAATAAATAATTAAAAAAAAAATCCCACCAGGGCAAAACGGGGCTGTGACAGGGCAGACTCTTTAAACAGAGAGAGCTAGCAGGTAAAGCAGTGGTACTGCAGTTCTGGGACTGTTTTCTTGCTCTCCTTTATACTTTGCTTTTCTGAATGTTTCTGTTTTGCTGTCAGTGCTGTGCCACCTATATGAGTAGGACAGGGTTATTTTAACCACTTTTCATCCACAGCAAAACTCACCCTTATCCACAGGTCAGAATCCTCTCAGCCCATGGGCACCTGCTCCTTCATGGCAGCAACCTCCCACCTCAAACCCCACATCTCATCATCTAAGCTCCAGTGCTGTTTGGCCTCCATGGCCACTGAGAAATTACAGGAAAAAGTAACTTGGCTGGTTTTTGCCAGTCAGGTCATGGTTTCACACCCAAGAGTTCACCTGGCCCAAAATTTCCCAAAGGAAGCGAGGCCACCGTCTCGTTGCTGGCCAAATCAGTTTTGGGATGACAAGCACATGGTAACAAAAGGCTCCCACCTTCCAAGAGCCCTGAGGGGTTCCCTGAGGACCACTGCCTGGTGGGAAGTGAGCTGAAAACAGTTCTCTTCCTTCTCTTGAAGGCTCTGCCTTCTGCTCACTCCAGAGTTGCTGCTTTAGTTTTCTTTAGTTTGCTACTTTCTTTTTAGGAGCCCACAATGAAAAGCCAGAAATCTGGGGATTCCTCCTAGCAGGAAAGACCCAATTCCCAGCAGTGCTGCCCACAGCTCACCCCTGATTTCTACCAATGGCCTAAAGGTGAGAGCTCCCACCCACTCCCCAGCCCACAGCCACTGCTGGCAGCACCTGCTGGGCACCTGGCCATCCTGCTTCCATGGCATCTGACCTTCTCCTGCAGGCTGCAGAAATATGGCCTTCCATAAACAGGTATTTCCACCTACAAAGCCTCAAACCAGAGCCGTAGTACTCTAGGTTGTGCTGGCTCAGGTAGCTGGCTGTAAATACCTTGGGATTGTCAGTCCTGCTTTAGGAACTGCAGCACAGCCCACACCAGCAATAGCAGGTACCTCAGCAAGGGCCATGTTCCTGTTACAGGAACAAGGATTTGGGTCCACTAGCATCACCAAAACTAAACAGAAACAGGAAGTTACAAATTTTCAGACAGTCAGAGCCCTGAAAGAAAATACAGAGAAAGTACACTCTTATTTCGAGTGGTTTTGCCCACTTGCAGCTCTGCCTTACAATGGGGAAAGCAGCACACTGGTGGCAGTGGCACTGTCCTGAGTGTCAGCACACTCCAACAGAGCAGGGCACAATGCTGTGGGATGCTGCAGGAGAGGCTGGCACTGAGCTGGTGTCACCACAGGGCTCCTGTGACCCTTCTGTCTCCCTGGCACGGCCCGTCTCGTCTCACTGAGTGCTGCTCGCCCTCCTCCCTCCCAGCGCGCACATGGCTTTAATGTTTTTATTACCTGTTTGACTCGCTGCCTTATTGCTTCTCCTCTTAATGGGGCTGTAACCGTGGAAACGAGGAATAAACGGCCACCAGAAAATGAGATGATTAAACAGGTCACCCTGGCAAAACAAACTCTGTGTTCACACAGCCCGGGCTATGTGTGCAGTTTCCGTCCAGGGAAATGCAGGTGGGAGAGGGTGGAAGGGCTGGAGCAGCTCCTGGAACGAGCACACCAGTGAGAGGTGCCTCCTCAGAGAAGTGTGGTCTCTGCCCACGAGGAATGGTGCTGTGAGCTTCCCAGCAAAGACACACAGAAAATGGGAAGGTTTGCCGAGGGAAGATGGAAGACAGCGAGGACAAGACACATTCGTGTAACTGGGGAAAAAATAGCAACTAAGAAGAGTATAAATAGGCTGGACCGAAAACAAAACCTAAGTCTGAGACAAGCTGGTGTCCTCTGTTGTCCCTGTCTCTGGCATTACCCATGACTGCCTCATGGCAGCTCCCAAGGGAGCACAGATCCAGGTCCCTGGGACACAGCTGCACCACCCTCCTGTCCCTGCTGAGCTGCTCTGGTGCTGCCCTGGCAGAGGCACAGCACTGTCCAGTCAAGCACGGCCAGGACCACAAGGAATGGAGGATCTCCTGCAGCACAAACCTGGCTCTCCCGGAGCCAGCTGTGGCCACTGTGCTCAGAGGTCCTTTCCTGAAGCTGTGGCTGGGAGGAGAGGGACAGGACCACGAGAGGCTGGGCTGGTGGCCAGGCCTGAGCAGGTCCAGGGAGCGATGGCTGCTCCACACCAGCAGCACAAGGATGAGGGGAGGGGGTCCTCATGTTTCCATGCCCCACTAACATCTGAAGGAGATCCCTCAGTCAGGCTGAGAGGTTCAGACCAAATGAGTTTCACACCAGAATGTTATTTGTCAAAAACAAAAATAAAACCCCAAAATATACACACGGCAATCAAAAAAGCACAATCACAAACCAACATTTAAAGTAGTGAGGATGCTGCCAGAATCCCCATCCTGTCCCAACCTGTCCAAACCCAGACTCATTGGGTGCTGGCAGTCTGGGAAGAGCAGACTTACTCCACCAAGAGCAACAAATTCAGCAGAAGAAATTGGAACGGCAAAGCTTGGCGAGGTAGAGATGTGAGACAACTGCTTGGAGCATACAGGCGAGTGGTTGTGCTTTCTTTCAAAAAAAACCCAGCAGGTGGTTTATGAAAAGGGCCCTATTCTTTAGAGTAATTTGAGCCATATTTCATTGTTTGATAGAAAAATCCTAATATTCATGACCTCCTTTAACTGGAAGAAGTTTGCTCATCTGAATATCAGCCCACAGAAAAATGGGAAAATGAAAAATAGAGTAAGACAATGGAAGGGGGGGGGGGGAAGGAAAGGGAAAGCAAGACAGAATCAAAGACAGAATGGAAGTCCAGGAGAGTGACAAAGAGTGACAGGTCTGTGGGAATATGGAAAGGAAGAAGGACATAAAGGAAAGCTATTTAGTAAGAAAAGTTAAATAGTGCAGCATAAAAAAGGCTGAGAAAAGCAGAGTGAGTGACAGAAAACACAGCAAGAGCGAGCAAAGGAGCTTTCCCCTAAAGTTTCCAAGTGCATGGATCAACTTTGCAGAACTGGGATTCTTGTCCTACTGAGTTTCAGTTAAAAATATTCACATGCAATCAAGAAGAAAAATCAGACCCCCTTTCCCCAGCCTCTGCTCCCTCACCCTCTTCCAATGCAGTCCTCCTCTGCTAACATCTGCTGCCTGCCTTCGGGACATGCAGATGGTAATTACTCCAGGAGCAGCTTCCTCTCCTTCCCCTGCTAGCAGAGGGCCACTTGGAAGAGAGCTTGGAGCCATGGAAAGATACCACACACACCTTCACAACACATGGCCAGGAGAAGGGCATGTGGGAGCCAGGGCACGCCCAGAGAACCTGATAGCACAGGGGTGGGAGGTGGGTGGGTGAAAAGATGAAGATGTTTGTCTACAGCACACACCAATAAAACATCCACCTGGTCCAAAGATGGGGAGCCTGGGGAGAAGCTGGCTTGAGATGTGGAACTGCTCGTGCTGCTCCAGACGGGGGAAGGGGTGCTGGGGAAGCACAGGCAGCAGGAAGAGGAGGAGGAGTGGGAGGAAGGCTGCCCAGGGCGAGGCAGCTCAGGGAGTGGATTCATACAGGCATGGAGCTGGCAAACACCAGGCAGAGAGGTGGAGCTGCTTTAATGAGAAGATGCATCTATGACTCAGGCCTCAAAGGGATTGGTACTTTATTATTTTATTTTTCCATAATAAATTATGCCCTGGGATGCCAGGTCCTGCCGGGTTTTTCTGGAAATACCAGATAAAAGCTGGTGTTGCTACCTGGCTTTTGACAGTTTCCCATGTATGGAAGCTGAAAGCTCCTAATTCTTCCTCTGCTCTGCCCTGGCCCATCCAGTTTTGGGAGCAGGGCTGACACCACTGCACCATTCCAGGAGAGCAGCCCAGCTGGAGCTCTTCCCCTCCCAGCCCAGGTCCTGGGGAGGTCCCCATGCCAAGCCAGCCCAGACGCAGTGGGGCAGGAGGTTCAGGAGCCCCCAGGCAGCCCCGGGAGCGGGCTCAGCTCTCCCCCAGCCCAGGCACCCCACCCCAGGCGCAGGGAGGAGCCCTCCTGCCCGACCCCGCACCCTGCATGGACTGCAGCCAGCCCTCAGCACTTATCTCCATCCCCGAGCGCCCAGCCCTGGCTCTGGGCTGCAACAGGCACCATGATTATGCCCACTTTATAGATTAGGAGTTATTCATCCTACACCAAATCCTCAGACTCTGCCATGTCTCACAGACCCGTTCTGGAGCTCTTTGTTAGTTTTAGGCTGAACTCGGCCCTAGTTCAGCTCAGAAACTCGTGTTACACAAAGCCCCTGTACGTCTGTCTGTCTGAGGCTGTGGACCAAGCTGACGCCAAGGCCACCATTCACCCCAGCAGCAGAACTGGGAGAGCACAAAGACACCCAACACACAGGGCAGACACCACCCTTGTCCTCTCCTGCCGTCAAGGAAGATTCATTCATGGCAACGATGATGCAAGTGCACAGAAGCAGGGTGTTCATCGTGGCAGTGCCTTGAGAGAGCAGCCTGGGGAACACGAAGTTCAGCACAGCACCAACACGTGAGTGTCCGGGAGCGTGGAGCTGGGTGAGTGTCTGGGGCAGACCTGCGTGTTCAGGACAGAGTGACAGGGATGTAGGTGTTGGGTGTGGGGAACACCTCCAGAAACGCGCCACCAGAGCTTGGTGTTTTCACTGATTTCACAAGAGAGGCTCTGCTAAAATGTCACCTCTCCAAAGCAAAACAGGAGCACGTTGGTGAATCATCTCTTCACACCCCAAAACCAGGAATGGGTGGCAAAGCTCTCTAGTGAGACACCAAATCCTCAGGGGATTGTCATAAAATGCACCCAGTGACCTTAGTCTTCCCATCCTTTTCCCTTGTATCTCCTGTTCTCCACCCTTTGCTTTCTCTTGCCAACCTGCATGGGTTGTTCAGCTTTTATTCCAAGCACGAAACTGCCTTAGGACTGGAAGCTTTAAGCAGTTTCCCAGCCTCCAGAAATTTTCTGGTTTTGTTTCTCCACAGCAGAGCAAACAATTGCTTTGGTACCTAGCCACCACACCTAACTCCTAAATGCAACAAGAACTTGGAATTCTTTGGGAAATTTCTACAAGAACATATTTTACGTGAGTGAAACGCATGTTTTTTGTTCACTGTAACTATTTCTTCCTGAAGGGACTTGACAAACTTTTATTTTCTGGAATCACCCCATGAAGAAAGATGGAAAGTCCCTTGAGGAAGAGATGAAGACTGGTGCCAGGTTAACACACTGGAAAGAGGTGCTGACAGCTGGAGTCAGCCTGAGATCTCTATGGATGGGCAACAAGGGGCTCCACAGTGTGGGTGAGGGAAAAGCATCACCATCCCACTCCAAACACACTCTGCTCTGCAGGTGAAGCCTGTGCTTACATGGAACAGCAGTCTAGACCCTCACCTGTGACCAGCACTCCTGCCTGCTCCAACCAGCAGCTCCTGCTGGGGACCAGAAGCCCACCCACAAGAGCTGCACAAAGGAGATGAAGCCCCAGGGTACCAATCCCAGCTGCAGCCCTGCCCTGTGACCATCTGTCAGCCCAAAGATGGGCCCTGTCCAGAGAAGCTTTGCCCATCCAGGGACTGCCCTGCTGCCCTGCCACATCTACCCTCCAGCAGCACCACGATGACCTGGCCCAGCCCTTCACCCACCTGTGCCCCTCCAGCCCCTGAGCTCTGTGCACCTTCTACATCCTCAAGCCAGTCCCAGCTGCTGCTCCAGCCTGTGGATCACCGGTCAGGCAGGAATGGGGATTAGAAACCAGCAAGTGTTTCTTTTGTTACCAATTTCTTCCTCCTTCTCCCCTGCAAGCCCTCGGAGACAAAACAGGGAGCAACAAGGTCCTGGTCCAAGGGGCTCTCCATCCTGGAAATGGATTTTACCTGTCTCTGAAAGCTGCCTCCATCTCTCACCCCCCATAGCTTTCTCCCTAGGGAAATCAGCCTAAAAGGGGCTAATGGAACAATGTCCTTCTCTCTCCCCCCTCTCATTTTCTCTCCTTTTTTTATTAGCATTTGTGGAATTTATTCCCAAACTCTCCTAATCTTTCGTACACAACCATTTGATTTGCATAACCCAGCCCCCTCTCATAAAAACTGGCTGCTAGTTTAATTAAAAAATGTAAATTTGCTGTCATCTCGGGGCCTAGTGAATTAGGACGACATCGGCATTTTTTATTGCTGAAGACGTCCAAATTGATCCAGTCCGCACTGAACCGGAGGGGAGGAGACGGAGCCGCGTGGGACTTTTGGCTGGAGCTTCTGCCCCTCCCCTGCTTCCAGCCAAGCCTCCTCTGCCCCCTCTTTGCTTTGCAAAGTGCAGCTGAGGACGAGGACATTGGTTCTCCCAAACCCCAGCTGGATCGGCGAGCACGGCCTCTGCAGTGTCAGCACTTCTGGGAGCTGAGCCCTGGGTGGCACCTGAGCTCTCCAAACCTTGGGAACGGCTGCATCTTCCTTCAAACCCTGGCAGGGAGGGAGGGAGCCCAGGTGGAGGTGGGACATGCAGCACAGGCAATAGTTATCCTCACCTACTACAGGACTTTTCATTACTTTCCAGACGCTTTCAACTAACTTTTCAGAGGGCGCCTAAACCGTAGGCTGCACAGCAGCCCAGGGGTACGATTTGATGTCAGAGGGAGAGTCAAAGTGGCCACAAAGGCTCTCGCTGGGAGGACAGCCAAGTGCAAAAGTGGGACAGAAAAGGCTGTGTAGGCAAAGCCCTGAGATCCAATCACAGCAAAGAGGGCTCCGGGTAGAACCATAAACAATTTAGCAAAACAGAAAGAGAAACTGATGATATGGAAACTACACATCAGTGATGTGATCCCCTCCAGTTGAGGTATCTGTGCCATTCCCAGCCAGTTTCAGTACAAGTTGCCTCTCCCCCCTGGGACTCTGTGTCTCATGAATGGTGTAGTACCTGCACACATCAGAGTGCACCCCACTGTCAGCGGCAGACCTGGATTAGAAGGACTCATGAGATACAGCAGACAGAGCACAGGTGAGGAAACAGGAGTTCGTCTCAGAGATCAACCTTCTGGCCTTTGTGTGAGTTATCTCTCTACAGTGCCAAAACAGAAGAAACACTCCTATGGACTTCAAACAGCTCTGAAGCATGTTCTCCAAGTAATAGCTGGGTGCTGCTTGTTCCATTTCGGGAAGGTTAATCCCTGCCCTGCTAAACCCTTCTCCCAAGGAACAATCTTCACTTGGTAGGCTTAAGCCCTTGAATGCTTTCCACCCAACAAGTACCTCATAGAACTACTGGAAAGGCACATGAACACACAAACCAACTGCCTGGGAACCTTTTACAGAGCACGAGCTCACAAATGACTGAGCCAATGTCTCCCAAAAAATCTGGTAAAAAAAACCCAAACAAGTTGCCACCAGCCCAAAGAAGGTGTTTCTATCCACGGGGTGTTTCAAACAACAGCAGTGATTTGACAAAGACACCAAATGACCCTTTGAGTGGGAAATTGGCTATTCCTCCACCCATTTACCATAGGTGTTTTGGTCCTCATTCTGAGGTCAGTTCCTGTAATCTCATAACTAGGATAACTAGGCTGGGGAACAGTGTCCCAAAGGAAGTGACAAGTACCCAGTCAGTCAAGGTATTTAAAACCAGACTCGCAGAAAGTCACATGCAGGGAACATCTTGCCACATTCCTGCGCAGATGGACTCAGTCCACAAATTCTTTTCAGCCCTTAACCATTATTAACACTTCTGGTCCTAGAAGGTCCATGCATGGATTGACTGAGCTGAGAAAGCCCTCAGCAAGAGCAGACTGTCAGACCCCACATACTGAGTCCCTCTGGGAAAGAAACCCCTCTGGACTTGCCTCTGCCAGCTGGCTGCTCTTACGAGCAGCCCTCGGGCACTGCCTCTGGAGAGCCACTGCCCGAGGGCCTGGAGAGAATTCAAGAGGCAGCGACTGAGGGAGATAAGCTGGCCCAAGTAGATAAGGGTTAGAGGTGGTGATTATGGGGCAGGTCTTTGCCCCAAGATCATGACAAGACGGGTTCACCCACACACAGATCATAATGCTGACTTAAAGAGATCTCCCCGATGCTCATTTCCATGGCTTACTGCAGCCCTGGGTTCCCACAGCGGAGACCAAAGCCCACGTGCTACCCGGGCACAGCCCTGGCAAGGCCGAGCACCCTCAGCACTCATGGCAAGGCGGAGCAGTTGTGGCAAGGCCAAGCGCCCGCAGTGCCCGTGGCAAGGCCGAGCACTCATGGCAAGGCCGAGGGCTCCCAGCACTCATGGAAAGGCCGAGCGCCCACAGCGCCCGTGGCAAGGCCGAGCGCCCCCAGCACTCATGGAAAGGCCGAGCGCCCCCAGCACTCATGGCAAGGCCGAGCGCCCCCAGCACTCATGGCAAGGCCGAGCGCCCCCAGCACTCATGGCAAGGCCGAGGGCCCACAGCGCCCGTGAGGCGAGGGAGGGCCCCTGTCTGGGGAGGGGACGGCGCCGGCGGGGCAGCCCCGGCCGGGGGAGCCCCGGGGCCGCGCTCCGCCGGCAGAGGGCGCTGCAGCGCCGGGGCACGGCCCTGCCCTTCCCAGCCCGGCCCGGCGGGCAGTGCCGCGGCTCCTCGCGATGGAGAGCGGGGCTCATCGCTGCTCAGTGCTCTTTGAAGCACGGGCCCTCCTGCAGTTTCACCACATCCTCAACTCCTGAGCTGCCCACGCAGCATCCCAGCTTCTTGATCTAGAAGGGAGGCAGCCGCACGCCCACGGCTGGGCCCGAGCGGAGCTGGCATGTCTTGCTCATAGGTGGAAGTGGCTCCGGAGCCACTCGGTTCCTGATATCAATGGTAGAAATAAGTAAATAAATGGAATAAATGACGCAAAATTATCCTCTCACTCACAATATCAGAGTACATAGTTCAGGCCCAGTCAATCATCAACCAGTTTATTACCATCTTACTCCTTATTAAAAAAAAAACAGCACACACTCTCTGGCAGTAATTACCTGGACCATGGCGCATTGCCAGCACAGGCCTGTTTGGCTCATTGCTGCCATTTGGTTTTTAAATGGCAAAGAATGGTTTACACCATTTTGGAAGAACAGGTGTAGTTGTGTTAGCCAGTACGGGGCCATGGTGGTGGGACCTGGTCCCAAAGAGAAAGGTAACATCACTTAAGGGATAGATTCCTACCAAACTCTGAATTTGCACATTTTGTCAAATCTAAATGAGACTCTGATCCAGATGGTCCAAGTATTGGAAAACCCAAAAACACTTTGATCCCTGAAGCTCCTGGCTGCAATCACACTCCAGCCTGATGGAGACCTGTCCATCATCACACCCAGCAGGGCCACCAGGCCAGTCCAGCCCAGCCCAGCACCAGGCCAGAACCTACTCCCCATCCTGATACCTGATCAAAAACCAGTGGACAAGCCACAAAAAGCTACAATCAAAAACACACCCAACCCCAGCGCTAGGGCCTGTAATCTAAAACCAAAACATTGCCCCAGCCTAGCCACCTTTCCTCCTCCCTGCATGATGTGAAGGGGTGGGGGAGGTCTCATACACCTCACATGGAAGGACAAAAACAAACCCATCCCAGATATGCCCAGGCTGAATAAAACCAAAAAACAACTCATTAAATGTAATAAGCAGCCTCTTCATCTGACACTGCCTTGTCCCAAATAAATTAAATTCCTTTTCATTTAGGCAGTACAGGAACCTGACAAGCAACCTTTACCACCGACACGCCAGAGCTCAGGAGGGGGGAAAATATGAAAGAGAAAACAACCCACACAACTTACAACAAATACAAAGGCAGAATCATTTCAAAACCCCCATAAACTTCCCCTCCGCATCCTCTGACGGCCAGCCCGCTCCTCGCCCCGCTGTCCCGGCCCGCGGGGGCCGCGCTGCCGGGAAGGACCGACCGAGGGACCGGAGCCCCCGGCTCACCTCGGCGGGGCCGGGAGAGCGGGGCCGAAGCGGCGGCGGGCGCGGGAGCAACTTCCGTAAAACAAGTGAAAGAAGCAAAGTGAAAGAGGCGGCAAGCCCCCCGCCGCACCGCACCGCGCCGCACCTGGCGCGGCCCCGCGCCCCGCTCCGCCCGGCCCGCAGCCCTGCACCGCGCACCCAACAACAAAAGTTTCGGTGCGGCGGCGGCGGCCCCGCGTCCGGAGAGACCGACTGCGCTGCCCGCAGCGCCGGCCCCGCGGCTCGGAGCGGCACGGCTGCGGAGCGGCGGCCGCGGCGGACAGCGCTCCGCTCCGCACCGCCCGGCGCGGGGGCACCGGCACCGGCGGCCGCACCGACCGGGGGCTCCGCCGAGAGGCGGGCGGGGGGCTGGGGGCAGGAAAAGGACAATTGTGCTGTACTTACCATAGTCGGAGAGACGAAAGCCGAATTCACTTAAATAATCAACTTTCATAATACTTAATTAATACCTAATTGCAGCTGATTGCTCCCGAATAACAAGTTGTTTAAAGCACTGATGTCATTGCCGTGCCGGTCCTCCCCGAGTCACTTTGGCAGCGGGGCCGGGGGCGGGCGCGCCGCGCGGGGGGCGGTGACTGGCGGCCTGCGGAGCCGCCCCCTCGCCGGGCCCGCCGCCGGGGGCAGGTGCGGGGCCGGGACGGCTCGGATCGGCTCGGCTCGGGCCGGGCCGGGCCGGGCCGGGGGGCAGCGGCGGCGGCGGCGGGGTTACCTCGGGCGGAGCCGGAGCGCGGCCCTCGCGCAGCCCGCGGCGGTGCCGGCACGGCGGGCGAGGAGCGCGGGGCTGCCCCGCACGCAGGGCCGCCCGCCGGGACCCGCCTGGCCGCGCTGCCCCGCAGCCATCGCTGCCGGCCGCCACCCGCCCCGCGGCCGCCGCGCTGCCTCCTCCGGAAGCCCCGGGGCGGCGGGGACGGAGCCGCCCGCGCGGAGCAGACCGCAAACCACGAGGGGATGGAGGGGGGCGTGCGGGGCCGAGGAGCGGCAGCGGTGCCCTGGGTGCCGGGCACGGCAGGAGCCGCGGGCAGGGTTTGCCCCGGCACCGCCGTCCCACGCGAGTCCGGGCTCGGCCGTGCGGAGCGCAGCGCGCCCCGAGCAGGACCGGAGCCCTCGGGGCACTGGTGGCCGCCACCTGCGGGTGTCACAACCCCGGACGCATCTTGCCCTCAGGAGGATCACGGCGCTCTCCCCCTGAACGCCGGGCCCACGGGAGGCGGGGGGAAGGGGGCCCTTTCGCAGTGAATTTCCTCATTTTTTTTGGTTTTATTTTTCTAAGTAGCAAAGAATGCGAGGGAGGTTCTGAGAGGCGTGTTGGGTAAACACAGATATAAGCCTCTTTCTTTAAAACAAACGAGCAGATTATTTACCTGATTAAATAGGTATTTTGAGCAGGTTGTAGGCTGTTTTTGTGAACACACCACGTTTGGCTCCAGGATTTTGGCAGAGCTGGGCTCCTCACCGGGGCTCACACAGAGCTGCCCATGGACTTAGCAGCTCTTAAATCCTTTTTATAAGCAGAACTTAATGTGCTTCCCAAAGGAGGCCAGCATCATTACCCCACTAGGGATGGGGAAACTGAGGCACTAGTGAGGGAAGTGACTCGCCAGAAGTGGCTGGACAGGTTAGTCACAGGGCTGGAAGGAGCCCAGGTGTGTTTGGCTCCATGCACCAGGATGTGCTGCGCCCTGATAGTGTCCTGAGCCCAGAGACGCAACACAAACTGCAGCTCATCACCTCAGCAGTGCTGCATTTGCATGGCCAAAAACGCACAGGCAGCAATGCAGGCCAGAGGGCAGGGAGAGGGAAGAGGAGAGGGGAGTCATTTGTGGAAACCACAAATATTCTGGCTCCTCTCAGAGAAAAATCTAAACAAAGTCTAGTGAAACGGAGCCACACAGGGACCTTCCAAGCCGGGAAGCACGTGGGGACACAGTGTCAGGCAGGAGGCAAGAGTGCCCTGCCTGGGGGCTGCCCAGCCAAGCAGCACAGAGCCCTGTACGGGACTCTCCTTCCCACCTGGTGCAGCCAAGCTCCTGCTTTATCAGCATTGCCCCACTCACTGTTTCTAACCCCACCATCAGCTCTGATCAGCTGTCACCCCGTGCTGCCTTTACAATCCTGCCTGTCTGCACTTCAGCTGACATCACCCACAGTCCTCAGCAGAGCCTGCCCTGGTCCCTGCACCTGAGTCAGGCACTACAGCACCTGCCCAGGAATATCCCACCCTGCCAAGTAATGGACAGAACCAGAACCGTTTGTGCAGGCTCTGTAATAGATCAGTTTGGATTCAACACTTGCAGGTTAGAGTTTGCTGACAGGTCCCATAAGTTCACTGCACTATATGTCAGATATCTTCATTTTTGCTTCTTCTGTGAACTTAAGATTTAAGGAGTGGGAGTTCTGCTCACCACCACTGTTCCCTGAGAAAGTGGGCCCCTGCTGGATCTCCTTTCTAACACACTTTCTAACATGGATATGTCACTACGCATACATGGCCCCAAAGACCCTCTGAACATACCTGTTCTTCTACGTGCACCAAGCTGAGCACGTTCACACATCAGTATACAAATGTTCCCCACCCCTCCCATCCCAGCACGCACACACAACATGCATATGCCCTCCACAAAGAAAATGATACTCTGTGTTCACTGACATTCAAATACACACATATCCATACACCATGACACACATGACCCCACACACACAACCTAAACACACCTGCAGGATCCCCTCCACAGACTTCCCACTGTCCCTCCCACTCCTCCTTGCAGGAACAACTCGCCAAGGTGTTTTTTCAGGTGAAATCCACGCCCTGCAGCTGATGCAATGGCAAGGCCTGATTTCCTATCTCAGCAATCTCCTGTCACAGGATCGGGTTTTATTTCCCCATACTCCCTCCTTTGCCTCTTACCCAAGGAACGTTGGTTCTTTCCTCTCTCAGGGGCTCTGAAGCTTTCTGCCCCTGTGCCCCCCGTGAGGGTGGCACCTCCCCTCCTTCCCTTATCCCTTCAGGGCATGGATCCACCCTGAGGAAAAGCTGCCTCTGACCGTGCCCTGGCATGAGGAGGCTCCCAGACCCTCTGCTCTCCAGGAGCACTCGAGGGAAGGCAGCACCCCTCACCCTGCTCTGAACTTTGCTTTCGTGCCATGGCGAGAGCCGCCCCATCCGCTCCAGCCACATCTGCCCTTCCCTGGCAGGTGAGGAGACCTCTCTGTGTCCCTTTCCACCCTCCCAGGGGCATGAGGAGCTCTTGGTAATTAATGTTTGCCAGGTGCTCAGAGATCCTCAGATGAAAAGTGCAATGGGAGGGGGAAGGATGATTAATTTATTATTATTACAGTTTAATGCTTTCCCCGCAGACAGTGTGCCAGGGCTGAGCAGGGGGTGAGTCACACTGAGATGTGGGACATCCCCCTTTTTGTGTCTCTTCTACCTTTGTTTTTTATGCTTAGCCCATTTTCTTGGCAGTTTCTCCCTCCTTAGCTGGAGCTGGCCTGGGGGCCTGGGACTGTGCTCTGGATTCATGTGGGATCAGGGCGCTGGCTCTCAGATTGCAGGTTGGAGATCTGGCAGTGCTGTGCCCCTCCTCCTGCTCCTGCTCGGGGAGTCTATTAGGCAAATGCTCCTGCCCTATTTCTGTAATTTTGTTTGATTTCTGTTTCGTCAAGGGAGGTGCCCAGAGGCCTCGGGGCCTGGGCGGCAGGAGCAGACAATCCATGCTTTCTTCCCCTTTCCTTCTCTTTCCCTCCTTCCTTCTCAATTCAGTTTCAATCACATTATTGGCACATGGCTCCCAGAACCCCTTGCCAAAGCAGCTGTGCTAAGTCTCAGCGTGCTGGGGAAGACTCTGCTGGGAGCAATTCTGCCATTTACTGTTCCTTTGGCTTCAAACAGTTTGACACCAGGTCCCCACCATGTAGCTACTGCTTTTCCAGGCACCCCACAGCTTCCAGCATCTGCTGGAAGCCAGTGCTGCTCATCTCTTGACCACTGCCCAGAGGGAATGACTGTGCTGGGAACGGGCCATACAGCACTGAACGTACACGGCATGTGCTCCACAGGGGCCCAGAAGACTTGAGGGGAAGGAGTGGCAGGGGTTTGAATGCACTAACAATTAGTTACAATTTACTGCAGCAATTAAAAGTGCAGCCTGGGGATTTCAGGGTGAGGAGGTAAGGGCATACCCAGTCGTACCCAGGCAGCAGGTCCAATAGGGAACGTACCTGGCACTCAAAAGCAGGTGCTCTGCCTGCAAAACCAGCAAACACCACCCTGAACCATCCAGAGCCCGGGCTTGGCAAGGCACACAGCTGGGATGGGAAACTGCTGCCCAAGGATGGGCCCCAGACTGCGCAAGACCTATTTCTGCAGTGCATGGGGCAAGCGCAAACAGAAATGGTGATTTCTGATTTCTGTCCAGAGGATCTGCAAGCCAGCTTGTGTTCCTGCAGAGACACGCAAATGAAAGCAGGAGCACGTGCCATGTGCACACACACAGAGTCATGTAAATGCAACGACACAGGAAGACCTGAGCATGGTCCTGCAGCAGCCAGGACAGGGCTGGATTGGTACGGATGTTTTAGAGAGATTGTCCTGCTATGGATACATATGGAAGGCCTAATGGCATGCAGGTGTCAAAGGGCACTGGGTAGAGAGGAGTTGCCACCCTACTTACTCTACAGGGCAATGACTTGCTCCCCCAGCAGCTCTATCCTGACATGGGCTGGGCAGAATTGTAAAGGCTCCCAAGTAACAGAGATGGGGCAGGTCAACAGACAGGCTGGATTTTACAGGACTCTGACACTGTGGAGTAGGGCTGGTCTCCATAAATTCACTCTGGATTTAATGTGGCTTGGGCACGGGCAAGAGGAGAAAGGAGGGAAGGCAGAGGGAATCTGGCACATTGTCTGCTCTGCTCTACCTGCCCCATCACAGGCAGAGCCCATGTCAGCCCTGCTGCCATGCAGGGCACTGAGGCAGGAACAGGGCACTGCCAGGGACCGCCCCCAAAGGAGCAGTCACTCACTCAATAGAAGTGACAATGAGGGGAGATGATGGAGGAGGTGAGAAATGGGCATCAGACCTAGGACTGCACACAGTGGGGACTGGCAGCTCTTCCTCCTCTGGGATGTGACAGCAGGATCCCCGCCCGAGCACAGCGAGGGAAGGCAAAGCAAGCTGGTGGTGGGCGCACTCCGAGAGCTGCCCGCGCCGCAGTGTACCCGCGTGGGCTGGCCCGGCTTGTGCAACGGGGCCGCCGGAGCTCCAGCGCTGCTGACACAGGCCGTGTGCCAGCCGGCCTGCCAGGGCTCCGAGCGGGCCGGGGACGCGCCAGCGCCGCGGGGGCACGCAGCCCCGCCGGGGACCCGAGTGCCCCCGAGGGACGGGGACAGCGCCGAGTGCCCGGCACAGGACCCGAGTGCCCCCGAGGGACGGGGACACCGCCGGGCAGGGGCTGGCTGTACCTGTGTGCGGGGCACACGGCGGTGTGCCTGTACCTGTACCTGTGACTGTACCTGTACCTGTACCTGTCCCTGTAGCTGTGTGCCCGAGGGCTCACGGACACGCCGGGCAGCGGCTGGCTGTACAGGGCTGGCTGCACCTGTGTGCGGGCACACGGCGGTGTGCCTGTACCTGTACCTGTACCTGTACCTGTGACTGTACCTGTGTGCCCGAGGGCTCACGGACACGCCGGGCAGCGGCTGGCTGTACCGGGCTGGCTGTACCCGTGTGCGGGCACACGGCGGTGTGCCTGTACCTGTACCTGTACCTGTGTGCCCGAGGGCTCACGGACACGCCGGGCAGGGGCTGGCTGTACCTGTGTGCAGGGCTCGGGGACCCGGCGGGCAGCGGCTGGCTGTACCGGGCTGGCTGTACCCGTGTGCGGGGCACACGGCGGTGTGCCTGTACCTGTGACTGTACCTGTACCTGTCCCTGTCCCTGTGTGCCCGAGGGCTCACGGACACGCCGGGCAGCGGCTGGCTGTACCGGGCTGGCTGTACCCGTGTGCGGGCACACGGCGGTGTGCCTGTACCTGTCCCTGTGACTGTCCCTGTACCTGTACCTGTGCCCGTGTGCCCGAGGGCTCACGGACACGCCGGGCAGCGGCTGCCGAGCCCGGCGGAAGCGCGGCCGCGGCCCCCCGGGAGCCCTGGCACGGGGCCGGGGCTGCGGGAGCAGCGGCGGGCGCTAAGTGTGAGGCAGACGCAGCGATTGCATTACTGAAGGAGCCCGGGCTGGCAATGCCGAGCTATCGTCCCTGTAATCCTGTTAGCCAGCAATCTCCATTCCGAAAGAGCTTCATTTCTTTGTGAATATTTGTAAACTAGATATCTAATGGAAAATTATAGGAAAATTATAGTGAAATTCATGACGAAGAAATCCGATTAGCCCTAATTCAATTATGCCATCTTAGCCCACACAGCACATTTCCCATTTTTTTCCCATAAATACCAATGCCAGGGGTCCGGGTAATCAAATAAAATTGAAAATCATCTTCCCATTAAATTCAATTAGCTGCAATTTCTAAAGCCTATCAGAGATTTTAATTACTAAATTATAAAATTCTCCAATGCTAAATTGAAACTAAAAAAATTGCACATCCTTATATTTCAGAAGAAAAAAACCCAGCAGAAACCTTGAAAAATACCCTTCTCCTCCCATCAACATCCACGTGAACGCGGGTCTGGGCAGGCTCCACCAGAGAAATGAGTGCAGAGGGACATGAGCCAGGCCTAGGAAAGAAGGTGGCTACCTCTGGGAGAAAGCATGTGGATATCAGCTGAGATTAAAACCTAAAATCCAGCCCCAGTTCAGCTGAGCTGCGCTGGAAGAGGGAAGGGGAGAGGCCAGCAATCCGAGCAGTGTCTTTGCTCCCTTTTCCCACACGAGCTCCTCGGTTCTGGCAGCCTTTCCGAGCTGCTGTGCCAGGCACCAGTGACAAGCCACCGTGCAGCTCGTGAAACAGCCGAGCCTCTCGAGGAGCTGGAACGAGCTTTGCCTGCAAATGGGCTCGGGGAGGCAATCCCTCGAGCCTCCCTGTGCCAAAGCCAGGGCAGCAGAGCTGGTGATGCCCAGAGGGAAGCAGGAGGGCAGATGCTAGCTTTGTGCTTCTGATAAAACTTCTTGAATAATGGCCATGCAAGCCTGGTCCTGACACTGAATTAAGGGAAGCTGGAGCCCTCAGCAAACTGATTTAGCTTGAAGCACTACTTCAGCGAACACGTGGGATGTTCCAGAGGAGGGGGATATGATCACCCTTCGCTGATAGCACAGGGAACTCTCCGAGTTCACAGAGGCACCAGGCAGGCAAGCCCATCCCTAAACTGTTCTTTATTCAACAACTAACCCAAGCAGGCAAACAGGGAAACCAGCAAAGCCTGTGCCTACAGATGCTCTCTTCCAGCCCTGCTTCTCTGGGGACCAGCGTGGCACAGTGAGGTGTCGAGGGGCAATTAACTGTGTGAACAAGCAGTGGGAGGAGAAGGGAAGCTCAGCTCTCCAGTTACAATACCTGACCCTCCACGAAGCAGCAAGAGTAAGGATTTTCTGACACTGCTTTTATGCCAGAAAGCACTTTTGCATGGTACCCTAAAGGGTTTATTCACGTGCTAACATAAACGAAGCCAGTTTGTTCTCATAGCTCTAAATAGAAGCTCAGGTTGCCCTGAACCAGGCCGATACTTGGTTTAATTTACTGGGCACCCGAAAGTTGCCAGCAGGGAGTTGCCCGCAAACAGAACAACAACAAAAAAGTTAATGATCTGGGCTTTTTCTTTAATAAATAGGCAAACTGGCTGAGCCGGATTGTTGGCTGGGATTCGTCTCCCCTTTATCACCCTGGAGCTTCTGTGACACATTCTCCAAATCATCAGCATTTTGCAATTTGAGGTCGTTACCAAATAGTATTTTTTTGCCAAGGAAGGGAGAAAAATAAATTAATAATGAAGGAGCCCAAGCAGGGAGAGGCTGTGGGCTGAACGGCGCTGCCACCTCCGCGGGGATTGCTCAGGCACCTGGCAGCCTGCCCAGCGCGCACCTTGGTCGCTGTCTCACCCTGGAATGTGCTGCTGGCACCCAAGTGCTACTTGATTTTACTACGAATTAATCAAAGTCTCTTCTGCAAATGTCTGACACTAAATCACCACTGGCTGAGCTTCAAATGCAATTCCCCTGTTCCAGGGATTTGGTGCGAGGAGATTACCAGCTCCAGGTGAAGAGCTGAAGGGGGTTTCCTCTCTGCACATCTTCTGGTTCTCCAAAGCATCAGCCTCTCCCAGCTGGAAGGACAATAGATTTCCCACAAGTCTCCTCCTGCTCAGAGCAGGTAACCACACAGACATCCAAGATATGCTGGGATAAACCCATCTGTGCTGCCTGACCGGAGTGCAGTTACACCAAAAAGGAATTTGGCACGACTGCGAGCTGACACAGGTGGCAGAGCACTGCACTGGCAGCTTGGGTGTGCCTGTGACCCCGCGTTTATGGAGCTGTGGGAGCATCTCCACACAGGACAACACACTGAGATAGATGTGTACCTGCCTGCGTGGGCATGGCTGCCTGCTCATCTGTGCACATGGATGTGCATGGCCTGGTGGCACTGTGTGGGCACTTGGCCACATGTGTACAGGGCTGTGCAGTCAGATGTGGCTGCCCACAGACATTCTCTAAGGGTGTTCTTGCCATGTTAACGTGTGCACGTCTCATTTGTCTCCGAACTTGTAGTACTGAGCACCCTCCCCGTTCTGTGCAGCCCCACAAAAGGCAGTTTGCCATGGCTGATGATCTGGATGGCATCAGCACATGCCCTTGCACTGCTCCAGCAACACACCCCTCCCTGAGCCATGGGCGAGCTGTATTCCCCTCTCCACACTCTGCCTGTCTCAGAGCCCTTTCATATTTTCAGTGCTCACTAGACCGTGAATTCACCTTCATACCAGTTACAGGGTTATTTAGCTTCTCCTGACACTGATAACCACCAAACTTCCACTGGCAGCTCAGCTCTCTCCAGAGAGACACGCAGCACTCCTCTCTCCCGTGGTGCCCCCACCACGCACACCCACCAGGAGCAGGGGGCACATGCCCCAGCAGGACACAGTGCCCCAGTGCTCACCCACCAGCCACAGCCACTTATCCCCAGCACATAGCTACACTGTGCAAAAGAGGAACAGAGCAGAAGAGTTAAAAACTGGATGGAAAGAATGAAATAGAGAAGGGAAGAGATAGACAGAAGGGGAAAAGGGTGATAAAGCAAAACCAGTACAAACAGAGGAGGAAAACCGCCTGGGACAACAGAGAAAGGATGAGGGATGGAGGCAGGAAGAGCCCAGGAACACACGGTGGGGTTTTCCCCCTGCACACCCCACAAAGAAACACTCTCCAGCAGCTGACACCAACATATTCCACAGCTCTCCCCGAAATCTTAGGGATCAACTAGACAGCCCTTGTACAGCAGCTGGACTAGCTGTGCATGGGCTGGGGCACTGCTGAGGAGTAATGAGGATCATCAGCCAGGGCGGGAAACATGGAAAAGACAGAACTGATGTCACTTCTGGGGTTGTCCAGAGCAAAGCCAGGAGCTGGATCTGATGATCCCATGTGGATCCCTCCCAGCTCAGGATACTCCATCACCCTCGGGTTCTGTGATACTGTGAACTGCAAGAGCCCAAAGGGATGAGAACAGGATGGACCAAAGCAGTAGCCCTGGCACAAGTTTATCAGAGCCAAATGCTTTTAGCACAAATTCTTCACACCCAAACACTTTTCCCTGTCCTCCAGCTTCTTCGGGATGGTTCCTACCACTGGAGCTTCTGCTGGCTTTGCATGGCCATCCTGCAAAGGCAGATCTGTGGAAAGACAGCAGAAACACCCCTGCTGCCTCACCTGCCCCAGGAGCGCACCCCAGGGCTCCTGCTTTCCCCATCTCACCGTGGAAAAAAAAAGCTCTGTGCAAATAATAGATCAATAGAGCCCCCGCCTCTTCGGAAGGAAAACAAACACCCGGATCACCGCAAATTAGAGAATGTTTCGCTTCACTTCATCCAAACAGGCTGACAGTTTTTTTGGGTTGTTGCCACGGTGACAGAGTAACACAGCGTTCAGCCTGTTGCAGAACAATCAATTAAGTTAATGCCTCGGAGTGCCTGTTTACCCTTCCATTTAGGAGGTGCTGCTCTCCCTCACGCTTTCTCTCCAGCTAGTTTCAGATTTCTGATCCTTTGCTTCCTGCTCCTCGTGCTTCTTTATTTAATGTAAAAAAAAGTCCCTACCCTAACCACCTTATAAGGAGCCTCACTATTTTTGGAATGATTGCCTGGAATAAAGTTTTTCCCCCCTCTGACTCCTGTTATTTCGCGTTCTTCCCTGGAAAAACTGGAGATTTACCTTTACCTTGCACGGCACAGGCCCTGTCCCCTCCTCCTGGTGTGCTCAAGAACTTGCCAAGTTTCTAAAGGCCAGCTCTCAACATCCCCTTGGGAGAGTGGTACCTTCGGAGTAACTGCTCCTAACAAGATGAAGTAACTTGAAGTAAAGCTCTATGAAGTGATCAGAAACCCTTCCACTATTGCCGTTTTTTACACTGTGGGCTGTAACCATAAATGAAGAACCATCTTGTGCTCAATGCTGCCTGAAAAGGAGAACTACAAAAGGGCCTCATAAGAGTCTAGGTCTCATGCTATGGTATGGAACTCCTAAATATTTGCTTAAATGATCTTGGCTTAAGCAAAACTCAACCTAGTGCTCAAAGCATTGTGCTGAACTGAGCCTATGGCGAGGAAACCTTAAAGCAGGCACCATGGCCAGGAGATTATGGCAGATCCATCATTGCAATCCTTTAAAATAAAGGATGCCAAAACATCTCTTGGCTCTGCCCTGACCACCAGCAGTCTGCCAGGCCTTTCACAGGCTCACATGCTGCTGCTGCTTATCCTGTGGGTTTATTTCCTCCCTCACAGGCAGTGTGAGCAGGCACACTTGGCTGTGTAGCTTCACTGCCTGTCTGCAGCCACTTTCTCATCCCTCGCCCAGTGAGCAGCAATAACTGCCCTCCTCCTTCCCCAACCCACCCAAACAACACCTCCAACAGCATGGGTGAAAATGAGGTACCACAGAGGGAAAGGAGTTAAAGCCTGAGATATAATTCAGGGTTTCTGTCTCCTGATCTCTCTGCAGCTTGGTGCTTTCTCATCAACACAATATTCCTATGCTTTTATTTGAAATCTGAGGAAAAGTGTCCATCTCCCTTGTATCCTCATCCTGAAGGAAAAGGCAGAGGCAAGCATGATGTGAAAACAGGAGGATTCCATGACACTGTCTTCTCATCCTGCCACTAGCAACAAGTGCCTAAATGTAAAGTGTACATTAATTTAGTATTGAGCAGATGGAAGAAAACAGTAGACCAAGCAGATACAGAAGAATGGTGCTCAAACACTAGGAAAAAATCACAGTAACAGGTCAAATATGACATCTCCACTCTCACAAGCTAACACAAGCCTGCTCAGGGGGGAGCACTGAGGCCAGGTCTGCACAGCTGCAGGACAGCCATGCCCCAGGTCCCCCTGGCCCACTCCTCTCCCCCTCCCAGAGAAGTTGTCAGCAGAACCTGTTGGAGCAGGGGCTCGTTGACTGCTCCCTGTCCATTACAGCCTGGATTATAAGCATATTGCACAGTGCTCTCTGCACGGTGCTGGGGAAATCCAATACGCTGAAAGGTTAATGCAATCAATTAGGGTGACAAGGAAGTAGAGTAAAGCCTTCTGAGTAGATGAAAGGGAGAGAGAGATGGAGACAGGGAAAAGCCAAGAGAGGCAGGGGGGAGCAAAGAGTGGGAGGATGAGGAGGAGGAAGATGGTACACAGGACTTGTGCTGCAGACCTCAGGGTGCTGGCGTGGCCAAGGGCACCATCCTGCCCCAGCATGGATGGGGTGGCATCATTCACAGAAGCAAGGCAGGCCATGGGTCCCCAAGACACCAGCTGGGCCAGGACTCCCTGTTTGTGGCTTTTCCTGCCATCTCCTGAAGAATGTGGAGCCCTGCTCAAACTGCAGCTGCCCAGGTTGGCCTGCCATCAACCTCCTCCCCCAAGGGTGATCGCTGGGGGACTGGCAAAAGTTCCTGTATCTTCCCTGGCCAGGCACCCAGCAGGCATGAGAGAAACTGATTAGGTTTGCAGGGCAAAGGATCTCAGCAAGCCATGGGGAGCATCAAGGGAGGAGAAAGAGGGAACAGGAAGGACAAAGAGAACTTCTGGCAGTTCATACACTCTGCACACAAAGGTAAGATGAACACCATCTCTCTGTAGACTTCCTAGTTAGAAACTGGTCATCACTGGCCTTGCACCTATCCTCTCATGTCTGTAGGCATCTGTAACTTAGATGCTCTTTTACTTTTCCAGCCTCCTTCCCAGTGGGTGAACCTGGGCTCTCCTGCAAGGCCAGAGGACAAGCCCCAGGCAGTGCCCAGCTGCAGCAGTTTCACCCCTGCCTGCAGACAGGGCACTCAAGCCGCCAGCACAGCATGGAGATCCCACTCAGTGCCATAACCTACATCCTGCTGCCCTGTCCAGCATGGCACAGGCCTTCCCCAGGGCATTCAGCTCAGGGGAGAGCCCCATCCTTCCCCTGCAGCCCCCCAGCCGCTGCTGACTGGCTGCAGTGCTGCTCCCTGACCCCCGAGCAGAGCAGCACTTCATTAACCTGGGCTGACAGGTCAGCGAGCACAGCCCCTTCCTAGCACGGCTCCTGCTCGGGCACGGCTCAGCCAGGGAGAACGTGACACCAGCTCATTAGAACAAATTATTACTCTATAACCCCTGCTGCAATGTCCCTTAATATGCCTATTTAGCAAGAGACAAGTCCTGGTGGGCTCCTCGGCATTAAAACAACCTCACAAATCACCAGAGGCACAAGCACCATGATCTCCGCTTCTGGGGGTGGAGAGAGGGCGGCTGCTCCTTGGATGGGTGCTGGAGGGGCAGAGTCCTGGGCTCTTCCCCTGCAGCAAAATGAAGCTTCAGATATTGCTGGGGGATGTTCTGCAGGCAGGGAGTTTCCATCTGGCTGTGGCTCACTGTGCTGCCAAACATGCCCAAGCTCCAGCACAACCAAGTGCTGTTCCCTCATTGAAATCCACTGAGGAAGTGTTCTGGGATGCCCATTAAACTGTTGGGCCTGTTTTTCTCTGCCTTATCGCTGCCTAACTCTGCTCTCAGCACTACCATCAGTGTCATGTTCCATATTACACCTACAAGATTTAAATGTTTCCCTGTGATATATGTGAAGTCAGTGCCTGGCTTTCCTAATCCATCCACAACACTGACCCCACACGCTCACTCCTTCAGGTTAACCGGCCAAGCCAAAGAGCAAGTCTGGAAGCTGACATTGATGGTAGGCACTGTGTGCTAGCTCCCCATGTAAGGCCAGGCTAGATTTTGGGGGATAAACCCATGCACATGAAAGCAGTGGGCTCACACCTTTGCAGGGAGGGCTGCCAGCTGTCTAGGACTAATCCAGAAATTACAGAACTGCCGTAGTTTTGGGCACAGTGAGTGAGATATCACAGGCAAAGACAGAAAGGAAGGCTGCTACTATACAGGAACAGGGAGCATGAGGAAACCAACCTCCAACCCGACCTTTAGAAGAGGGAAAAGGGAGAAATAAAACAGTGATTCATATAACAGAAAGAAGTGGCAGTAGTGCCAGGCAGGAGACAGGGAGGAAGAAAAGTAATGGAAAGAAGAGAAGAAAGTGTGAGAAGTGTGTGATGGTGGGCACAGAGAGGGGCAGGATGAAAGCAAACGAATGGAGAAACGAGGGACCTGGGAGAAACAGGGAGAGGGAGGGCGGGAGGAAAAGGAGGAGAAAAGAGCAAGAATGGCCATGCAGCGAGGAGCACACGGGCGAGGCAGAGTGCTGTAACCAGGGTTGTGAAGCATGAAAAGGGAAGAATCTGCCTGTTCCTTTCAGCACTCGGAGCATGGCGCTCAGTGGTGACCTACACTGTGCCTGGCTGTGATCACGTTTTCAGGGCCACTGCCTGCCGATCCCAAACAATGATGAGGAGCCTTTGAAGTCACAGAAAGAAGCCGCAATGTGAACTGGGGACTTTTTTTCCCCCCCTTTTTTTCCTCTCCATTTTTTTAAGGGCCGGGGAAAGAAGGGAGGAAAAGGAAGGCCTGAAGTGGTGGGGGGAAGGCTGGGGGAGAGGTTGCAAGGACAGAACAGAGAGTTGCTCTCGGTGGGGTGCCCCGAAACGAGAGAGACAAAAAGAAAACAAACAGTTTATGAGTAGGGCACATGCTGCCTGTGTCTGCATGCCCCACACTGCTGGCCCCCCGTGCTCCAAGGGAGGCTTCTGTTCCCCAGCAATGATGGATGGATGCATAGGGCCATTCAGGCCTGCCATGTTACAGCAGCAGTATTTACATAACACTGGCCTTCCACCGGTCACCTCTGACACTGCCCGGCCCAGCCTGGGGCCCCCTCCCACCCCAGCCAGCCTGGGCCCCTCGGATGCTGCTGGCACTCAGCCCATGTGCTCCCCAAACCTGGGCATTGGGGGTCCCCACTGCTGCAGGGATGCTCTGAGCAGTGAGTGCTCCTGGCACCTCCCTGTGATGTCTCACAGGGCAGAGCACTTCCCCATGGCCTCTCCTGCCCTCAGACCTGTCTTGGTGATGGAGGGGAAGGAAGAGGAGCCAGGGACAGCAGGGGCTGCCTCAGCATGGCAAGGACTTGTCAGGAACCATCATCTGAGGTGGCATAGGGAGTGTCTTACCCAGCACACAGAGATAAGGCTTTTAAGAGACAATATTACCTTCCATTTCCCTGGGCTCCAGACCTCTAACTCTGACCAGGGACAGACCAAGTCACCTTCCAAGCTCTAGAAGACTGTGAAGCTGTTTTTTTTTTTTTTTTTTCTAACACAGACCATGAGGGTCTAGGTAAAGGGAAAACCCAGGAAAGCCCTGATTCTGCTGGACACACAGAAATGCTTCCACACTACCACCATGGTTCTGCAGTCTGAACAGATAAAAATGTGCCAGAAGAGGAGGAGAACATGCACATCACCATCTGAATTATGTGAACTGAGCTCAGCAAAACTTCACAGTAGATGGAGACTGCATCCTGTTCAATGAAAGGACCTTATATCCATCTCCTCCATCACACATGCATGAAGATAAAGCAGTTCCCTTTCACCAAAATCCTTACACTTTTTTAGCTGTAAAGACAGAGGCAGTAGAGAAGATATTGAGGAAAACCTTCAGTGACAAAACCAGGTGCCCACAACAAGTGCTGTACAAAGACAAAGACAGGATTAGGACACACATATGCCAGGTCTGCACTTGACCTTCTTCTGCTTCCATCTCTCTTCATGAGTGACAACAGTCCAAGCCCAGAAGGTCTAGTGCAGACATGGCCACGGTGAGCAGGCTGTAAGTGTGAGAGACACACAGAGGAAAAGAGAACCCAGGAGGGCATAGTGACATACCCATTGCAGTCTGAAGTCTCTCCTACCTTTCGGAGATTTCAAGGCCTCGTTTCTTGCCTCGTTTTTAGCTCTAAATTCACTTCATTCTGGAGTGAGAAAAGAAAGGGTCTGGTTAACACAAAGGGCATACCTGAGTAAAAGCCAAGACTCACAAAACTGCATAAAAACATGGTCCAGCATGGGACATTCAGACTCCACAAGGGAACAAAATGCTTTCCTGCTCCTGGCTGTACCCCACAGCACTTCTCTGTCAAAGAGGTTCCTCATGAGGGTTGGGAATAATTTCACATAGAGAGCAGCCATTGCTGGGCTGGATCCTGCTCCCCAGGTACCAGACACACCTTGTGCTGGTCTGCTCCGTACTTTGCCCACACATCTAAGGCTGGGTTCTGCCCCATGTCAGATTTTCCCTTCCCAATCTTCACATTTCCTCTGCTGACCCCTCTTTCCCAGAGGTTCCCCTGTGTGCTGATGGTGATGCCTCCTTGCACACCTTGTGGGGCACAAGATGATGGGGTGCAGGACTGGGTCCCGGGTCACTGAACCCCCTGACCCACTCATCTGTGTATTTTCTGCCCAGGAGAATGCAGAGAGTGAGGACGAAGGAGAAAAGGGACAGGGGAAAAAAAAGTCACAGCAAAATACACGAAAAGTAAATTGAATTATTTAAAACCATATGTTCCAAAAATGTGACAGAGCATAAAAGCCGTGCCATGAGACTTCTGGAGGGGGTTATTCTGCACAGGCAGGGTGGCAGGAGAGCTGAGGGCTGGGGGAAGACTGCTCTGCAGCCAGACAGGGTCTTCCCTCTCCCAGAGCTGGGCGGTGGCCAGGAGCACAGCGTGGCTTCATGCACAGTGGCAGGGGTGCCTGGCCCATTCCTCTGCTTTGCAGCCCTGCCACAGCAGCTCTCACAGCTGTGCAGGGGGGCAGCACAAGGACAAACTGCCCCGAGGTGCTGCCCAGCGTGCCTGTGGCTGAGCCCAGGAGCCCCAGCTGTCTGTGCCACACACTGCTCCCCTCACGTTCCCTTCTCCGGGCGCAGCAGAGACCCAGCCCTTCTGAGACCCCCTCGAGTCCCTTGCAAGACAAAAGTGAGAGGGATTCAGGGGACTCTGTGCTGCTGCTGCCGTGGCTCAGCCCTGTGCTCCAGGGCCCGGGCACTCTGTGCATGTGGACAGCCTCCTCCTGTCACTTATACTCTGCCACTGCCAAAGATAGATGCCATATGTTGGCTGGGACCCAGGGCAGGAAGGAGCTGGTGAAATATCCCAGATGGATGCACGGACAGGAGGGCAGAGCCCCTTGGGTGAGGAAGGTGCATAACCTCCACCTAAAGGAAGGGGCCTGGCTCCTTCCTTTCCCACTCAAATCCTGATGCTAAAAGGGCTGAGGGCATGGCTGGAGTAACAGCTCCCTGATTTGAGGTGCTTTTCCCACCCTGGCACCCTCGGTCCTTCTGGCATCCCTTCTTTCACCTTTTCCTTCCCTTTGTTCTCCCTTTTCTCCTTGCTCTTTCCACTGCTTTCTCTGCCACTGTCACACTGTTTTTTCCTTCCCTCTCTTTTGTTCTCTCCCTCCTTCCCAAGCTCTCTGCCTGCAACTCTCTGCCTTCCTGTCTTCACTCCCTAACCCCTGTGCACGATCAATTCTTGGGATTGGGTTTTTAATTGTTTTTTTTTTTTTTTTTTTTTTTTTACTCCTCTTCTTTTGGCTGCAGCTTATCAATGATGCAAGAGGAATAACGCCAATTTACTTAGAATGTGTAATCCCCAAATCAGATTGGGGGATTGTATGAGGCAATATGACCTTGCATATGTCTCCATTAAAGCCAGCCAGGCCTCCTCTTGTATTCTGTGTTCCCAGTACATATTTAGACAGATAACGCTAATTGTACTTGACATGTCCTCTTAAGGATGGACTCTTCCCTCCCCCAGCTCTGCTTCCCTGCCTGACAATGTGCCAGAGCCCAGCCCGCGCCCTGGCAGCGTGGCACGGCACGGCACCTGTGGGCACGGCCGGGTGGGCACCCAGCACGGCCCCACGGCCAGCTCTGCTCCCTCCGTGAGGGAAGGGGCCCGAGAGGACAAGGGGCAGGGGCAGGGCTGCTGGGACAGGGCTAATCTGAGATTACACACTGCCACCGTGCCAATTGTGGCTTCAGACAAAGAGAGGAGACTTGCTCACCATGAACATCTTTGATGTCTCCCTCCTTTCCAGCGATGGGCTTCTACCCCGTACCTGAGTTCCCACATCTGCTTGGGCTAAGTATTTGGATACTGGACCCTAGATGCAGCATCTAGGGAACATCATAGGAAAATCATAAAGTCCTATAACGGTTTGGGTTGGAAGGAACCTTTAAAGGCCATATAGTCCAACTCCCGTGCCCCACTTTGCACTAGACTGGTTTGCTCCAAGCTCCATCCAACCTGGCCTTGAACACTTCCAGGGATGGTGCAGAAACATGCTTCACTGAGCAACCTGTGCCAGGGTCTCACTACCCTCACCATAACAATTTTCTTCCTTACATCTAGGCTAAATTGTGCCTCTTTTAGTTTAAAATCATCACCCCTTGTCCAATCACTATAGGCCACGCTAAAAAGTTTGTCCCTATCTTTCTTGAAGAAACATTGAAAGGCTGCCTCTTTCCTGTGCCTGTCGTTCATCACTCTCCAGAGCAGACATGCAGGATGCAGGAGGAGGAGGAGGGGAGCTTATTTCAAGGAAACCAATGGATCCAAACTCTTCGCCAAAGTGGACTCAGTTTTTTTTTTCCCCTTGACACAACATCCTAATTCGACTTTTTCAGTATCTTTCCTTCAACAACCTTTTTTCCTTCCTCCCCTTCCTACCCAGCAACTGCGCATTTATTAATTCATGAGGCACTAATTAGTTCTTTGTTTAATTTTGTGTTAAACAGACTGACCGGAATGATAACGACTTGCAGCGTTGCATTACGGTCCCCAACCGCCCCTGTTTTCTGACAACAAGGGAGCGCAGTGAGACTGGCGTGATGAACCCCAATTCCCACTCCAGTTGCACTTCATTAAGTCAAAATGTGACAAGAAGCTTAGAGAGCAACTTTCAGATCGGATCGCACATAACAATTGGGCAGGAAACTTTCCAAGGGGGAAGCGCGAGAGGCACTTGCGGCGAAGGCTGGCACCGCGCACTCCCCTGGCGTGCCTGCCTTAAAGGAGCCAGCCCAGGCTGCCCAGGCAGCACTCAGGGCAAGTGCTGGGAGCAGAGAGTGCCAGGGGAGGGAGAGGAAAGGAAGGGCAGCAAGACAAGCCACAGGCACGGCAGGGCAGGGCAGGAGGCACCGTGTGCTCGCCTTGTTTCCTTTGCAATGATGGGATGGGTTGTGATGAGAGCCCTGGCGCACGGGTGGGATAATCCCTCAGTGGGTCACTTCATGAGCTTTGAGGGCATCTTCAGACACCTTCAAATCCATGCCTCAGTTTCCCACCTGCAGCTCTACAGTGAAACCCTCAGCTGCTCTTCAACTGTCAAGAACTACACGATTATCATGGAGCCCCTAAGATGCCAAGGGAGAGGGTGAATCCTGGCACCCACATTGCTAAAATCAGATGGGAAGAGACAGCTCTGACAGTAGGGAGAGGGATGGCCACCCTCCTGGAGAGGAAGCTGTGCCTCCCTTCAACCTTGTGCAGCGCCTGACACTCCAGTGGCACTCCCAAGTATTGAAAAGGTCTCGATCAGTATGGCAACAGCAATAAATCTGATAGACTGCAAAGCAAGCAGAGGAGGTGGTTCACTGAAGGGCAGTGAGATGCAAACAGGAAAGTGAAAAGGGTCTTAAAACACCACCTCAGAAGGGGTGGGGTATGAAAAAGAAAAGGAGACTATCCAAGTGCACAGAACATGGAAGTTTTGCTACAAATCAAATATATCTTCTGCTATTGCAGAGACATCTGCTGTGGGAATAAACTAAGACCACCTAAAAGTGAAACGGGCAGCAAGGTCTCAATGACTTTTCTAGCAAATATTTTCCCCACACTTCTCCTCATCCCTCTCCCTCCTCCCTCAGGATAGGAACACTCATCCCCTAGCCTTGCTCTGCAGAAACCCAAAGCTCAGCTAAGGTCCAAAACACTGGCAAAGCAACATAAGTTCACAGTGAGGAACTCTGAGAGTGTCGTCAGGACTGGGAAGGGACACGAGAGCTGTGGGGGAGTGCACAGCCAAATGTCCTGGGCAGGGCAGGGGCAGAGGAAGGAGCCCTGCCACCGAAGCCTCTGAGCCCCACAGGAGACCTGCCGGCTCCAGTCCCTACACGCATTATCAGTGTTGTCACCTGAGTGAGCTATAATCATCCCAATCTTTGGGAAAGAGGCCAGGCTGCAGCAAGGCAGCACAGCATGGTGTTTGCCAGTACACTCACAGCTGAACAACACGCAGATCTGAGAGCAGACGTGTTTGCGCTGGCTTCCATCTTTCATGAATCTGGAATGCAGCAGGGACCTCTGTGACTGACAAAAAGGCTGTTCCTCCATGACAGAAATCCCGGGAAGACAGCACATCCCTCTGATTTCACTTATATATGTGCTCTGGATGCCATAAAAAGGCATTTGTAGATATTAACGCTCAGTTGGAGGGTTGAAATGGTGTCCAGTAAGGGCAAATCACCCATTTAACACCTGAAGCAAGGACAACTGAGAGAGTCCAGGATTCCTGGGGACAAGAAACATACCCTGCTATCACCAGCCCAACAAACCTTCCTGGTTTTGCAGAGGGTTGGAATATTCTGGCTGCTCTATAGATCCAGTTGAGCAGCCTCACCCAGCTATTGTCTCCTGCCAATCTTGGACCGCTCGGCTGAAAAGGCCTGGGCTGAAGGAGAGGGAAGCTCACGTTATTTCCCATTTCTCCCTTTTTTGGCTGCTATTGCAAGGCAACACCAGCAGCGCAGCACAAACCAACTCCATCCCCAGCTGTAGGGCTACACAGCTGCCAGTGCTCCCAGCAAAGTTTTGTGTTGAAAATTCACAAGCATCCCAAATAGGTCATGGTCTGCCCCTTCTTCATAAAACAGCATGCTGAAATGTCCTAGACTCTATCCCCAATCCTCTTTAACTAGGAAAACTCTCCTCCCAGGATTATGGGCCCACTGCCCCCCTTCTTTTCCCCTCCATCTGGCTGGGAGCAGCCTGGGACCAAGCGCTCTTCCCAGCCCTGGGAGAACCCTGCAGTTTCTCTCTCATAAAAAAGAAAAATGGGAGCTATAAAAAAGGCAAAGAAAAGAAAAGCAAAGCAAAGGGAAATCACTGCAAAGGAGGAAAAGAGCAAAGCCCCCCTCTCTCCACACCCTGTCCCCATTACCTGCCTTCAGCACTGGGTAGAGCAACCTGCTTTGCTGGGCTGGAGAGAACCCTTGGACAGAGATCCTGCCCTGCCCCTTACCCCGTGCCCTCTGCTCAAACCTGCTGAGCAGAGCCCATCTCCATAAAGGTGGTCATGCAAAAAGGAGGAAAACTGGGCAGCAGGAAAGGGACACAGACCATCACAGAGGTAACCCTGCAGCTCAGTGCCCACGGTTTGGGATTGCTGGAGCCAGGCAAGGGACAGAGCACCAGGGACAGCATCCACTGCCAGCCCCAGCTTCCCAGATGGCACCAAGGACCAGGGAAGGCCCCGGACGCCCAGCCCACAGCACAGCCACAGCACAGCCCAGCAGGGCAGGAGGGGAGTGCCAAGGCGGGATCCCAAGGAGTTCATCTCCTGCCACAGCATCTGTAAAGCACAGCAGTCCCCAAACTTGGCATTCGGCAGCCCTGGGCTGGCTCCTGCTAATTTGCTGTCAGGCTGCCTAAGCAAACCAATTAAAGCTAATCATTAATTATAAAAAAGAGAGAAAGCAAAAGACCCTGCACAAATGAAGAACTGGAAAGGGCGTGGGGAAAAGAAGGACAGGAGGGAGAAGAATGAGAGAAGAAAGCTTGAGAAAGGGGCTGGGGGCAAAGAAAAGGGTTTTAAAATCCCGGTGCACAGCCTTGGATGAAATCAGCAGAAGGGCAAGTGGTTTCCTAGGGCAGGGTGGGGAGAGGCAAAGGTGAGGGAATCAGGAAGGACCCAAGGAAAAAGCGAGAGTGGCACATGCTGGGCCAAGGTGGGAGCCGGCAGTGACACAGGGGGCAGTGACACTGCACCCGACAGGGCTCTGGCACTGCCAGCCTGCACAGACAGGGCACAGCAGGACCAGGGTGCAGGAGAGCGGAGCGAGCGATGAGGCACGGCCAGGGCCGCGCACCGGCACCGGGAAGCGCCAGGCGCTGTCCCTCCGTGCCAGCGCTACCGGCTCTCCCTGAGCAAATGTCTTGGACGGCGATGAAAAATGGGGCATTTATGAAAAGGGCCTGATTATGCAGATCGGGCTGGGGCCCTGGCTCCGAGGCCGCCTGGCTCCCCGCGAGCTCCGCAGCGCTGAGGCCGGCAGCTGTCGGCGCGGCCCCCGCGCTCCGTTTGTTCCCGGCCCCGCACACACGCCCGCTTCCCAACGCCCCTTTTGAGGAGCCCCAGGCCCACGTCGGGCCGGCGGATGGCGGAGAGGTGGGGGCAGTGCCATGGAAACGGGCTCTTTCCTGGGGAAACGCGCTGCCGCCCCCCTCGCCGGCCCGGGTGCCCCCTTTGAGGAGCTGTCAGGACCCTGAGTGAGTGTCACACGACCCAAGGACCAGGCGTGACCAAGCCTATTTTCTGCCTCAAATTTGATTGATTAAAAAACTTTTTAGGAAAACCATGTTAAAAGAAAAAAAAAAAAAAAAAAGAAAAAAAGAAAAAAAAAAAAAGAAAAAAAATTAAACAGAAAGGGACAAGGGGGTGGGGGAAAAGGGAAAGGCCTCAGTGCTGAGTTTCCCTGGCAATAGCACCAGGGGACAAGTGTCAGAGGCATATAAACAGCATAACCAGGCCAAAAATAAAGGTCAAAGGAAGCATGAAACTTAACACAACACTGATTAAGATAATGATGAAGCAGGGGACCCTAGAAAAAAAAATAAGTGTGACACACAGAAACATGCACACTGAAATGCTCCAAGTGATGGTCCAGACACCTGGTATGTGGGAATAGTCCCTGACTCCCTCACCTCCGGGGCTTGCCAGGCTCTGGAGGTACCTGGAGAAGAGTGGAAATGGAGGAAAAGCCCAAGTGGAGGATTTGAGAAGCCTGTGCTATCCCCCCAGGCTGGTTGCTATAGGTTGAGCCTGCCAAACGACAACAAGCCCCAGAGCCAAGAGGTCCCTCCCATAACACAGACACTCTGTCCCAGCCAAGCCATGCTTGAATTTGCAACCAAATTCCTCAAAAGAGTTTCCCTGACACTGGGAGGAGAGCCCGAGTGTGTGTGAATCACAGAGGCCCTGCTGACACCAATGCTGGCTCAGGATCTGGCTCTTTGCCCTTAAGCAACTGGTATAAAAAGGCTCAGAGATGCCAAGAGGGGCGGATTCTGGTCAGACCTCCCTGCCCACCTCCTCCCCTTGCCCAGGCTAATTCTGCAGAAAGCCCAGAAAGGCTGAAGGACTCAGAATGCAAGGCCAAGAATGTCGTACCCTTCGGCATTTCCCTGCTCCATCTCCTAACCTCCAGGATGATCTCACATTTTTGGAGCCCAGCTCACAACTCGCAATTTCCTGGGACTGGCTGTGTTACTCTTGCCAGGAGGTAGCAAAGAAACTGCAAATTGTTCCCCAGCTTCTTCCTCTGTGAGTTTGGGACTTTAGAGCTTGCACAATATAAAGTCCAGAAGCACAAAAAGTTTTCCACTTTTTCTGTACCACTTTCCAATTTGGAGTAACTCTCATCCCCTACAAAATGTCCTTGTTCTGCCTTTTTGGCATATCAGAGTCCTGGCAGAGTTGTCTCAGGGAATTCAGTGGGACAGGGATATCCATGGGCTTCCTTGCCCCTTGCATTTGGCCTCCAGGGAGGCCACTACATCTCACTCATTTCCTTAGATTTGCCCAAGTAAAATTCTGATAGAATTCTGGGCAGAAAAGCTTGTTCTTTTTCCTGACAAATATCTTGGAGAAAATAAGCTTTTAGTTGAAAATTTTCTTCCATGTAGTCTTTATCATGAAGAAATGCAAAGAAATGTTTTCACAAGAAGGCTGACAAAGTTCTACATGTATGTTTACCCCCACACTCTCTGCATTTCACTTGGTCAGAAGACTGCTTTCCATCAAATACATTTCAATGCAAAATTTCCAGCATCATATTCATGTGTCTCCACCCTCCTCCATCATTGATATTCACGGTCTTTTGTAAAGAATGATTCAATTAAACCACTGATGTTCCTCACTAGAGGAGTCTGAGCAGTGAGAGGAACTGCCCCAAAGTAGTGCCAGGCCAGGCGTTGTTCAAATATTCACCAAAGATGTGCAGGTTTGGAGGGGCTGGCCACTACCTCACACTTCCAGAAAAACTGCTGTGGAAAAAAACCTAAAATCACCGCTCTGATCCCTGACATTACTGCCTGAAAAATGGGATTTGAAAAGTAATCATGGAAAACAAGGTCTTTTAATTTCATTTTTGAGCCATTATGGTTCATGTTTGCATTCTTTTTTTTTTCCCCCCTTGGTAATCAGAAGAGAGAGAAATGCGATTAAAAACTAAAAAAAGTCCTCCCAAACAAACAATGAAAGCTGAGATTCTCATGGGTGCAAGAACTGGACCTGTGTCTATGCATTTGAAGGGAAAACACCAAATGCCCTCAGGCATCGGGTAAAAGGAAGAGTTGGAAGAGTTGGCAATTTTATATTTTGGTTAATGTTTTTACAAAATGTACAGAATGTCAAAGATACTTGAAAAGGTATTCTTTGAAGGTATTTTGTAGAAGTTTGCCCCCTCCACATCTGATAACAATGATTTGACTCCTGCTCAGATGTGTGCACAGCCCTGAGATGGGGTGAGAAACTAGTGCTGGGATCAGTGTGCAAAACTGCATTAAAGGTAAAATCCCCTTACTGACAGACCTGGTTCTTTTCTACTTTTTGCAAGGAAAACCAACCCCATCTCTCCAAACCAACAGTGGAACTTTGAGATTTTCTGCCCAGATGTTGGATTACTGTTCAGCACTATGACAAGCCCTTTTATCAAGATCTTTTTTGCATTTTCCAATGAAAATAATACTCCACATTCACAAAAGCTTTGTGAGCAAATATCTGTTTTACTTTATAATGTGCTTAAACTGATTTCTCTTGTTCAGAAAGAAAACAGAGCAACTTTTGCAATTAAACTGGAGGAGAAAAGGAACACGCCAGATCTGAAAATGACCTGGAGTGAAGGCACAGATGCTTTTCCAGCAGCACACACTCCCTCCCCTCTTCTGGCAGCCTCAGCTCAGCAAAGGAGCAACTTTCCCTGGCTGCTGCTCTCTGGGGCAGCACCATTTGGTCCCTCTGGCACAGAGAGCCCGGCCAGTGGCACCCAGGCATTGGGTTTGTAGGGAACACGCCCTGCCGCCCGTGTGCCCCTGCACATGCGGGACCCAATAATCACACACACCTTGCAAACATGTGCAGAGCACACAAAACTCCCTAGCCATGGCCAAGGAACTGTCAGGAGAACACTAGCAAAAGCTGCTTCTTGACAGCGAGTCATTTATATTTTAGCTTCGTTCCATTATCCTAACGAATCCTTCATCAGCAGATGCAATATTAACAGCAGAAAATCAGCTCATTACATCCGGGGGGATTTCATCAAGATGACAATCATATATGCAGCTACCCGAGCCTGGAGAGGACACAGCTCCTGTTACTTAGTTATCCTGGTTTCATCTTAGAGGCTTTTGCTTCTTTTTTTTACCTTTTGGGGGGACAGAGGTCGGTAGTTAAAGTGGAGGATGTCCCAAACAACCACAGGATCCCAGAGCTTTTAGGATGCTGATCCACAGACAGATCCACTCAGCTGGGAAATGCTCCAGCTCATCCACAGGAGCAGCAGATTTTTGAAAGGACAAAAACCCTCTCACAAAATCTGCACCCTCTGTAGGTCCAAGGGAATTTCTATGTGAAGTTCTGACTCGTATACTCTTGATTTAAAATGAGGGGCGTGGGTGCACACATTCCAGGGTTACTTCTGTTTTCCACAGTCATCCCAGGCACTAGAGGCCGAGAATTCCTGCAGCAAAAAGGCTGCCTGGGTGCCTGTGCTCACCCCCAGAGCAGCCAGGTGAGGGGCTGGGTGAGCTCCCCACACCTGTCTGCTGCACCAGACACACCAGCAGCTCCCCAGGCAGTGCAGCGTGGGGCTTGGAGCCCTCACAGGGCTGCCAAAACCCAACAACACTGCAAAGCTTGTTTCTCACTGCCTGCACAGCTGGGGCCTGGTACTACTGCCTGAAAATTACCTCCTGCCCTATTAAGGGTCTTCCTCAACAGCAACCCAAGAAATCCTTGGCAGCCCCAGTCTGAAGAGTCACTGCCTGCAGCTTCAGGCCTCTTCCCTGCACGCTAAGGAGCTTTGGTGCCCACCCTAAGATTCCATAGAGGAACAGAGATCTCCTGCCCAGTTCTCACTGACATATGGTGGGTGCCTTTGCCACCACATGCAACAAAGCCTGGTGATTTCAGCTGGAGAACAACCAGGCTTTCAGGACTTCCTCTCCATCAGGGGCTGAAGCTGGAGAGACCAGTATGGAACTCAACACAGATCACTCATGGCAGATCCTGGCTCCTGGACAAGCCTCTGCTCTCAGCCTCAACCACCCAGCACAGCTAAAGGAAGAAGTTGAGCTCATCTCCTCCAACTCAGAGGGGGCTGGGGTGGGCATTTCACATTTCCCCAGCAGGGCTGGATTTTTGCACAGCAAGGAATATGTTCCTGGGATGTCAACTCCAATCTCCACTGCGCTCTGACAGATTTAAGCTCCAGTTTGTCCGACAACATCCCAAAGTGTAAGAAACTGGGGGCAGACTCTCTAATCAGGCTGTAGGACAAAGGCCTGGTCTGACCCTGTCACTTCCACTTACTCTTGCTGTCCATCTTGCTGCCCCCACCCTCTCGGCAGCCTCGCGGCCCACCCTGGGCTGCCCTCCCTTCCCTAACACAGCTGGGCTAATCCTGCTCCTCCCGCGTCCAGCACAAATCCTCCCCAGAGTAAACCAATCCTGGGAATTTTTATTAGATTATCAGCCTGCCAGCTCAGTGCTGGCTGGACTAATCCTAATCAGGACTGATTTCTATTAGCCAGCTTCAGGGAGGAGCTGTGCTATCCCAGCACCCCAGGCCCACACTGGGGGAGCCTGAGGCCTTTTAGCCCATTCTATACAAATTTTCCTTTTAGAAAGGAACAAATTTTGCCCAGGATCATCAGCGAATGCAAAGTTTGCGTGTGGGCTGTGTGGGCAGCCATGGGGCAAACTTGTCCCATCTCATGACTGAGCTGCAGGAGAAGCCAACGGGGTCCAGGCTCCAGAGCCCCTGCAGCCCCAGCTCCTGGCTGGTGTGGCCAGTTAGTGCCACATGCAAAGATGCACTGTGGCAGGGGACAGGAGCCTGCTAGGTTGCAGGCTGAGATGATGGGCTCATTTCAGACAAGAGGACAAGCAGCCACAGCTTGAGTGAGCAGGACAGAGTTTCGCGGTGCTGCCTGAGTCAGTGAGGTCTCCATGCCCCATTACCCATGCCCAAAGCAATCTACTCTCACCTCCTTCCCCTTTCTATTAAAGCAAACTGTCGCTCAGGTATTTCCCTCCTAACCCGATCCCTGGCCCTGGAGCTGACCTCACTGAAAATGTTCGCTATTTACCGAGGCTGGTGAAAGTTTTGCTGCTGACTTAACAGGATTTGAGACAAGCCACGAGGGCAGCTTGGGCAGAGCTGACGAGAAGGGAGTTGCGGGGAGCGGGGCTGTGTCCCTGCCCCTGTCCCTTTGTCCCATCCCGCTCCGTGCTGAAAGCACAGCTATTGCCAGCAGCCCCCAGGGGACTCCGCAGCGCTCGCAGCTCAGCCAGCTGCGATGCAGCCACTCCGCGGCCGCACGGAGACATCGCACAGCGAGCACGCAGCCAAGCCTCTTCCCAAAACTGACCGTGGCTCTTTAAAACCTTCCTGAGAAGAGGGGTCGCTTAGACCCAGTCGCTGTTAAGCCTTTTTAAACTTCTCTGCTCACCCTCTCACAATCACACCGTCTTTGCGCTGCCTGCCTGTGGGACTGCCAGCTGCGTTTCATGGGTGGCTCTCTCTGACATGGTGCTCAAGGGAACAGGGTGTCCTCCCTGCTAGAGGGACAGCACTGCAGCAGACAGGGCTTCAAAAAAGCCGAGAGATGTCCCAGGTTTAGGCCAAGAGAAAATGTGCTTTTAAATCCTTACAAGAAGCCCCAGAATGGGAGCTGAGAGGCAGAGCCCTGCCTGGAGCTCAGGGGACTGCTCCTGTGTGGCCAGCTTTGCAGAGGGAAAGCAACCACACAACCCCAACAAGGGAAATAACTTCTAAAGGAGCAGCTCCATAGTCACTCCATCAGCTCAGAACCTTGTTCTGTGCTCATGCAAATCAGGGTAAATCATGAGTAACTCCAGAACATCAGGCTGTAACTCAGCGCAGATCAAGCCCTCTTTCTCCTTTCCGGCCAGGCTTGGAACACTAGCAGTACTCTGGTAGGTGGCAAGGTTTCCTAAGAGAGTTAACCAGATCCGGCTGGAATCAGAGGCTGCAGCAGGCTTCCTGATGTCAGAGAGAGAAATGGGGGACTTGGCCCAAACCCTCCAGAAACCACATCAAAAAGCGATGTGGGTGAGAGCCAAGAACAGATGATCCAACTGTGAAAGGGCTTTGTATGCGTGTGTGTTTGTCTGTGTGCATGCGTGCAAGCCGAGGGGAGAGGAAAAATCAAACGAAAGAGAGAAAGGAAAGAGGAGGAGTAAGAATGAACACAAAGATGGAAAGAAAAGGTGTGGAGGCACGACATCAAGAAGAGACCAAAGCTGTCACAATGTGTGTGGCCTGTGTGCAGGCACGCGATGAACAACAAAACATGGCAATGATATATAATAGATGTCATGTGTTCATGATAAACGCAGATCAGGAGAAATACTGGGTCTGTCTCGAGCACCTCCCAACCCAGATCTCACACAGCTGCACAACCATGGGGCCAGGTTTGTTTCAGTAAGGCAGCACAACTCCTTCAGCCTTGAAGGAGCCCTGGCAATGGGCATCCTCTGGAAAACCCTGCACGCTCCTTGCTCTGCTGCAAACCCCGGTGCTGCTCTGCTCATGTGCACAGAGAGCTCCCACAGAGGCAAAGAGAAGGCACTAGATTTCCATGGGGGGGAGTTGGAAGAGCTGTGGCTAGGGACCAGGACACTTGACTCCCAGTTCTGTGATTTAACTACAAAATCGACGTTTAGCTGTTTAGAAGGAAAGCAGTGGTAGCATTACACAGTGCAGGCAGGATGGGTTGTGATCCCAGACTCCTCACTGAGCACTGCCTTCCCCAAACCCATCACAGTGTACTGAGGCAGGATTTCTGTGACTTGGCTTTGCCCACACTGCAGGAGGGTCCCCATGACACAGGGGTTTGCAATAGATAAATCAGATCATGTATCTCTGCTCTGGGAGAGCAGCATCTCACACAAACCAGCTCCTCAAGCACATCTACTTCCCCTCTGAGGGATGCCCATGAGCAGGGGAACCGGGGTGAGCACTGACAAACATCCTCTCACAGCCCAGTGGGACACTGGAGGGACTGCAAAATCCAAGGGTGGATATGCCCCTCAAATGTCAGCCTGTCCTCTTGCAGCTAGACTACCAATGTGGGCTGGGACCTGATCTGGGGGCTGTTCCCCATTCCAGCTGTGATTGTTCCATGGTGCAGAAGGAACACTTTGCAGAATTCACCTCCACACCGTGCCTAATGACCCCATTAGACACCTCTCCTTTCTCCCTTTACTGCTGTGCCTCCCACTCACATAACCTGGCAGGGAAACTCCAGGTAAGGCAGATGAGATTCAGGAAACAGCCAAATTCAAACCTCTTGTTGAAATCCATAGTCTAAGGGATGGAGAAATAATAGTGAGGCCTTTATATCCAAAAGCTTGTACACTACAGCCCAGATGTTGCCTCAAAAATGCTTGAGCACCATGGGCGGAGGTAAAAGGGAAGATAATCCATCCAGCAAACTGGGGACAAAAGAAGAAAAGGGATAATGCAAGAGCTACAACCAGGTGAACAGTGGGGACACCAGAAGAGAAAATGGGATAAACCCAAGCTGCTCCTGTGCTTCACAAGAGCTCTGGTCTGGAGCAAGGACACTGCCATGGACCTGGCCTCACCATCCAGAGTGGCTGTGGTCAAGTATGGACTGTGTCCAGCTGCCTGTTCCCTGAAAGCTGCACCATGCCCAAATGCAATAAAGGAAAGTTTAGACTTTCCTCTTCCCGCTGCCTCTTTCTCTTTTTATTTTTCTTTTTTTTTCTTTTCCTTTCTCTCTTTCTTTCTCTCTTGCTTTCTCTCTTTCCTTTCCAATTTATCAGCAGATTGTGAGGGGCTGAGTGGCGCTCGCCTCACCCTGCTAAATAAAGCTTTGGTATTTCTGATAAAGCCATCAAATTCCTTATCACACTGACAGAAAGAGCATTTAAAGAGACACACACACTCTCCAGCACCCTCCACTTCCCAGTCCCCGGCATCTCAGGGTAACCTTTCTGAGCTGAAATGAAAGGGAGTGTGTGTAGAGGGAGGTAGGTGTTTGGAGCCCTGTGTTTTCCAAGCCCTGAGCCCATGTTGTGAGGGGACCTGGCCTGTTTAACCTTTAAAGAGGGAGGCTGGGTTCTGTCAGGCTGTCCTGAATACTGGGACAGATTCGATAGCTCTGTGTAAATAATGCAGGCTGAGATGTGGCATCAATAGAAATGCCCTGCAACAACAAGAATATTGATAGCCGGAAAATCCTATGAGGAGTACAGCAAATCCAAGTGTCTGTAGGTGCTTTAAAACTAGGAAAAGAGGAAGAGAACCAGCGATCTTTGGCTGTCATGAGGACACAACTGGGGCTGCCATTGCCACATGGATGTGCCCTTCCTCATTATGGCCTTGACAGGCTGGACTTCGGCACTGCCTTTTCCCTGCTACACCAGCCTGAAACCTGCCCCCAGTCCTCAAGTGATGTGACAGTGGTGCAGGCAGCTGTTGGGAACCCCTGCTTCCCTCCCTGCAAACACAGCCCAGAGACATTCTCTCTCCTTTGCCACAGCACAGGCTGTTGTTTAACCTTCAAATTTATTATTTTTAATTATTTTGATTTATAAAAGCACGCAGCAGTTAAAACCACATTAAATAAACTCAGCGTTACGGTGCTTAACAAACACACATAACTTTGGACTTCTGAGGACTCCATAAAATAATCATCCGCCTGGAAAGTCGCTGCAGCCGCCCGCCCGCGCCTGCCCCGGCCTGACCGGGCTCCCCAGCACCACCAGCACCACCAGCACTATCATCATCATCACCATCACCACCCACGGGCACGCAGCATCTCCTCGCCGCTCCGGCCAGGCGGGATCCGCGCTGGCACGGCTCCACCGCCGCACGCTGTCCCGCTCTGTGCCCAGCCCCGGCCTCCTGCATCCCTCCCCACCACCCTCACCCCACTCCTCTTCCCCCTCCACGCCTTTCCAGCCTGGCTTTCTGCCCTTCTCCAAAAGGGTATTTCAGTCTCTGACCTTCCCTTCCCCCCAAAGGTGTTCCATTCCATCTTACACGCTGCTGAGGTTTCAAATGAAGAGCTCAGAATGTTTTGATACCATGAAAATCAAACAGCATTAGGTGCTGCCTGCCTTAGCAGGTCTTTTACTCGGCTTCAAATCTACTTTTGAACACCAGTCCCTCTCCTTGCTAAGCACACAAACAAGCCTGGAAGAAATGAAGAAGAGGAAACAAGGAGCGGAAGGAGAAGAAGAATTAATAAGAAAGTGAGAACACCTGTCTGGTAAACTCCACCTAGGATCCCATTGGGAAAGGCTGTTTTAGGACCTAATCCAGCATTAATGAGATCTCTGCTTCCATTGCCTTTGCATGAAACCTCTGCCATCAGCTGAACGCTGGAGGTGTGGGCGCTGTCTCACAGCCCCTCTCCCCACCTTCCCGTGGATCACAGAGACACGAGGAGCACACACTATCCTCCTCTCATCTCTCCCTAGGTTCCAGAGGCAATAAAACATGCCAGTGCTTTTAAATCCCAATCACTGGCTGCTCCTCAGAATGACAGGGCCATCCCTAGAAACTCAGTGGGTGGGCCTGAGACACAGGCAAAGTCGAGGGAAGAGACTCCTGCTCCTCGGTTTCACTGGCATCTGCAGTGAAACATCAGTGATTTATACAGGAAGTAGGTGAAGAGCAATTATAATTGATTGGGAATCATTTCCTGATGGTGTCTGGATATGACTGATGGTGCCGTCCGCCTGCTAAAGGACAGCAGGTGCCGAAGAGACAATCTGTAGTTCCCGTCTGCTGAGCTGAATGTGCCACAAACCACCAAACCCTCTCCTACTACCAACTACTGCTTGGAGAGATGCAGTTATCCCCAAACCCATCCTGTCCTGGGGGATGAGCCTCTTGTTGGCCATGGTCTGGCACTGAACCTTTCTGTGCTTTGGTACAGCACGAGCCTGAGAGATACCTGCCTCCCCTGAGAACTGCAAGGGGAAAATTTCCGTGTGCAATTCAACTGCTAATGCACATCCTACACTTCCCTTCTTTTCTCTAGATCCTAATACATATATAGTACAGTGACATTTCACATCTCTACAGCAACTCATGCCTTAGCCCATGCTACCTCACAGATGATATTCCTGAGTGCCTACCCCTCCTCATAAGGAAGAGCAGAAAAAAAATTCATAAACAAATCCTTTTGTTAAAAGTCACAAGCAAGTATCCCAAACCCCTGCTTCAAGTTCCCAACAGAAACTACAGAAGCTCAATGAACCTCTCCAGGAATTCACCAAGCAGACATGAAAGGCTTTTGGAGGCTGCAGTGATAGTAGAGATCTACAAACGGGGAAACTTAGTCATTAAAGATCGACATGTCCTGTCCCCAGCAGAGCCAACGAAGAGCTCATTTTCATCCACCTCCTGCTCCAGCCACCAGCTCATCCCGCCTTGCACTGGAGCAATGAGGACAGCAACCCTCTGCCCCAGTGTGAGCTCAGGAAAAGAACTTTTGGTCTGGATGGTGTTGGGATTTTGTTGTTTTTGTTGTTTTTCTCCCTGTTTGTATTGAGCTACAGGAGATAATGGAGAGGACTGGATGTGGGGCAGACTCAGACATTCTAAATATAAAGGCTGAAGGACTGAAGAAGGTTTTTGGGTTGTTGTTCGTGGGGAGGGGTGGAGGTAAAGGAAGGGGCTGGGTCACAAATTGCCTGCAATCACAGTAGCCTGTCAATGAATTTTGCATCCACTTTACTTTCTGTCAGAGATTCATTCCCTAATATGGGGCTGGCAGCTTTCTGGGTTATTTCGAGTGTGTGTGATAAAGTTCCCTGGATACTGATGGCTTCCTAGGATCAGGATTCTGAAAAAAACCCCAGCAACATGCCTTGATATGTGGGGTAAAGAGAGCAACCATGGCTAATTACAGGCCTTTCTGCAAAATGAGACAGTACAGGGGTGTGAAACACGGTCCCTTCATCATCAGAGGACAGAGCTCTCTGGAGCCAGGAGCTGAATCTTCCTACTAAAGAGTGCCCTGAAGATTTTATCATGTGCCAAAGCCTTTCCTGCAGAGATTCTAAGCACAGAGGAAAGGCAACCTTGCACCCTTCTTTATGGCTGCTCCATTACGCCTGACCCCTGTGCACCAGGTGATTTTTGAGGATGAGACGGCCTGAGGCGGTTGGGCTAAAATATCAGAGGCAGGCAAAGGGAAATCAAGGCTGAGAGTGGTGATTTCATCTCTTGATGACTTGTTTAAGGTTAAATGGTTCATGGCAAAGAAGCTGGGTCCCAAACCAGCACTCACATGCTCTGGGTTGCACTGCATTCCCCACCTTCTGGCAGTGATTTCAGAAGCCCAGAGAGACCTGCTCCATGCACTTTGATAAGGCAAATTATCTCTCGTCTATTCCCAGCTGATTTCCTTAAACCTACCCCAGCAGCCCCCACACTCCATTACTGGCAGCTCCGGCGTACTCGTCTAACCAGAGCCTCTGCTTTGTCCTCACTCTCAGCTTCAAGACCAAGTTTTCCATGTTTCCACGTTTTCAGCACATGGGGAAACTCCCCCAGGAAAACACGGCCTCAGAGGGATCTGCTCATGCCAGGCTGTACCACAGTGAGCACCATGCTCTGCCCAAAAGGCAGATGGGCTTTCTGAACCAAATTCTCTGTTTTCTAATGCACAAAATTGGAAAATCCTGAAAACTGACCCCAGCAGATGTCCTCAGGGGTCTTTCTGACTTGGATGAGCTCCTAAAAGTAGAATAAAGCAAAGCATGACATAGGTGATGTGCCATGACTGCAAACACATCCGGCTCTCTCCACCTTCTCCCTGACTCAGTCCCAGAAGCATTTCTGTTGGGAGCTAGAGCTGTGCCACGCACAGCACTGTTCAGGAATGGCAGGGAGCCCTCCACGGGCTCCTCTCCAAGAGTGCTGGGGCCAGAGGACACTTTCTGCCGTGCCCTGATGAGGCTGCCAGCTCCTGTCATCCTCGGCACTGGGCAGGGAATCCCAGGACTGTGTTTCTCTGCAATGCTCAGCTGAGACTCCTGAGGGCAGCTCTGGAGATAAAGGGATTGGGAACCTGTGAAACCAAAGCTGCTGCCACACCTGCTGGTTTGGAGCAACTCGTCTTTAGGGAGAGCTCAGTGAAATGAGCTTGGTGAGATCTTGGTCCACAGCATTAGACTGGCTGGAAAGGACAGGACTGGGCTGAAGGGAGGGAGCCTTCTGTGGGAGCAGGTGGACAAGGGCACTCAGCAATGCTGTGGAAACTTGTAAAGGAGCAGCCAGTCCCTCAATTCATGTCTGCATCAGTTTCAGGCAAATACATTTTACCTGGAATTTGCAACAGGCAAGTAGTGTTCTCAGAGTCCCACAGCAGCACAGCTAACAAGCAGCAACTTGCTGATCTGCCATAACATGATCATTTACATTCATGTGAATGTACCCTTGGAACCATTGCAGTGTTAACCTCAGTGTCCTAGCCAAAATCCATCTCAAGCCACTGCATGCTGCCTACAGAAATTCCCCAGTCAGTTTCCAAAGTAGAGGGTCAAGTTCCTTACATCCTGCCCTGGGCTGCTGCCAAAAGTACCAAAGGCTAGCACAGGGCTAGAAATCCAGGAGTTAAAGAGGGGACTCTCTTATCGACCACGTACACCACCACTGACTTGAACTGGGGAAATTTTTACCCCTGCCTCGAATCAGAAGAGACCACAGAAAGAGAGAAGATCCCAGCTGTGGAACCAACACATCCCAGCCCTCTGGCACCTCCCTCACCTAAGCTGGGGGTAACGGAGGCAGGACCTGAGCATAAGAATCTCCCTCCCTTGTGACCAGGGTGTCCCCCCACATGGCACATGGTCACCCTCCCATCACTGCTGCTTGCTTCAGGCACACGGGCCACCCCGTGCACACAGATCCTGCAGCCCTGCCATCTGACAGGCATGGTACTGGCACAGCCTGAGAGGAAGCAGCCAGCAGCATGGCCAAGGGGCTGTCAGGAAGGGGAGATGACAAGGAGGGCCCTGTAACAACCCAGCTCTGTGGCTGGACAGAGTAGACAAGGGAAGATGTTTTGGAAGCGTGTTTGTGGCTACCTAGCAACTCTGTGGCCTCAAGAACAAAGCTATGGAGAGAATGGTGCAGTTCTCTACAAGCTGCTCTGAGACCCAGCATTTATTTATTTATTTATATTATTATTATTTTTGCTTTGGGCACCAGCTAGTTCTGGGCCACAAGGGGTTAACCACAAAAGCTGCTTTCTCTGCCTTCACTCTACCTCAATTTCCACTGCTCCCATCACCTTCCTCCCCCACCCCCTGATCTTATGAAAAAAACCCATCAAAATAACTATTTTATGTCTCCAAATATGCAGATCATTTTCTTTAATGAAAGATGCTTGACGTCTCCGATCCAATTAATATGCAAATGCAGGCGAGGATTTATTTGTGACATTCTGTCTGGGTGAGAGAAAACAAAAAAGGCCTGTTAACCAAAACACTAATTGCTGTGACTGATTGTCACATATCATCATTTTCATAGGATCTCCTCCATCCCTGGCTTGCAGGGAGCTGTGAACCAGGACTCGGAGAGTAGCAGACACCAAGGAGAAACAGGGCAACCAGCTACCTGCCTGGCACGCTCGGATGAGCCAGGGCCTCCTTCCTGCTGTACGTCAAGCCCCTCCAGCTTGCATCCCTCCCCAGCCCAACCAGCAGAGCTATCTGAAGCAGTTTTTCATGACCCCTTTTGTGCTTTCTGGGCAAGATATTCTGTTATCCTTCAAAAGCCTCAGGAGTTACCAGTGTCAGTCTCTTCTCTTGTTCTCTTTGCACAATTACAAGCGGTGCTTAGGAAGCATCACACTGCCTTGAAGTTTTAAGAAGTGCCCATAAAAGATTGTACTGAACTGGGATCTCATCATCGCTGCCCAGCTCGGCATTCCTGGTTCACATTCTCCACTTCCACAACTCATTCATACTCAGCACTTCAGCCAGGAAGTGGTTTTGGTCCAAAGATACTGAAAAGAAAGAGCACACCCAAACTTTCCCATGTGCCCCTGGATATTGAACTGGACAAATCACCTATCTCAGTCTCAGCCAAAGGAAGTGAATGACTGTTTACAGAGTGCAGCTCTTGTCCAGCTGAGCACAAGGCACAGAGGACAGTGAGAGGAAGAGGGTGGAAAAGGGCACAGCAAGTCACCAAGGCTGTATCTACACTGCAGTTCTCTTGAGTTCCTCAGTCTGAGCAGCTCTGGCACCAAAAGCTTTCAGAAAAGCTGAATGGAGCCCTGGGCAATCAGCCTGTACCAGAGTGTGTGCTGTTCACACTGTGGCCAGCTGGTTCAAAGGCACTGCTGAGCACACCCAGGTGAGCTGTGGGACCTTAGACCTGGTCAAAGCCCACGGCAGAGGCAGGAGCTGTGGGCTCCCCTGGCACTGCGCAGGCTGCGCTGTCCCTGGGGGAAAACATGCACCTCCCTCTGCCCTGCACCCTTTGATGAGCAGAACCCCCAAAGATTAACATATTTTAGAGCTGAAGATGCTTAAGGACACAAGAGAAGACATATCCCAAAGGCAGAAAGGTTAAAAGCAGAGATTCCCAGCTGCTGGTGTTTTGATACTTGCCCTGGAATATCACCTGGTGGAAAGGTGACTTCTGTGGATGGCTCCTCCTCATTCCCTCAGCTCCCCACCTGCTTTCAAAGCAACTGAGAAGACACAAATCTGTGAAACTGCCCAGCACTAGGGTCAATTCTGCTGGCACTGAAGTGTTGAGTCAAACTTCTAGGACTTCAAGGAGATCAGGTTTAGCAAACACAAAGCACATACAAATCCTACCAAGAGTATTTTCCTGCCATTACCTCCCACGTAAGCAATTGCTGGAATTGCCACAGGGAGATTCTGTGATTATGTACAGAAAGGGCATCAATCAGGCCAACTCTCTATTCAGCTGCCTCCCATCCACTGAAAAAAGTCTGGGAACGTTTGATCTAGGAGTTAGAGCACAGGATTGAGAGGTGGGTGCTCAAGCACCACTCCCTGCTCTGCCAAAGGCTCATGAACACCTGAAAATTATTCATGTACCTTTTCCTGTGACTTGATTTCCCCTTTGCTTGAAAAGGGCAATTCATTCTCCTTCACTTTGCATAAAGTCCAAACTTTTGCTGATCATTACAAGAGGAGTAAGGGCACTAGACCTGAATTAAATGGCATCATGGCTGTCAGGGTATGTGCTCTTGTTCCACTATAACACTTTCCAACACAGGATCCTTAAATTTTCTCTAAACCTTCATCAACTCAGCACATCAGCCTACACAGTCATGAGCAGGGGGTGGGAGAAAGCTGAAAGGGCTGAGTAGTAACAGAAGCACATCTCAGCCCCATAATCCAGACTAACTGCCAAATGGCATTCCTGTTCCAGGGGAAGATCTCCCTGCATGCTTCCAGGTCCAGTACTCCCTAGAAAACAGAAGCAAAAATTCTCACCTCCACCTGTAGCTGAGTGAGCAGTGGGTAGAAACATTTTTATTTAACTTTCAGAGTGTTAGGATAAGTCAGCACTAACAAAGACAGCAGATTCCTGACACCATTAAAACTGAAGTGAAATCTGTGTCTTAATGAAGTCACCAGTTCTGGCATCTAGTTCAACAGAGACATGCTTTGTGTGGATAATGCAGGTTGTACCTTTAATGTGAATCTGAGAAGCTCTCCAGGGTTTAGCTTGACCAGCTAATACATATAAAAATAAATTTCAACCTTTTTTACACAAGACTTTTCATAAGGGTTAACAGAAAACTGCTCCACACAAATCCTTTTTTCTTTCCTCCTTGCAAGGAGAAGACCCAGGAGATGAACTCTGCAGAGACCAGAGAAACAATTTCTGTTTTACAGCATACATGCCTTGACATCTGGTTTAAAACCAACCCAGATCAAAAGCTACTAGTCTGAAGGCTGCCCAGTGGTCTGTACAAAACACGGAGTCACACACCACATCTGTATCCACATCTACCCCCTTGAAACAGGTCAGAGCAGCTGTGTAAGGCGTGTGAAGTATAATCTCAGAGAAAATACAAATCTGTGATGGTACTGATAAAAATTTCCCAGCATAGGCAAGAATATGAAATGGACAGAGCCAGGTATTCAGGCCTGAAGCAGGAAAACCTACAGATGCAGATGAAGTGTAACACGCTTCCTGCATGTCCAGATTCCTTGTTGGAGCAGAACTGGGGACATCACCCTCAAAAGTGCTTGTTTCCCTAAGTGCAATTCAATGACACATTTCCTGATAAAGCCAACTTCCAGGGGATCTGGCTCACAGACAGTCAAGACAACAAAGTCAGCTCTGGGCTGTGCACCCTTGCAATGCAGGGACGCACAAAAACCAACTCATCAGCACGCTCAGCCTTTCAGCAGTTCTGGATTGCTCCCAAATGGGATGTCTGCTGCACCCTGCCACCCAGCTCTGGGATAAGGCAGCACTCAACTGGAAGAGGAAAGGGCCCCTGAAGAGATGCCTGAGGGATTTGGTGGGCTGGGAACCCGGAAACTGTCTGGGATGTGGGTGGAGAGATCAGTGCGAAATAGCAGAGCTGTGACACACACACTTTCCATTCATCAAAGTCCAGGGAGAGAAAAAAAGCCTTTTTTTCCCCTGCACACGTGGGGGAACTGAGGCACAGAGACCACTTGGGGACTCCACTCCAGGAGCCACACCAGGCCCAGCTCCTCAGTACGGTTTGACACCCAACACATCCTTCCTATCAACTTTACTCCAACACTGTTATTTCAACTACACAGGCAGAGAACTGAGGCACAAATTGGGTAAGAGATTTGTTTTAGATCAACACAAAACTTGGCATCGTAGAGAGCTGAGACAAATCTTAGATCTCCTGAGCCCCAAGATAACGCTTTAACAGCCTCTGTTCATCAGAAAAGACTCCCAGTTCTGTGGTTCAACTAGTTCATTATCCCACCCCAAGAGTTTAAGGAAGATCTCCACTTTGGCTTCTCTAATCACTTAAAGGAATGATTAGACTAGTTTGAGACCTGTTCTGAAAGCTGTCAATGATCGGAGCCTGTTATGGGTAGGACGCTATGGAAATGTTGAATAAATCCCACAGGGACTCTCCAGCCACAGAACCACAACATGGACAGGGTTCCTGTGATCTCACTTGCAGACAGAAGAAGAAGAATTGGTGAAGGGGACCAAATCCCTTTTCAGGAAGAGGAATACTTGTTGAATCAAAGAGGAACACAGGAAGAGGCACAGAGTGGCACAAATGCCCTTGGCCAGTAAATGTAGAAGAGGAGCAGGAAAGCCTGTCACAGCAGTTGTCCCCAGGTCCCCACCCCTGTTTTAGCTCCTTTGGGCTGACAGCCTCCCTCTCTATAGCATCTAAATGCCTGACAGCTTCAGCAAACCCACTCTCACAAGGCATGGTGCTCTTCCCAGCACAGGAAAGTGAGGGACAGAGAGGAGCCCAGGGAGTGTTTGTGCATCTGCCACTCAAGCTCATGACAGACACCATCACAGACAGAAAAGAACCTGTCAGGACCAGGGCGTTCCCTCTTGTGCCATGGAAGTGGTCAATCAGCCTGAGGACTTCCAAAAGGCTTCATTCTGTGATCATCGACACCGCTCATCCAGAGCTAGCAGATTGCTCAAGCTCACCTCTATGGCCCTCATCATCCCTGCTACCAGCAAAGGTGGTGGGAAGGGCAGCATTGCAATGGGGACACTGTGGCAGTGACACTGGAGAAGAGACAAGCAAGGGCTGGTAAACAACCCCCTCCCATCCCCAATCCCAGTACTTTGAAGATCCGTGTGTTTTGAATTTAATTTTGATTTTCTCGACTTCAGCAGATTAAAGTTGAAATAACCTACAAATTACTTAATGTGTTGTAAATCTTCTGAAATTAAGGCCTAATGGGTAACACATGTCGGCAGGCAGGAGACACAGAGGGGAAGCTGGGTTTCTCACCAGCTCAAGGAATGCTGTGAGGATCTGAGCCAAAGGAGAGGGGGCTGGGGCAGGGGATGTGCAATGGCAGCCCTTCCCCACCAGCCTCTCAGTTCCCACCTTACTTTTGGGTCAGAGCTGAGAAGCCACCCCTCCTCCATGCCATCCACAACTCCTGGCAAGGGGGACAACCAGCAGAGAGGCTGCTGGAGGAACTGGGTAGGACGCTTGTGGGCCAGCAAGGGGCACAGACACCACAGAGAACCCACTTAAACCTCATTTCCCGCTTGCCCTCACTGCTCAGCCCTTGTGTGTCCCCTGTGCAGCTCACAGAGCCCCGCTGCCAAACACAATGCCCGCGGGGACCTCGAGAACAGCTCCACTGCCTGGGATGCCCTGGCACGCGGGTCCCTGCAGAGCCAAGAGCTGTCCCTGCTCCTTGGGGCCTGTCCTCTCCATGCACCTGTCCTGCCAGCCCCTGCACTGGGCAGCCTCTGCTCCTCTCCTCTCTCACACGAGCCGCCAGCTCTCCCGCTGCTCCTGCCTGCCTGGCTTCCCCCTCCCCTCCCTCCTCTTCAGCAGATTTCTCTCAAGTGCGCTGCCATATGGTTCCAGTTAAGCCCCATATTTTTTCTTGTCGATTGAAAAGACACACTTTCCTCTGTGCCAGACAGTTTACAGATTGCTCCGTTGGCTCAATTTCTTATTGGATTTCTCAAAAAAACTGACATTTTAAATTAATTTACAGCCACAACAAAAAGAGTTCAGAATTTTAATGGTGTTGTAAGTAATTTTTAGGTAATCCGCTCCAGATTTTGATATTAACCTTTGAATCGAAGTTCAGGCAGCTACTATGTTACAGCACTTTAGCTGGCCTGGGTTTTGGGGAGGGGGCGGTGGGCTGCAGAGGGGGAGATAATTTACTGCATGGCAGCATGTGAGCCGAGTGCATGGGAAAGCACATGGCAGCTTGAGCGCAGGGGAGGCGGCGCGGGCGCATGTCAGAGCGGTGCGTGCGCCCGTGACATGTGAGTGCAGATGTGCACAGGCATGTGCCTTCCCAAAATGTGTGCCAAGGCCGGCAGGAGCGTGTGGGAGCTGCTGGAGGACAGGCAGCACCCGGGCCCACGGGCAGGCCGCGGGCACACACCTCCGCACGGGCGTCAGCGCGCGCAGGCAGGTGCGTGGGGAGCCCAACCTCTGCGGATCTGCTCGCAGCGGGGCGGGCGGAGGGAAGCGGCAGCGGAGGCGGCTCCGAGGCAGGTGCTGGCACCTCAGCACCAGCACAGATGAGCGCAGCAGCACGTGCAGGTGTGCCCACAGCCAAGGCCCACCCCGGCAGCCAGGGCCTCACACACCCCTGCGTGTGTACACATCGCCCAGGTGAGGGTCACAGACCTGACTCTGCCAGGGCCACCTGCAGCACAGCACCCACAAGGGCAAGGAGAACCACCATTCCCTAGCCTTGAACCCCTGCTCAGGGCAGGACGTGAGCGTGGTTCTCTCCTTCCCTTCCCAATGTCAGCCCCATGAGGTGTTTGCTCACTGGGGCCATCTTCAACGTTTAAAGCCCAAAGGTAAGGGACACCTGCCAAGTGCAGCACAAAGGGGCAGCAGCTTGAGGAGCTCTGCGTGGAACAACCGTGAGGTACCTCTGAAGGGAATCAACTCACTTGGGATTAGAAACAAAACCAGAAAAAAGCTACAGGTACTGAAAATGCCCAGGGGAGGAGGGAGGGAAGAGGAGAAAAAAGTGGAAGGAATGAGAGAGGACAACTAAGAGTGACAGGAATGAAAGAAGGAAATTAGGTGGCAAACAACAGCAACAAAGGAAAGAAAAAGCAAATGAGAGAGCAGATGACTGAGAGAACAAATTAAGGAAGAAGGGAAGGAAATTAACAAATAATTAAGAACAAATGAGTGAGAGAACTGAGACAGAGTGACGAAGATGCAAAGTAACAAAGTGAAGGAGCCGGCATCCCTCCTCCCCGCCCCAGCCAACAGTTACCATGCTTGTAACTGCAGTGCCAACAAGCAGGATTTGCACAGAGCCTAGCAGCTCCTCGCCTGCCTTCATGAACCCCCTCAGACCCCAGCTACGGCAGCAGCCAAGGGATCCAGCCACCTGTGGAGCAGCACATCCTGGCAGCTCCAGCCGCGGGATGGGGCACATCCATCCCCAGCATCTCCCCAGCCACAGTGAATGTGCCAGGGTTAGCAAAACGCCTGGCATGCCCCTGGCCTGCTGCCACAGACCCTCACATTCCATTTCCCTTCATCATTTGCTCTGCCTGGAAATCCCTTTTCACTTTGCAGCTGCATCTGGGCAGCAAAGCTCCTGTGCCACCCCGAGCTGTGTTACCACCATGCAATTGCCAAACCAACTGAGACAAAAGGGGAAGGGGGGAGCCTGACTACAGAGCTGCAGTCCTCGCCAACATTTTACTAAGCCCTGGCACAGAGCAGACGGTGGCTGGATGTGGTGCCAACTTACTACAAGAGCGGATTTTTAACATTCCTCTCCTCCAGGAGTCACTCAAGGCAGCCAGGGATCCTCAAGTAGAGAGATGTGACAACAACAGTGGCAGTCTGAGGTCTGCTCTCTTAGAAACCCTGCCATGGGACAGCAGTGACAGCCAGGACAATCTTCTGGAGCATAGGCATTGCTATCTGCACAGGTGGGAGCAGTCCAGCCAAAACTGGCTGCCCAGTTATGGGCTCCAGCCTAAGTCTAGGACAGTGGCTCACAAGACTCATGAAATGTTCAGGACATACAAGAAAAGCCAACAGAATCATAAAAGCAGAGTTGTAGCAGCCCAAGAGCACTGAGGTTCTCCAAAGGCAAGAAGAGATGGGATGGGAGGAGCAGAGGAGATGCTCCCTTTGCTTGCTCGCAGTGGCAGCTGGACCCTGCACCACTGGGGGGGTCCATGCTGCTTCCCTACCCACCTGCCACCACAGAGGTGTGACTCACAGCTCTCTTGCTAAGCACTGCTGTCTCCTTCCAGCTGTGCCACCTCCTCCATTCATGCAAGAACCTGTGGGATTCACACACCTTCCTGCAAGACCAGGAGTTTAGAGAAGTGCCAAGTCACTTCTTGGTCCTGCATCCTGCAAGACACGACAGTGGTCGATACTGCTGATCAGACCTGGCATGGAGCCACTTGCAAGGACAGTGTGCCATGTTCTGATCCACCTGGCACAGCGCCACGGGCAGAGGGACTCAGATGCCCCATGACAATGTGCCACGCATGGGGGGCACTCAGATGCCCCCTGGCGCTGTGCCGAGCTGAGGACAGCTTTGGATGCCCCCCTCTGGCACGATGCCAGGTGCCGAGGGATTCTCCCAATGGCACTGTGCCAGCAGGAGCAGGGACCCTGTAGCCTGGGTCTAAGCTCAGGGAAGTTCTGGGATGGAGGACTGGATATCTCCTGTTCCTGTGCCAGCTCTGCGCAGCCAAGGCGTCTGCATTTCACTAAGGCAGGAAGCAGGCTGATGAGTCCTGGTGACAGGGATCCCTGCGAGCTCAGGGCTGCTCAGGGCTGCTCTGCAGCGGGGCTGCCCTGCCACTCAGAGCACCCCTTGGCAGGCTGCCTCACCAGTGATTGACTGGGGGAAGTTGCTATGACGACCCTGGTTTGAAAAAACCCTCAGTAGTCGCCAACTATTTGTGTTGTTGTTTTACAACTGTGGCCAGTGTCACATGAGTGGGAGCCGGCTGGGGGCCTGGGGATACAAAAGCAAATGGCTTTTTAATGGAGTGTCCTGCCAGCGCTTGAAGACTCAATAAAGAGGAGCTGGCGAGACCCCTTCATGCGGAAGGCCCCGTGCACGGGGCCAGGGCCTCTTTGTAGAGCCGCAGCCGGGCTGGGAAAGTTTGGAGAAATCAGAAGAAAAGCCTCCTCCTGCAGCTCTGGGCTCACAGCACTGTCTCCCTGGGGATGGAGCTGTCCCCAGCTGGCCTGGATGTCTCAATGGAGCTCACTCTGGGCACTTGTCTCACCCAGAGCTGTTGCTGCCCAGCAGAGCGGGGTGGCAGCATCTGGGGAAGATGCAGGAAGGTGTGGGAGGAGACACCAAGAGTTCTCCTCTTTGCAGCAGGAGGAATACAACTCAAAGAACTGGAAGGGAAAAAATGGAGGAGAAGGAAGAGCTGCATATCCCCATATCCCCCAGGAGCTGTCCCTGCTGACAGCCAGACTCTGACAGGGGCTGTACTGAATCCAGAAGATACACGGACCTCCAAAGCCAGCAGGCTTGAACGCAAGAGCAGATGCCCCTCTCAACTGCAAGAGCCGAGGAGCAGCTTCAGGGGGCAAGCTGGTAGCATGAAGAGCAGCAGCAAAGACCAAAGAGGTGTCCAGAAGCAAAGGGCACTTGGGGGCAAGGAAAGTCCTGAATTTAAAAGCAAGGGGAAGGACAAGACAGGGGCATGGGGGCTCAATGAATACTCTTCCCAATCCCATGCAATTTTCACAGACCTCTTCGACTCCAGGGCCTTTTCTTACAGAAGCTATAATTATATTACAGAGTTCCTGTGTAAGCAACTGAGCTTTATAAATTAATCCTTCTTGGTTTCACCCCAGCCAGAGCCTTGGCCTCATGCAGAGATGTGGAATTTTCCAGGAAAACTTGAAAATCGTCATAAAGGAGAAGACAATGTTTATAATTAGAGCTTTAAGTGCCAGACGGAGAAAGGGCCCATTTCTCTGATTCAGCTGTAAGGTGGGAATGGGCAGTGAACCCAAAGCACAGATCTGGGGTGTCCCTGATGAGAGCTGTCCAGAGTTAGCATGCCATTTTCCCAGAGAACACCCTGAACATGAAAATTTGGTTGGGGATTCCTAACTGCAGACTTCGATATGGATAAAGAGAGGCTTAAAAACACACCTAGCTTTTAAATCCCTCTGAGCTCTCAATTAAGCTTTCCCAGTCCAGACTTCCACCCTTGGAGCCAGCGGAACAGAGGCAAGGGGGGCCCCGTTAGCTTTTGGGTAGTCTGAAACAAGCTGGTTTCTCAAATGACACGGGAGCAGACATCAAACAAGGCAGAAGTTACCAGGCAGAAATGGAAGTGGCCAAAATGCAACCTCTCTAAAGGGGTTTTGCATAGGGATATGAGACTCTGAATCCCTGGAGAACTCCATGGATTATAAAATAAAAAATGTTACCTAATGTCATGGCATATAATAGGGAACTAATGCTATCAGACTGACTCACCTTTCCCAACTCTCATCAGGCCACGACAGAGAGGAGGGAACAGTACTGCCTGCAGCCTGTGCATACCCTCTCACTCCTTTCCCAGGCATTTGTACTTGAGAAGGACCTGCCTGCCAAGAAGTTGGTCTTGGAGGACAGGCAGAGACACTCCTCACCCTGGTATAAGCTACAGCTGCAAAACAAGAGGCCAGAATCTTGCTACAAGGATCACACAGAAAAGTCTGGCTTTGTAAGGCAGTGTTAGTTTTTTCTGCAGTGGCCAGGGTGAATAAAAAGCTCACCTGATGAAAGCACTTTACTTCAGAGCTCAGGGAATCACCCTCCTTCCTTCTTCACCCTAGAAACTCCTTGTGTGCCAAAGTTTCAGCACCTCACCATGCTCTGCTCGTGGAAGGGTTGTGTATATCCCTGTGCCTGTCACTGAATCCTTCAGAAACACGTTCAAAGGTGCCCACCTACACTTGTGCACCTACAGCAGTGGCACCTGGGCGCTTACAACTGCACACAGACACGTTTTCCTACCTGCTCATGACTCCTATCAGCCACGCTATGAAACTCTACAACTTAAGAAATGGCACCAAAGCAGCAAAACACAAACTCTCAAGTGGAGATGTCCCTCCTTAGCACACTCTACTCACCCACAGTGGCTGGAACCCTGAGGTCTCTCCCAGCTTAATCTCTTGCCCTAAATTAGGTAAACTCACTCCATCCAGGAGCCACTGGCTTCTGCTTCCACCCAAAAGTAAAGGTGAGTCAGTGATCAACAAAATAAATTAAAACAGAGAAAAAGGCAGTAATTGGTGAGCACCTGCCTGCAAGGGATGGGAAAAATATCCCCCTCAAAAAAAAAAAATCCTCTAGGAAAACAAAATGCACCAACATCTTTTTATTTTGTTTTTTTCGGTAATTATACTAAAGATGAAAAACTCATAATAAACATCTCCCAGTCCCCACCTGCTAACAGTAATTATAATAGACTCAACAATAAATGGTAAAGCAGAGCAGTGCTGCATCTCGGGAATTCTCTAGGGTATGTGGATTAGCTCGGAAAGCCTGAATGATTAAAATACACTAATTAAAATTTTGTGTTCCTTGGTAACTCGTCTGCCTGGGCCCCTGGTGTTGGCAAAATGGGAATTAACGTGACAAAAGCAACACAGAGGGTTTTTGTTTTAAATAAAGAAGGGGGGGGAGATCTATATAAACAAGTTCTCTCTGCACACACACACACAAATTCAGAGGGACACAAACTTAGGGAAGGACTGAGGCGTGTTGCTGGTGTTTAGGATGAAAGCAGCAGTGAAAGTGTTCCCTCAATGCCTACTTTCTCCCCAAACCATCAAGGAGGAGAGCCTGGGAGAGGGGAAGGGAGAAGACAGAAAGCACTGGCTTAAGACAAACAGGGTCATGCGTGACCAGGAGCCTGGCTCTTTTAAAACAATTAGAAAAATAAACACATGGAGAGGTGGAGAGGCTCACACAGGGAAACCCCAGCACAGGACACTCTTCCGCTCCATCTCCCTCACGCACATTCCTCCATGGTCTTGTCTGCCCTGCTCTTTACCAAAGAAAACAGGACTTTGGGATAACACACGAGAGCTTCTACCCCACTGCAGATACACAAAAGAAATTGAACACTTTTGGGTTGCCCTTAGCAACCTAATTGCATCAGTACATTGCACACAGGAGCCAAAGTAACTGAATTTTGATGAAAAGACGGCGGTAATTTACGGCATCACGAAATTAGTTGTCATAGCGACGGGTTAATTACATCTCAAATTAACAATGCAAGTGTGGTGAAATTAAATATAAATCATATTTTCTGCATAAATTATAGGGGTTGATTAGACCGGGGCTCAGGGAGAGGGAAAGGTTGAGCCGCCATGGGCCTACGCAGCTTTCTGAGCCGACGAGAGAGTCTCCTGGAAACACCGTGAGGAAGACAGAGTAGGGGGGGAATGAGAAAGTGTCAAAGAAAAAAACCGCACTGCCTTGATGCTCATCTTCTGTGGGGTTTTCTTTGGCTTTTTAATTGTCATCTGAACTCTCCCTTAGTTTCCCCTCATGGCTTCTGGAGGAAGCGGGGAGAGAGGCCAGGCCCATGCAGTGCGAGGAGCTGCGGCTCCCAGCCCGCCCCGGCACTGCGGCTTGGAGCTGGGGAAAACTGAGCTGTGCGTGGGCTGCCAGCTGCCTGCCCTCAACACCTCCCTGCCCTCTCCACGGGACAAACGAGGGGCTGGCTCTCACCACCACTGCTTGGGATCTTTGTGCCCAGCAAAGAAGCCTTGAGGCCAGCCCAGCCCCTTTGGTGCAGGTCACCACATGCCATCTTACACCTCTGGAGTCGCACTGCAGCTGCCTGGGCTCTTAACACATCCCTAACCTCTAATTTCTTGCCTGGTTCACAGCAGCAACATGAAATGCGGTCGGCCAAACTGAGGAAATCCATTCCTGGCAGAGTTTCTGCCTCGAGGAGTGGCACAGCCTGACCTGACACTGGACAGGTAGAAGAAGGCAATCTCTGATGCCTTCTCACCTGCAGTTTCTGTTTGGAGCACATACCAAAAACCAAGTGCTGAAATCAGGGGCTAAAGGGAGTAGGAGAAAGCATGTGATACTGCTAAGAAATAGTAGCAGGTAAAGGAGAGCTCTAGTGCCCAGCTGCAGTTCAGACATCCCAAAACAGCAGAGCAAAGCCCCCTCATGCCGGGACACGGGTCCCATGCCTTGCCAGCACGGCACTCTGGCGGGAACAGCTCTGCTCTGGGGCAGGGGGACGGGGACGGCAGAGACTGCGAGCAAGCTGGGAGTCAGCCACCAGCTGCACCACCGAGGAGCTGTGTGGCTGCTCTATTAAACTCTTGGTGACCCTTGGCGAGTGTGGAGCATCGCCACTCACAGTGGGACACAGCTAACAACAAACAGCAACTACAGAAAGAGTGGCTAAAAATACCCGCTCCGCCCATGCCCCGCGAGGCCGCGGCCCGGCAGCCCCGGGAGCCGGGGGCCTGCGGGAGCTGCAGCCTCCCCTCACACAGATGGTCTCCTCTTGGCTCCCAGGGGCTCACAGCCCATAGTCACAGTCCATGGCAGGGGGTGTACAACAATCCTGCGGCCTGGCTGCCAACCAGGTCTGCCCCAAGCTGGGGATGATGTTCAACAGCTTGGCACTACTCTTGGGCCCTGGCTTCTGCTTCCAGGCTGGGCGATGGGGGGCACCGGGCACCTTTGTACAGGGCCCCAGTGCTGTGCCCAGGCAGCCCCTGGCAGCTGCAGCTGAGAGGGGACGTGGTACGTCTCCACTTAGGAAAGATGCGACATATTTGCCAGGAAAGGACACAAGGGAGTCAAACCCTCCAAGCATAGTCCTTTGCTTTCTGCTTCTGTGACTAGAGTGAGTTGACAGTCTTTATCAAGGCTGCAAGCTTTGAGAAAGTTTGCAGAAGGCAAACAAAATATACCCGCAGCACAGGCAGATGGGGATTGACACCAGGAGGAGCCAGGTGAGCTGCTCCCCCAGCTCCATGAGCCAACAAGGCCTCCCACAGCCCTGCAGGACTTGCTGCAGTCCCTAACACAAAGGCAGGTTGCCACCTTTAGCTCCTCAGACATCTACTATCCCTGAAGAAAATGCATCCAGCAGCCTTTCTCACTGTGCCCTCTTGCAGAATTCAGTGACCAATTTCCCACAGGCTGCTCTCAGCCCAAAAGCTCATGCTGAAGGTTTGTTTGCCCATCCCAGTCCCACTAACTTTGCCTGGAGCCACCACCAGAGGAGTGACTGGAGGTATAAGGCTCTTGGGTGACTTCCCTAAAACAACAGTTGCCTTCCATTTTAAAAATGTTTATCACTTAGCCTGCATCTGCCCTGACTTCTTTGCCCTTACATGGGCCATCTGCTCATGGTGTAACACCACTCTGCCAGCTCCCAAGTACCCTCTCAGTTTCCAGCTCCTCACCTGCACTGCCACACTGCCTTGCCTTCTGCCCAGAACAGCTCGCAGGCAGCACTCAGACAAAATACTGAGATCCTAACAAAATTCTGCCACATTTCATGCAGTCCTGTATGAGGAATTTCTCATGTAGGGGAATTAGGGGCTTGTTTTTTTTTTTTTTTTTTTTTCTAGAGGGGAAGGAGGGAGAGCATATGAAAGAAAGGAAGGAAAAAGCCTAAAAGTGAAAAGCCCCTCTGGTTCTGGCAGCCGGCGTGATCGATGGTGGTGGATTTGCATGTACATTTCATTAATTTTTCAGCATGCATTTTATTTATCTATGCGCCATACATCTGCTGAAGTTTATATACTTGATAATATATAAATATAGACACACAGCAATCAATACGACATCCGCTTCGCAGAAGCTTCCATTAGGCACACACCACCCCCCTCCCCGCTCTTTCCCTTCCTCATTTCCACAACCTGCTGCCTGGGCACCTTGTGCTGTTCAATCGGTTTCCGATTTTCATTAGCGGTGGAGCGCCAGCTCCCCCGGCCCCCAGCCCTCCCTGTGCCGATCCCATTCACATCCACGCGGGCCAGGAACGGCACCCACGGCCACAGGCACCTGCCCTGTTGTGGGGAGCCTCTCCTGCTCATCCTCCCCTCATTCCTGAGCCTCAGGTGCTGGGGCTGCCTCGGGACACCTCAGAGTGCTCGCAGCCACCCCCATCTTTCCAGCTGGAGATGGGAGCAGCAGTGGGGACAGCACACAACCTCACCTGGGCCACAGACCCTCCTGAGTACCTTCAAACTGACTGCTTGTTCCCTAAGCCAAAGCCGAGGCCTGAGTGTCAGCACTGGTCACCAAACACCCTTGATCCTTTGGCCGTCTGCTTTCCTCACTCATCATCCCGTCTCGTCAGCCCTCATCTTCACTGTGCTGCATGTGGGGTGTGTGTGTATGTGGGTGCCAGAGAGGGAGAGAGCATCCCGACAGTTCCCTGGAGGGGAACTTCCCAAGGAGGAGAGCTGTGCCCCCAGAGCCCTCTGAGCCAAACAGGGCGCCCTGGCACACTGCTGCCCAGCCCAATCACCTCCTGCCACATGGCCTACAAGCTTAAGTGCCTTTGTAGCCAGGATCAAACCACAGCTGCTAAGAACAGCCCGGGTCAGTGCAAACTGCGGCCCATTTTTATCTTGGTCGACTGCCTTAATTTCTCCTCAAAGATTGGGAATTTGATGTGAACACCCAATCTGTCCCCATTGTATCTTTGGGGTTTTTTGTACCTTTTCTGTAGAAGAAAAGCTCTTCTACATTCAATTTCTGTCCTGTTACACAGCTCAGGCCCATCACTCCTTATGGAATGTTTCTAGTCCTTCTTTCCATCCCAGTTTTCAACTCCATAGGAAGGAGTGTTTCTCATTATTGATTTATCTGTCTTCATTACAGTCTTTATCTCAAATTGGCTGGTCCATCTATAGCACAGCTTACAAACATTTGCAGTCTGGAACAAAACACTTGGGAGCCACTCAAACTACTTTTTGTAGCAGCTAGGCTGCACATCATGTAAGTCAAAAACTGTAGTGTGGAAGTGCCTTGTATCACAAGGAAACACAACTGGGAAATTTATTTTAAAAGAGAAATTGTTCCTATTATTATTATAACTGACTACAAGCAAACCAGTGCAAAGCCTGAGGAAGTTTATAAAAGCTTTCTGCCTGATTTAGGCTGGGAAAAAAAATCTTTTCACGGGAAAGAATGTATGGGAAGGTGTGTGAAAGCAGAGCAAAGAAACTGAAGCCCAAGTGACAGATTTCCAGGGAACAGCCCTGAATCACAAGTGCATCTTTCCTGACTGGCTAAGGAGCCACACAACCTCTTTAAGAAGCCACTTGATGTGCATGGCCCAAAGCTTCGCTCTCCCAAATATCAGCCCTGTCACACTGCTTTCCTCACACAGGCACAAGTGGAGGGTCTGGCAGTAGAGCCTGTCCTGTGGAGGGCCACAGCTGCCCCACCACAGCCTGTCCTTGGCACTTGGGCATGGCCACACACACCCACCACCAACCCCTTGCTCGTGTCCCAACAGCCGTCCCTTCCTGGCTGCACCCCGCTCCATGCAGCAAACTCCATTCAGCTACTGGTCAAGAGCAGGTTTGCAAAGGGGAGAGAGACTGAAAATAAATAAAAGGATGCCTGTGCCTTTAAAAGAATTTTCATTTATAGGCTCTTCTCCTCTTCCACCATTTCAGTGATCTATATGCAAATATGCTAATGAATGCAAATTAAGACACCACTTTTAGTCCCAATTTAATAGAAAGCATTAAAATACCTTTTTTTTTTCCCCCAAAAACTCCATATGCATGAAGGAAAGGCTTTTTAAAATTTATTTTATTTATTTTTTAATTTTTTAACTTTTTGTTTAAGTCACATCCAGCAGCAAATACACCATCAAAGTGATGGAGACAAGGAGGGGAAATCTGACTGACATTTCCAGGTGCCAATTACTACGATCTTGTTCTTCTGGGAAGACTGTGAATTAATTTCTTCTATTTTTTAAAGGAAGCTATTAAAACTGATGGTTCAGCTATGCTGTTCTCACTCTGAGTCTCCCCCACACCTCAGCATAAGCCCAGTGTTGAAGGAAGCCCATCACAGCCATAAAGATGTTATACTGTGTGTTGGGTTACACTCACTTTTTGGAGGGGCAGGTGTGGAAAAGCAACACACATCATCCTGGGAGAAACGCACACACATCCTGACCACGAGCTGTAACTAAAGCCTGGTACCTAGAGGGGCTGTGATAGCACTAAAAACTGACACAATTGCCACAGGATCTCCCATTCCCAGAGAAGTCTCCATCCCAACATCAGCCTTCCCAGCCTATTCAAAATCTGCTTAGCTTAGTTCAGTGAACAAAACCATCCAAAACCCAGCAGATGCAATGCTAGGTTAGGTTAGCAATGCTGTGAAAGTCAACAGGAAAATAAACAGTGACTCATATTTTTTAAAGTATTTTAAATACAAATCTTTCCACTCAAGCAAAATCACAGTTTTTACCAAAACTTTTTGTGGTGAAAAATGTAAATGAAGGAACAGCCAAACTTTTCACAAATCCAAAGTAATTCTGTATTGTACAGAAGGAAACACCATTTCCCTTTGAGTATTTAATTTGGTTGTTGTCTAAATGAAAACTTTCTGCTTTTACCACCTTGTCACTACCAATGTCATTTCATTTTATTTTAAAATCTAACACTCAAAATTGTGTAAAATCAGAATGGTTGCCTCCATTTAACTCAAAGCAAATTTACACACGTTTATACATACATTTTAATTGAGAAGCAGGAAATTACTCTTCACCCAGCCCTACCTGCTGCACGGCCCCTTGCCCCAGCACTGCACACCCAGTGCCACAAGGCCTAAGCAGAGAACAAAAGCAGACAGACTCCACTCTGCTGACTGGGGTTTATCTGTGGTAATTTTACTCCTCTACAAGGCAATGGGCCAGACTCCTTTTGCACCAACACTGAAGTAAATCAAGTTCAAAGCCTCAGGAAAATGGTACTGTCACTGTGGGATTTACACAGCTTGGGCATGGATGAGAATCCCATCCCTGCAGAGAGCGCCCACCCTACATCTCCTTGCTGAATGCCCTCAGAGCACGGCACTTCCAGGTGAAAACTGCAACAACGATCAATAGGCAGAACTGGCAGCTTGCTGCATGCCAACACTTCTTCCTGGATGCGACCAGGGAAGATCAATCTGTCCGCCTCAGCACTCCCTGTGGCAGCTGAACGCCTGTGCTACCAACAGGGAGCCTGCTGCCCGCCCCAAGGTGGCACAGGTAGAGGGGATTGCCCTATCTAGCTGGCACAGCCACAAGATGCCCAGGGACCCGCTGGCTCCAGGAGCCTGGCAAGGGCCTTTTAGCCCGGGGTGTGCCCCAGAGCCCTCACCCAGCCCCTGTGGCACAGCCTCGGTGACGGATGTGGCTGCTGTGCCCACGGACAGCAATCACCCTCTTGGCTTGGAGCTTGCTGCGTTCCTCCTCCCCACAGAGTGCACTGCAGGTAACATGAAAGCACAAAGTGCATAAATAGGCTCCTCTAACATGATTGGGCACATCTCTGAATGTTTATAGCAGAGAGCAGATATTTAGATATTTACAGGGAATATCTTTTGTTGGTGCCAAACCCTAGGTTTTACTGTCAGAAAAAACAAACACAAGGACCGAAACTTGCCTTCAAATGGAAATCTGCGCAGGAGAAAGTGATTTCCCCATCAAACCAGTTTTATTAGATCTAAATATCTAATTATTTGTACCAAGTGTGGGGTTACCAATTATTTTACATGAAACTTTCAGATTATGTGTAGGAGTAATTTTAGAAAAAGACCTACATATCTACATATATATGATGAACCTGATTTGAATGCCATCTGAATTTTTTTTCTTTTTCTGATTTTTCCTGATTTTGGTTTGTTTGTTTTTTAAACAAAGATTTTTTTTTTTTAATCTCTCTCAGTTAGTAGGCATTTTCCCGGCCCTGAACACCTCCCACTCCAGTAATGTCACTAATGAGACATTTGCACCTCTGAATATTCCAGCAGGCTATTTTCCTTGATCGCTTTTCTAACATCTTTTCAGCGTTGTTCTTGTAATTTTGTAAATGCACAGTCATGAAAAACACATTCCAAACACACAAGACTCACCAAAGCCCATCCCTCCAAAGACCAGAATTAATGAAATTAAGCAAACATCACAAACACTACATACAAAACTCATTGTAATACAAAGAGTGTGTATCCTAAAACACACAAAATCCTTATGAGTCAAGCCCAAACTCCTCCACTGGCCTCACACAAGGAAAAACATACACAAATCTACATACATACAATCTACACACTATAGAGGTATGTGCCCACACAACAAACACTAAGCCAGAATAAAAGCACACACAAACAGCTTGATAAACACACACATCTCGTTCATACATACATTACCTACCCAAACCACAAAAAACAGAGACTAAATATAAACTCCTCCCCAACAATACACAAACATCCCCCAAAAACACACCACGCACACCCAACACCTGCCAAGTATACATAAATACACACAGCAAATACCTGCTTCAAAACACACAACTCATCAGAGGCAGCCCACTAACTACAGAAAAAAGGAGCTCAATGCCTATATTTAAAGGCTCAACACCTTATGTCAGCTTCTCCTCTCTATGGAGCAGGGAAAATGAGACAGACAGACGGACAGAGGGGAAGGAGAGAGTGGGCAGAAGGCGATAGGGAGGAAGAAAATGGAAGCTGCTTTGTGGGGAAGGATATGGATCAGGCTGTCATCTGGAGACTCGTCTTCATCCAGAATTAATGCCCTAAAGTTCTTTGGTTTTACTCTAAATGGTTTTAAAGAGACAGCAAAAGCTGCCAGGCACAGGGGTACCCCAGCTGGCTCAAGCACTTGGGAGCAGAAAAGGCAGCAGGTCCAGCATTTTGGGGCTGATCTGGGGAACCTGAGCACACGCTGGAGAACCTAAACTGCAAGGAGGGATGTTATTTTTAAGACTCCTACAACAACTTCTGAGAAGTTTAACCCGTAACCTCACTCGGAGTGCTCAACAGAGAGCAGGATGAGAGGGAGGTGGAGGTGCAGACTGACACCACTGCCAGCAGCTGTGTCCCAGAGCTGAGGGAGAGGGATCAGCGCTGGGATCCCTGCTCTGCCCCACGGGAAGGCGCTGGCTGTGCAGAGCAGCTGCAGAGAGCTGCGGGAGGGCTGGCACAGCAGGCCCCGTCCTGCTCAGCTCTGCCGTGGAGCAGGGATCACACAGGAAGGCTCTGAGGCGCTGGAGCGAGCAGGCAGAGAGGAAGATGCTGTGGGGAGACCAAAACCTGTCACCACTTTGGAGGGGCACGCTGTGGCAGCCGGAGTCTGGCAGACAGGCTGATGGCACTGTGGGCTGTTGTTGGGAATTGCCTTGGGAAGGGCTCCTGGGCCAGCCAGGGGAGGCCTCACACGGACACAGGGAAAAGCAACCCTCCCATCCCCTGTGCCTCTCAAACCCACACTGTCCTCAGGACAGGGCTCTGCAAGAAGGGTATGAGCTGCACGCTGACCCCCCTTACCACCTCCCTCAAGGGAATCAATACATCCTTACCTCCAACTCCCATACCCCAGGGGGACGCTATGGCTGGGGCGGGGGAGGAAGAACTGAGAGCAAACAACAGCAACAGGAACAGAGTTGAGCCATTTCAATTATTCATATGCCAGATGGATTCTTTTCCTGCCCTTTTTTTTTTTCCTTTTGCTACAAAAATAAATAAAAAAAAAGGAGGGGTGGGGGGAGAGCACTGATGTTTGGGGAGTGATGGGAGGAAAACATATTTTCCCCAAAACAAAGCGCAGAAAACAGAGGGGAAAGCCCCAGCATATCCATCTCTGTGTGAGGAGACCACAGGGAGTGCAAATTTCCACTCATGAGGGAACTCACAAATAACTGATCTTTTATTTTATATTCACAGAGCAACACATGAGGAGAAAGTGCACCAAAAAAGTAAGATGGAGGTGGGGAGGGAGAGAGAGAGAGTGAGGGATGGTGACACAGAGAGAAAGGGACGAGGAATGAAAGAGAGACAGCAGAGAGAGGGAGGGGGGCAGGCAGAAGAGGGCTTTGACCTTCTGTGAAGGATATAAAAAATCCAGCAGCCTCAGGGGACACCCAACTATCTAGCATATTGCTGTTAAAATGTCTGCAAAATTTAATACACTTGGCATGCCATCTAATCAGTCCTTGGAAACCACTGTTTCTCTCCCTGCTGCACTCCAACTGTCTCAGACCTCCAGCATTTGGGCACGAGGTTGGGCATTTTCTACAGACGATAGAAAGTTCGCTGTATGCACACAGGTTAGGTTGAAGGCTTGCATTTCATTTGCTTTTTTCTTTTCTTTTTTTGAGACAAACATTTTTCCCTTTTAAAACAAAGTTTATACAGATCCCTGCACGCTGCTGGATGTGCAGCATGCTGCAGGCCCACAACTGTGTACGTGTGCACAGACAGGATGAGTGGGAGAGGATGGATGGATGGATGGATGGATGGATGGATGGATAGCACAGGGGCACACACACCCATGACCAGATGCCAGGAGGAGCTTGCACGGCAGAGGATGGACAGATGGGAAGCAGTGGCACACACCCACAGCCCGGCTGGTGCCAAGGGGAGTGTGCACGGCAGCCGCCAGCCCGGCGTGTGTGTGCAGGTGCTGCAGGTGCGCTCCCCCAGCAAGCCAAAGCTCGTGCCTGCCTGCCTGGCGTGGGCACACTCACCACAGGGAACGGGCTGGGGGGGCCAGGGAGGGTGAAACCAGCCCGAGGAGGGGGCGGCACTTTGGTGCTGACACTCCTTTTTGAAAGGGACAGCTGCCTACAGCACCGCACAACAGCAAAGGAAACGGCTCTCGGGGAAGACAATAACAACAAAAAATCACTAATCCTCAAAACAACAAATATGTCCAACACTTGTTATCCTGACGGGGGCTAAGGGGGCTCCAGGGTCCCAGAAGAGCTGGGCAAAGAGTTTCCAAGCTGAGTGGCCACCTTGTCACTGCATGGTGGGGAGTGATGGAGGAGCTGGTGCAGAGCGAGGGACACGATGCGCTTTTAGCTGTGCCAGGGCAGTTGGCAGAGAGCTCGAGGTAAGAAAGATCAGCCCTTCAGGACAGGAGGCCAGTGCCTCCAGCTGAGTGTGCAGGTTTATGACCATGGTCATCCTCACTGGAACCCCCGGCAGGTGAGGACAGGCACCGGCTCTGAGAGCAGAGCATGGGCTCTCAGATAACACAGGGGCACCGCAAGGTCCCACTGCAGGTGAGTTCTGAGCCAGGTGATTCTGGCACGTGGGCAGCCTCCCACCTGGACAGACCACCAAGGGAACCTAGGAGCCATGGCCCTTCTCCGTGTGAGGAAAGGGACAGATGGGCTGGATAAAGGGCTTGGGCGCCAGGCAAGGAGGGAACTGAGCCCACAAAAGCCCTGAGACACCAGAGCAGAACAGGCACAGCTGCTTGCAGACAGGCTGGTCTGGCAGTTCAGGTTCTTCCCAGCCCATTGGGACTATGTCATGGGAAAACCTCTGAACAGAGGGAAGCCTCTGCAACTTGAAACAAGCAGGGTTCCTGGCCCTCTGAAGATGGAGCAAAAAGGATCCTGGGTCCTCCTTTTCTCTGCAGAACAAGGGGCTCGGTGAGAGCGAAGGTGGAGAAGCACGCACAGAGGCAGGGGACGGCATTGGGAAGAATTAGCAGTGATGGAAGAGAAGGTGGCACTGAGCCACGGATGGGATAGGAAAGGGCATGGATTCACAGCGCTATGGAGAAATTTTAAACCAAGACATGGGCCCCAGCTCAATCAAAACTTTGTTCAGTAAAAAAGTTAATTGCTGAGGAACCAAATAAAAGAAACCCCACAGGCTGAAAACTGCTCAGAGTCTTTAATTAGCCAAAAAAAATGAAAGTGGTTACAGGAAAATGAGAGTGTAAGAGGGGATCCCAAGGGAGTACTTCTGCTACTCCCCCTTCTCTCCTTCATCACCAAACAGCCCAATGTAGGGCCATGGTAGCAGCCTCTTTGATAGCAGATTTGGGAAAAGCATTTGGGGTTGGTTTCGTTTGACTATCCAGAAGATGAGAGTCCCAGCCAGTCAAATTCAGATTTGAATCACACATCTAGTAAGCCCAGGGGTTCCAGAGCCTTCTGTTCAACCCTGCACCAATGCCTGCCAAAAAGGCAGGGAATTCCCTCCCCTATTTGCATTGGGACAGCTGGTTCCCTGGGCCCCTTAGGGCCAAGTAAAATAAATTACCCCCAGGGCAAATCCCTCAAAAAAAAGGCAAGCTATAGGTTGGAAGTAAAGGGTCTTCCACAGAAATTTACCCATTTCTTCTAAATTCCACCAAAAAGAAATCACATTTCTTCCTAATCCCTACACAGGCTGGCAACTGTCTGAACAGTCAGGTGGAATTCCAAGTGCCCAGTAACTTGCCAGCCATTTCTCCCACTGCTTTAAGAGGAAAGCAAAGTGAAGATGAGAGAAGAAATGACTGAGTGGCTTAGCTCTTCTGCTAACCCCCACACACAGCTCACACCTTGCCCCTTAATTCCTTGCCCAAGGCAACTGGACAGGGCTTGGCGTCTCACCCACACAATTCTCCTCACTCTCCCTTCTGCAGAAGGTCCTCAGTGTCTGGTGTGAAAGCTCCATTCCATACAGACAACACACAGACTCTATGCCCATGTGCAGTGAAGGAAGGACAACGTGGAATCAGGGAGCAAGGGCCAGCAATGTCAGTACATAACCCGTGAATGGCACTGGAATCTGTGAGCACCCCCAGGTGATGGATCCTGCAGGCAGCCAAGCTAAGAGCCTTCCCAGAGTAATGGCTGCATGCATGGAAATAAACAGAAAGAAAAGAAAGACTCCCAAGAACAGCACACATGAGAAAATAACACCTTATGGAGGAAGCATCCAGCCCATCCTGATTTCCAGGCTGATTCCAGCCTACCCCCTCTCCTGGGGCCTATCTAGCTGGGAAATCACAGACAATCAGGGAGGCTGTTCCAGCCAATTTCCTTCAGGGAACCTGCAACTTCCTCCTGGGACTGTCCTCCTGCTGCCTTATTATTGCCTCACAGAAAAAAGTGAGGCCACAATCTTTCCCAGAACTGGCTCTACCTTTTGCTCTTCTCTCTGAGGCAGCACTGAGGGTCACAAATCTGACACATGGGGCTTGGACAGAGGTAATGAAGTGGAGGAGGGCTTGAGGAATGAGAGTGGTAACGGTAGGAAACAGGGTAAACACAGGCGTTATGCAAAGAGAGAGAAGGAGGGAGGTACTCCAGGAGGCTGTAAATTCATATTTGTAATTACTTCCTCATGTTTTTCAGCACTCCTCAGTCAAGTTTGATTAAAATTCCTTCCAAGGGAAGACACTCCACAGAGAGAGCTGCAATGGAACAGGCAGCTCGTGGAGTTTGCACAATTGCTGGGGTGGGCACTAACAGCAGCAGTTTGGGAGCTGGGTACAGATCATCTTCCCCCTCAGCATGGCTCCATGCCCTGTGGGAGAGGCCATCCTTTGCACACAGAGCACCACTTCAGCTCTGCTTGCTCTCATACTGTCAGTGTATGAAACAGGACATGGCTCCCTTAGCCCTCAGACACAGACCTGATGTGAGACAGCTTCCACAATCACCTTCCAGGCGGCACAGTGTCCTCAAGGAGCACGGAACAATCTCCTGTCAAACACATGCCTCAGCAGACGGGGGAAGTTTATGCTTCCTTCCACCCAAGAGTCCCTTACACAGGGCTGTTCTCCATAGTGAAAAGCGGGGCTCAAGGCTTCACATCCTTGTTTGGTTATTCAGGGGAGAGAAAGCCCAAGATCTGGCAGGTGACAGTAATTCATTTCATGTGTAACAGAGATCCTTCCAAAGAAATTAAAAGGAAGCACAGGAACAGAGAAGGACTAAGGGAGAGGCCACTTCTGTCACTTGCAGTCCTAAGCAGCCTTGACACCATCCTCACTGGCACTGTCACTGGGCAGGGGTGGTGTTCTAGTGGACAGGACAGTTTAATAGTGTTTCCTCAGGGATATTTCCAGGAATGGCTTCAGGGTGAAAAGCTCAAAAGCTCTGAAACCTTCCCCTTGCAGGGCATTTCTGTCTGATCCACTCCTGTTTCTGCTGGCTGTAGGAATCTCTACTGCCTACAGTCAAGCAGATCCCAGGTTCCTGTGTTCTCTCTGTGTTCTTTGTCCATCCACAGTCAAGATGTTCATCCAGCACTACGGCCAACTCTAATGCCACATCTCCCAATCTCTGAGTCCTTCCAAGCCCCTGGAAAAAAGGGTTTGAGTACAACCAATTCTCCCTCCTGACCCTGACCCTACTCTGCCAAATTCCCTGCAGGAAGGGATACTCCAGGACTGGGGCTGGGACCACAGAAGGTAAGCAGCAGCATCAGCTGCTTTTTATTTATCCTCGATGCTGTGGTAAGAGCGAGATGAAGAGATGCTGCTGGATATCAGCCTTTGAGTTCCCTCCATGGCTCTGGGGAAATCATGATTATCTTGATGCCTGTTTTTTTCCCTTCTCTTCCCCTCCCCTCCCTGCTCTGAATATCCGATTATCTTAGTGCTCGTGTCAGTTAAGGGACAGACCCTGCGACAATCAGCTGAGCGGGAACAGGCAGGTTCTGATGAGCTTCCTCTCTTACACGCCTCTTCCAGGGCACACACTGCACAGTTCAGCTAACCAGGAGACATGTGACCCATGATCCTGCCCATGCTGGCAGGCAAACAAATGATAAGACACCCTGTCTCGTGTTCTGGTTGCCCTCCATCATATGGAAGACACAGGTCAGGGAGGGGACTCCAGCCAGCTCTGCAATCTGTTTGTGCTCCCCATCCAGCCTGTGCCTGGCCTTTGTCAGAATGACCTAAGGATGAGGAGAGGAGGAAGCAGAAAGATGCCAGCTGCACCTCAAATCCTACCAGCTGCACCTCAAATCCTACATTTGGGACTACCACTGTCCTTAGAATAGCAGTGCAGAAAATTACATTTGATGTCAACTTGGACATGATCAAGCTGGGGAAGAAGGCTCCTTCTCCATGAAAAGCCCTTGCAGGATGCAAGCTGAGAGGTCAGTACATCAGTCCAAAGCAGGGAGATCACAAAGTTACTGTCTAAAACGTGCAAACACTGCAGCCTTTGAGGAACATCCAGGCAGAGTATCAGCGATGAGCATGACTAAGGCAAGAGCTGCCCAGTCTTTGGGAGCTGCATCACAGCCTGCCTGGGCAGGCAGCATGGTACAGGAGCGTGCCCAGGACCTGGTGCTGCCCTGCTGCCTCTGCAGATAACGTGCCTGGCATGGAGGGTGCACATGCATCTAGGAGACTGGGGGGCCCCAAATGTCCTGGGACCAGGGGAGCATGTCTGGATCACAGAATCACTGCGTTGGAAGAGACCTTTAAGATCATCAAGTCCAGCCCATGCCCCAACATCTCAGCTAAACCATGGCACCAAGTTGCCACATCCAGGGATGGTGACTCCACCATCTCCCCGGGCAGATGACTCCAGTACTTTATCACTCTTTCTTTTTCCTAACACCCAACCAAAATTTCCCTTGGCACAGGTTAAGGGAAACCCTTAAGACTGTTCTCTTGTTCTGTCAGTTGCTGCCTGGAAAAAGAGCCCAACCCCAGCTGAGCACAGCCACATTTCAGGAAGCTGTAGAGAGTGACAGGGTTACCTCTGAATCTCCTTTTCTGCAGGCTAAACACCCCCTGGCTCCCTCAATTGTCCCTCACAGGGCTTGTGTTCCAGGCCCTTCACCAGCCTTGTTGCCCTCCTCTGGACATGCCCAAGAATCTCAATGTCCTTCCTAAACTGAGGGCCCAGAATTGGACCCAGATGCAAAGGAGGCAGCAGCTTGTGCTGCATGGTAGGAGTATGGTACAGCAAGGCAAAGCCCTACACTTTGTCCTCCCCACTGGAAAAGTGCCCAGGAGCTGTATGGAGAGGGGAACCTCACTGAGAAACCTGCAGGTGGTTTGAGGGGGGCTTTCAACTCCAGATTCATTCAAGCTTCTGAGTTAATTAATTTACTGCGGAAAGAGGGAGCAGAAAGAGCAAGAAAAGAGCCTTTGTACTTAGGGTAGGACAGAAGCATAGGAATCAATTTCACAGAATAGGGAGTTGGGGACAAACAAAACCAGAAAATAAAAATAATAAGCTGATTGACAAGCTTACAAGAAAAGCCACATTTTTAACATTCTTAATCCCTAGAATAAACACATAGGGAGGAATAAGGACAGTGCTAGCTGTCCTCAGACGTCACTGGAAGAGGCTGGGTCTGGTGCAAGCAAGAGATTTTGTGCTGGTGGCTGTTGTGGATGGTCCTGTCCAAGCCAGCAGAGGTGTGTGAAAGAGTGTAGGGGAAACAGAGGAGAGGGCACTAAAATCAAAGGCAGACACTCACTTGAATCTTCACTCTCTCTTCTTTTTTTTTTTTGTTTCATGCTTTCTATACTACTGCTGTTTTAACACAATCAAAATTACATTAGGAACACAACTGAGGGAGTCCCACACAACAATGGAAATGCAACAGCACTTTGAGACATCTACATCTTCCCACCCTAGTCAGCTGCCTTAGGAAAAACCAAACTGTATGACACTGTGTGCCCCCACTGCCTGCCTTCATCTGAGTACCATCCACCTCCAAAACATCCATCAAATTTCTCCAGATTAGCAGGAGTTAAAAGGCTGGTTTTAGTGGTAGAGACATATTTAGGAAGGGATTGAATTTGTGCATGGCACAGCCCATTCCCTGTTTATTAATAAGCTATTTATCACTGGTGTTGCCTTTAATGCCATTTTGGTTTAATGTTGTTAATGAAATATAAATACCCGCACTAATGATGTTGGTCAGGAGCAGTGTGGGCTACTGGCAGCTCTGCAGGAGGGAGGCCAAACCACGGCTGTGCACATGAGAGCTGCAGTGGTGTGACTGCCAGCCCAGCCTCCAGGAGAGCTTCCCCAAAGCTCCCACCATGGATGAGGAATGGGATGGGATGGTGCCGCGCTGGCAGCAGATTTCCAGACCACTCTGGCAGCCCAGGCCTGAGCAATTCTCCCCCCAGAAAGGTGTCTCACGGTCACAGTTCAGCTCCAGCACGGCACAGGACCACTCCCTCTGCTCTCTCTCTGCCTTTTGAAGCCACCTGAGCTCAACAAGTGTGCGTGGGGGACCCTGCAAGCTGCACGGCAGCTCTCTAGATGGAAATATGTCAAAGCAGTCAGATGAGTTTTGTTGGCTTAATGCAGTTGCCCCACTGGAAGAGCAATCCGCAGGCTCTGTGCTGCGCTCCCCCAGGGCAACACCCACACGATGCCAACACCTCTTCAGCCAAGGGGTGCTCACAGCGACCACCTCAGGGCTGCCTGTGGCTCATGTGGGACCGGATGCGGGCCCAGGCTGGCTCCAGGCCATGGGGTGGGGCAGCAGGAGCTCACCTGGCTCCTGGACAGCCCCTGCCTCGCTCCCCGGGCTGCGCTGCCCTGGGCCATGGAGGAAACAGCCTCCCGTCCTTGCAAGGAGCAATGCCAAGTTAGCTTGGCCTTTGGCAAGGACCCAGAGGTTTGCTCTGGCTCTGCAGAGAGGGCTCACACAGGCCCCTCTCCATTAGCTTGTGTCTAGCATCGTCATGGGGCAGGGATTACAAATCCCCCTAAGGCGGCTTTTGGAAATCCCATCTTGCATTACCATTTGCATTACGGCAGCCCCTGGAGAGAGCTGAGGCCCGGGCACACTCTCAGAAAGAGCTGTGGGCCTGGAGAGGTCTCAAGGCAGCCAAAGAGACTATGGAAAGGCAAACTAGCTTTGGGACTGGGCAGTGGAAGAGGAAAACCTGTGCCCAAGGCCCCTGCCCTGCCCAGCAGGAACAACAGCTCCTGAAATCAGAAGAGAATCGGACATTCACCACCAGGAAGTTCCAGACATCTACAAGGCTCCAGAACAAAACCAAGTATTTCCTCAGGAGCAAACTTCAAACCTCACAATCACCTGAAGACTTAGTGAAGAGGCAAATTTGGAGAAAAAAAATGTATCACACTCTCTTGAGACAGCTTTCCTGATAGTAATTCTGCCTTGCTCCAAGTTGACCCTCTCCACTGGAATCCCACTTAAGAAGTGCTCCCCCACTGAAATGGGGAACTGAACTGGGACAACTAACCCTAACCAAGTCCCCCTTACCCATTTACCTCTCCCAGGCCAGGGGCACCACAGCCCCTGTGTTCTGAGTTCAAAAGCCAAACCATCAACTGCTGGCATAAACTGCAAAAAGATGCATCTCCCTTGCTCTCAGTCCCCATCAACACCCTTTTTCTTCTGCTTGGCAGTCTCTCTCTTCCTCTCTCCCAGTGCAGGGGGAGCTACAACTGGTCTGCACTGGGAGCTCTCCTGGTGCCCCTGCCACAAGGAGCACCATCAATTTACACTGCTCCTTTAAGACGTTATCTTTTAATTTGGTGCTACCCTCTTTCCCCTCTTCAACTAACTGATTTATTAGTTTATATCTCATAAATTGTAACCCCTCACCTCCTCCTTCGCCCTCCCAGATGCCATAAATCCCCTTCAGGGCTCTGACACCCTTCTACATGTGGTGCAACTGCCTGCCCCCCAAAGTCACCTCTCAGTCCCCAGGGAGCATGGGGCTCATTTGCTGGGGGTTTGGTCTAGCTCGTCTCAGCAGCTAATCCCTTGGGTGGCTCCTGTCAGATTATTAATTAGCTAAAGCGGATCGGCCCTGGAACAACATGCGGTTGGACTTCAGATAAAACAGGACGGCAGAGGCTTGGCATATAGTTCTTTAAAGGGACTTTGTCCCTTTTTTTCTTGAGCCTTCTGTGGGAGTGGGGGAAAAGAGAGGAGCAGGAGATGGGCTGCTCCCACAGCTGCTCACAGCCCCCAGCAGTTTGTCACCCTGGTAGCAGGGCCGTGCTGTGCACAGGACAGGAATGGCAGGTGTCATCCCCATCCTCACCCTGTGGCAGATAAAATTTTTTCCCCTGTTAGAAGAGGTTTATGAACCTGTTCAGAGGCATGCAGCACTGATCTGGGGGGTCTCGCTGCTCCTCAGGGTCACCTTGCTTCTGCTGTCCCTTGTCCTCTCATTGCTTCCTATTGAAAACTTAGTGTTTGCACTACCCCAAAAAATGAGGCAAATGTGTCTGTTCCAATTCTCACATTGAGAACAGGTATTTTAACCAAGAAGCCATCCAGTTTGTATGGCAGATTCTAAAGCTTACTTTCTCATCCTGGACAGGATAAAGAGTGAGTGGTCTCCTATGCATTACACTGGAAATCTACAAGAATGAGCAGGAACAAGAGTCAGCACTACAGATGCTGGGGAGCAGCTCATCTCTTTGCTCCCTTCCCACTTTGGATTGTTTTGACTCAAACCGATGAAGCTGAAATATCGAGTCACAACGGCACTAAACTTCATTACAAGCTCTTAACACAGATTACTTAATAAAAACCAGGGTGCTTTAATTGCTTTCCCCCCATTAGCATTTCTGGAGGAGAAATTTTTGATTAATTTGAAGATGCACATTTCCCCCACCCCCGGTGCTGGCCTGTGAGCCAGACCTCCTCCCCACACCAGCACTGTCCACAAGAGCATCCCAGAGAGTGCAAATTGCACCCAAATCCACATGACTCTGAAAAACAAAGGAACTGAGAGCCTGGATGAACAGATGGGAGTAATGGTGTGAAGCAAACAAGGGGAAGAAAAATCTCCCCTCCTTTCTGGTGAACCCATAAAAAGTGGCACAGGGGAATGAGGAAGAAGCAGGCAGGAGAGGATAATGGGAGGACAGCCAGTGTGGCAGGGTTCAAAGAGCAAGGGCAGAAGTTGGTAGGTGACTGACTTGGTGGGGTCCTGGGAAGCACTTTCACCTTTCTCTGCAGCTGAGAAAGGAGAGGCAACTCTGCTGGAGGAACACTGTGTGGATTTTCAAAATTTGGACCAAAAGCCCGCGAGCTCAGTGCTCTCCGAATGCACGTGAAATGCTGCTCCCTGTTCCTTGTTCAGGCTCTGCCTGGATATCTGGTTCTAGGGGAGGATAACTGTTCCTTCCCCCTGGCCAGTCTCCCACAGGTTAGGAGTGCTAGGAAGCCAGGGATAGGTGGGGGAAGCACCCCTCATGGTCCAGCAGCTGGGCTGGGAAAGCCAGGGACACAAAAGTCTCACGGGCAAAGGAAGGAAAAGCCAGAGCCCTGGGCTGTGCTGCCACAGCAGATGAGGCCAAGCAGCTCTCCTCACTTTGTTCCTGTATCAGGGGTCAAGGACATCCAATTCCTTGTTTCTCAGATATGGATGCACAGAGGACAAATCCCATGTGTGAGCAGCTCAGGTAGGATCTGCACTATTCCACTGCCAGATAGCCCCAGGTAAAACAAGTCTACCAAGAAAATCATTCCTGGCTTTTGGGGCAACTGGCTTCAGCTCCTGTTGTAACTAGCCCTGGCAAGGGAAGATGGGAACCAGGTTCCTGAGTAGGCTGTTCTCTAGGTCAGCACACTTCAGGGACGTGGTAATCAAGGAGAAATTGCTCCTATGTGACAACTCTTGTCAACCTTGTAAATCTTCATGATTTTCTGAAAGTCTGAGATCTTGCAAGTTACACAGGATTTTTGTTTTGTACAAAAATGTGTGTACAGTGCTATCCCTCCCTTTGCTCCCTCTGTTCTCTCACTTTCAGGGCACAGCAACCTGAAATGTGATCTGTGTGCATGCTGAACCATAGAAACCTTGGTATTATTAAGTCTTATAATTGCAGGGAGGAGGAGAGTAGCTTTTGACTTCTGAAAGGACAAAGCTAGCAATATTGTTTGCTCATTTTACTTTCAAACTCACCTTAGTTTGTCCTCTCCCCTTTTCTCTTGTATGTTCTATCAACGCACAGCTTAGACAAACTCAGCAAGAATCACAAGAAAGACACTGGGACAGATTGTAAACTGCCCTGGCAAAAATCAGGATAGTTGTGCTGACGAGAAATGCAGCTCTGGTACATCAGCAGATGGCTCACCTGTGGCTCTTAATAGTTAATATATAACTGCAGTAATAGCAAAAAAGAGTCTCAGCACTACCACATAATTTGTCAGAGGCAGTATGCTAAAACAGCCTTTCCATATTCAGCTCAAGCAGGGAGATAAGCCTCACCTCCAGCACTGCCCATGGGCTGAGCACCAGCTCTGGAATGAGCCCCCAGCAAAAGACATCGGAGAACTGCCACCATTCACTTTACACTATTTGCTCATTTTTAAAATTTTTTAGTTTTATCAACAGATTTCTATGATCTGCATTTTGAACATGCATTTCCCTCGAACACTCATGTGCATACTTAGCACTGATTGCTCCAAGTGCTTTCCAACTGGTTTTTCTTGAGGAGCTCCTCAGGTCATGGTCCCTGCTGGCTGGAGAGCTGCCTGACGGACAGACAGACAGACAGATGGTGCATATACAGTGCCTACCAGAGCTGAATGTGCTCCTGAGTGTTAATGGAACCCTGCAAACTCACAAAGCACAATTATTATTATTTTTCAGCCAGATTTTCATCACAGTGGCACAGAACTACTGCCTGTATCCCAGCTCAGAGAACTGCTGTTGCATCTAAGGACAGGAAGGAATACTGTTGGATGGTTAAAGGACTCAGAAGATCTGACTTCTCCTCCCAACTCTGCTTCTGAGTCACTATTAACATAAAATCAGGTTTTTTACATCAGTTAAGCTTGAGTAAATAAACCACGACTCATCACTGTGTTTTATTTTGCAATATTTCAGTGGGCTCCTCTCTACAAATAAACACTATTAAAGATCAGTGCAATTGCGGGTATATGGCAAAGGAGAGAAATGAAAGCATTTAAACTGCTCTAAAACCTTTATGAAGAGCAAGGCAAAATCTCAGCTTTTTGGAGGACAGTGATTTTCACAGGACAGACATGTAAAATTAAGGCAACCCTTATGTGGGGGCACTGAAATACAAATGAGTCATGCCTGCAGGTCTGACGGAGCTGATGGGTAAAAAATATTGGGAAACATCCTAATCCCCTCCTGAGGAGCCAAGGCTGAAATCCCAATGCCACTGAAGTTTGCAGTAAAACCAGTGCTTGCTTCCCTAGACCAGGATTTAACCTTGATAAATTTCAGCTGTGAAGACAGAAGCCTTAGCAAGGGGATAACCAACTTCATAAGCAGCAGTTCCATCACAAGGACATCACAAATTCTAACAAACGACTGAAGGTGACAGGGAAAGTGAGGTCTGAACCCACAAAGGCCTGTCTCAGTCCTGTCTCCTCCAGTGCTGAGCATCCCTGTATCCATCTGAGATTTTGGGGCAGGCTGGTCTCCAGTGTGACAGTCACCCAGGCAACTGCCAGCCTCCAGTGAAGCCCTGGGCTTCTTTAGAGCTCAGCTGCTCCACATATCCACACACGTGTGCCTGCACCTCACTGCACCACGGGCTCTGGGGTCAGGCCTCGTTCAGCACCGGGAGGGATCCTGTTCAGCCAACATCCTCACTGCCACAACCCCTCTTCAGCTTTTGTCCCTCTCATGAGCAAAATCACCAGCTGCTGGGCACTGCAGGCCTTCTGGAAGGGCTTTGGGATGCCCTTACCTTTATTTTTAAGCTGACTCATTCCATGTCTCTCAAGAGCCTTTTAAGTGTTCTCTCCTTGAACTCTGGCATCAAGGCCCTTTCCTGAACATCTGAGACCTTTCAACCTGCTTAGACCCCACTGGTGGATTTCACCTCCATCAAAAGGTGACACAAGCTGCTGTCCAAGTGAGCGGGAGGTGCTGAGGACCTCAGAGCATCAGTCTCCAGTCCCACTCCAGGCCAGAAATGGTAAGGACAGCTATGAGGCTGCCAAGCACACGATCCTCTTTCCCCTCCTTTGACTTCCCCCCATTCAGCTTTCCAACCAAACATCTGATCGAAGGCCCGGGGGAGGGAGCCAGAACTGTCCGGTCTGGTTATGAGTGAAGGTCATTGATCTAGCACAGACCAGGGCTGCAGAAAACAGGGGAGGGAGGGGAAAAAAATCCTCAGAGAGACAGAAGAGACAGAGCGAGGCAGGCAGAGGCAGTAAGTGCAGGGGAAGGCAGCGGAAGTGGCTGAAACATGGTTTCACACTCCAAGACCCAAGGGCTGTTGTCAACCCGTCCTTCATGCTCACATCTTGTCACACTAGAGGTCAGGTCTCCCAAGCGTTCCTGAAGAGCTGAGCTAGCCCATATGGCAGGCAATATGTTAACAATATGGATCAGCTGCTCGTCAGGGCCTGAGCAGATGGATGTGACAACCCCGTTCTTACCCAGACAGGCTTTTAACATCTTCCCTCCCCTCAGCTCAGCCCTGCCCGAGGAGCTGCGCCTGGGAACGGCTGCCTGCAGCCTACCTGAGCCGTGGGGCCACAGGTCAGGACAAGCAGCCTGGAAATGCCTGCCTGGCTGTCCCTGGATGGAGGCAAGCAGGGTAGAACCCCATTCAGGGCTGGCAGGAACTGGGCCAAGCACTGATCCAAGGATAGGGCGCTGCAAACGGAAAGGCCTCGCTGTAAGATATGTGCTATTAACTCCCAAGCAATACAGGAGATACTGTATTCAGATATATGTATATGGCATGTTACCACCAGATGCCACACTTTACAGTCTAGACGGAGTTTTGTAACTGCCTGGGAAAAACTTCTCTCACAGAACATGTAATACATAAATAGATGTGTATTTTAATGGGCAAGTTAAACTCCTCCTGGCAAAGGTAGGCAGGTCGATTTCATACACAGGTGGGTAAATTTCCACAATGATTTTGCAAGGCTGTTTCATATTCCCCAGCCCAGGATCTGAGCCATCGGGGCTGGTTGGGCTGGCCCAGCTGCACTTCTGTGGAAGGCAGTGTTCCCATCTCATCCCCTTTGCAGTAATCCCAAAGATCTTAGCAAAAATAACTCTATCAGTCCAAGCTAACCCACAAATTTAGCTTTACTTTAGGATCTAAATTGGGGAGGGGGGATATTTTGCAAATTCAAACACAGATAGAGCAGATATTTCTAATCCCTTTCCTACACTTTTTTTTAGCTTCCTCCCCCCTGTATAAAAGTCTACCTTCATTAACTGAACATGAAAACTCCCTCCAACCCTTATAGCTCTAGGACTAAACAGTCAGCTTGTGCTTATAAACAGCGAAAAAGCAATCACAGCCTAGGGATGGGCTCTGGAGAACGTGCAAACAGCCTCTGTAGCCCAAAGTAAATTGAGCTTGTTTTGAAAGTAGAAGCCATACAACTTGCTCTAGGGCAGAAGACTGGAACATAGGGATTTCTAGTCCAGAGCATGAGAGATCACAAAGCCACATGCCTGAAAGGCTAAATGCATCTCCTTCACTGCAGTGATGTTTGTAGAACTACGGGGACCTCAGAAAACAGCTGGAGTCCAGGGAAATATTTCTGTTGTCACTAATGAGCTCCCATCCCTCAGGAAGCAGCCCCTGAGGGACACTCAGCAATGCACCCAGTAGGTGCTGGGAGGAGATAAATGTGGAAAAGGATAACTGATTTGCAAGAGCCTGAACCACAAGGATCACTTCAGCATTTAAAGAATTCCTGACGTATCAGTCTCCTCCTCTGACTTTCTTGTCTCAGAGGTTCTGCTCATCCCAGGTCCAGATCAGATGGACAACACAGGGTTTTCAATATCAGGAGCTACACAAGCAGAAACCTGTGACTGGGGTCACAGGACAAGCTCCTTGGTGATGAAAAAAATCACCTAGAACCTATGAGGCAGCTTCCGCAGCACAGTTTATTTCCCCCTGGATGTTGGACCTCTCTGGAGAGGCACATAAGGGTGTTTGGTGGAAAATTCACCTGCTGCAGTCAAACCTGAGAATTTGTGTCTTATTTGGTAAAACCTCAAGGCTCTTCATGTTCCTTTACCTTATTCCCTCAGGCAGAGCTCCTATTTGGGAAGCTCTCTTGCCTCTGGAGGCCTGGGAAGGCATTGCTCTAAAAGGGGACACAAGCACCAGAGCAGCTGACACAGGAATAAAGGCCAGAGTTTGCTACATTAACAGTTCAAAACCAGGCTTTCCAAATAAAGCATGCCAGACCCTGGAGGTGTTTCAGAACGAGGAAGGTGTGGGAAGGCACAGCTCACCCCTATCCCATCCTGAAGCACGCTCTTTTCTGGCAGACTTACTGAAAGCACTCAGCTCTGTAGGCTCTGAACTAAGACCTACTGAGCCTACCAGTATCACGGCTGTTGCCCTTTCAGGTAGGGCTAGGGCACTTAGAACCAGAGTAAATTCCTCTGTGCCACACACAGCCAGCAATGGAGAGGGAGCGCTGGAGGCCCAGACCAACATCTGAGCCCTGTGACTATTCTCATCTCCCCTCTTGCTAAACCAATGCAGTCCCTCTACCTCTCTACCTGGACCCTTCCAGCTCAGGTCTCAGCTGCACCCATGGCTCACAACAGCTCTGCACACACTGCTGTGCCCAGGCATCACTTATGACACGGCGGCAAAAAATAGAGGAAGATGATGATACAGAATCCCCTCAGGCACTTCAGTTGCTGATCTTCATTCATTCAGGCATCATCAGCATTTAATGATGTCAGCAAAGTATGGAGATAGCCCCTGACAATACCTCTGTGCCCTACAGAGCACACGTGCTGTCACAAAAAGGCCAGACACAGCGAGGATCCTCAGCCCCTTCTACCTGCAGCAGTGCCCCCAGGCACCTCCCAAATCCCCAGCCCACTGAGAAGAAATACATTATCCCACTATTGTGTCATACCTTTCTTTGCAGAGAAGCTGTGATGGCAGCCAAGCAGAGAAGAAAGTAAAACAACTTTTAGAAACAGAGTCCCACCCCCTCACAACTGCTCTGAGTTACCCACCGTGACCACAGACATCCTCAAACTCCTTTTGTGGAACAAGTCAATCAGAAACTGTCCCAGACAACACTTACCCGGGGGACTCCCGTGTGTACTACTGAGCCAACTGCTAATGCTGCACAGCAGCTCATTAGGAAAGGGAGGTGAGGAGAAAGAGCTGCTCAAACCAGCTGTGTCAGCTGGGTGTCTGTACAGAGGTGGGCACTGATGGCTAAACCCAGTCCTACGTGTAAGCCAGCCCAAACCAACATCCCACCATGCATTCACCTCCTAAGCCACTGACTTCCCACTGCTCTTTCAAACTTCACAGGCTAGAGATTTCCCAGGAACTGGAATGAAAACTCTGGAGAGCCAAAATCACTCACTCCAGTCATACTTCAGAGCGGTTTGACCACAGAACAAAAGCTAGTACCTTGCATTGAGAAGTCACAGGCTTCAAGGTCCATTCCAGTACAAAGCCAGGACAGAAGTCAGGATCTTTGTTTTGGAGGTGGTCTCAGGTGAAGACAGTGTGAATTAGATGGCCTCCCTTCACTTGGTGAAGTCTCTTTTCCCTGAGGAGAGTTTCAAAAGGAAATGAATATTCCCTAGTGAGCAGTACCAAAGCTCAGGTGAATCACGAGCACAAGCAGTGACGCCAGCCTCAAACGCTGCAGCCACCCACAGACCTGAGCCCTTGGTCACACACAGCAGGCCAGCCAGGCAAGGCTCTCCATGCCCTTCTGAACACGCTGCATCTCCATCTCCTTGCCTGCCACGCGTGGAGCTGGCAACTCCAAAGCCAAGGTACAAACCACATGGATTATTGGGTGGGCAACACGCTCCAGCTTTCCCCAGGAAAAAATCCAGGTCAGCCAGTGGCAGAAGCAGCCTATGGCACTAAGCCACTCACAGCAAAGCACTTCCACCTGTAGCTCGTTCAGCGTTCCTGCCCACTCAGCTGTGCTGCCATCCCTCCTCTGGGGGGGATCCACCAGCACACAACTCCTTGTCCACCCCCACACCAAATCTCATGCCCAAAAATGTTACACATACAACCAGATGAGACAAAGGAGAATTATTATTTGCAGTTTAGTGAGGCCCACAGTAATTAAGGGACTTGTCAAAGCTCACTTGGTAAATCTGAGGCAGAACTGGGAACTGCAGCTAAATCTCTCAAATTTTGGTTTAAGAGCTGGACTGCAAAAGTCCTGTGCTCCCTGGCTGTTATACTGCTACCTTTGCAACAGGTTTCACCCTTCTCCTTGCTCTCCCTAGACAGTTAAGACAATTCCCTTCTACTCCTGCATTGAAGGAAATTAACAAATGCACAGATTAAAATAAAAGAACTTTTACCTTACTTCCAAAATTATAAAATGTCTTAGCTCCAACCTTTGTCAGAAGCTCAGAAGCTTCAGGCTCTTCTATGAGGTGGGATTTGTAGACTGGAGGGTTCTGTTGTTGGAGTTTTTTTTTAAATTTCCATCAGACAATAATAAAAGAAGCAAAACAAAAGAGGGCTGTTGAGATCAACTTGTGATAGGTGTCTGGCCAAAGAAAATGGAGCCAAAGAAGTCAGAACCCTGCAACCAGCAACCTTTGTGTCAATTTAAGCAAATATTGTGGCGTTTCCATGGCAATTCCTGTTTTGAATATCCACTACACTCACTTTTTAAAGGGCTTTTCCTGTTTGCGTTTCAACTTCAAAACCTGTAAATATTTTCAGCCTTAACACATCCCGACCTCCCCCAGCCTCTGAAATGAGATATTATCAATGCTCTGTCATGAGGTCTGCTGCCTGCAGTACCCCAAAGCTGTGACAATTCATGGCAAAGGCAGGGTGGCAGCCCAGGACAGCTGGGGACAGCAGAGCCTCGGCCGGCCCTTTGACACGTTCTCCTTTCCAGCCCCCACAGCTGTAGGTACAGGAGCCCGCTCGATGCTTTTCCAAAAGCGATGAGTGAAAAGAGCTATTGCAAACACCCAGCCCTGATAGCATCAGCCCAAGGTGAGCAGCAGCCGTTCTGCCAGACTCCTTCCATCTCACCCTGCCAGCTCAGGCTGCCCCTGACTCGCCACTCCAGCTGCAATTCCTGCTGGGAATCTGCTCTTCCTGAGCCCTGCTCGGGGCCAGCTGCTCACACAGCCCCGAGCTGCCCCCTGCCCTGACCCGCTCTCCTCCCTTCCCTTCCACCTCAGCTGAGCTAAGGCTGTCACTCACGCTGATGTATGGGCTGCTGCGTCATGCACAAGTGAGAACCAAGAGCCAACTTTGTCCTCACTTGTAACCTGGCCTAGGGTGCAAATTCTCCAGCATCCTCAGGTCCCTGATGTGCTGCTCTGTCCCTGCAGGTCCCTGATGTGCTGCTCTGTCCCTGCAGGTCCCTGATGTGCTGCTCTGTCCCTGCAGGTCCCTGATGTGCTGCTCTACCCCTGCAGGTCCCTGATGTGCTGCTCTACCCCTGCAGGTCCCTGATGCTTTGCTCTACCCCTGTAGGTCCCTGATGTGCTCCTCTACCCCTGCAGGTCCCTGATGTGCTGCTCTACCCCTGTAGGTCCCTGATGTGCTCCTCTATCCCTGCAGGTCCCTGATGTGCTGCTCTACCCCTGCAGGTCCCTGATGCTTTGCTCTACCCCTGCTCCACCAACACAGAGCCCACAGGGAAAGTCCTGGGCAAGGAGCCCTGCTCAGGTCCTGGTGTTGCTTGTCACACCTGAGCACCAGGAGCCTGCTGTTAACCCTCTCCCCAAAGGAGAAAGAATAAAGCTGCCCCTGCATCTAATGCTGGGTCGGAGGAGGAGGGGGGGCAGTCACAAAAACACCTTCAGAGACACATTAAGGACTTTCATCCCCACGTCCCCAAGTCTGAAAGCTTCGGCCTGTCCTGCTGGAATACAGTCCTTCCTGGCAGCCATGGGAGTGCACTGGTTAACTCTGAGCTTCCTGGCTGTGATGGATTTGTGCCAGGCCTCCAATGTTAGCTTAGTGTAATTTTTGGGAAGTCAATTTCCTTTTTTTTTTTGTGTGTGGTTTTTTTAGGCTTTTTTGGGGGTTTTTTTGTGGTGATGATTTTTTTTTGTTTTTAATTTTTTGTTTGTTTTGTTTTGTTTGTTTGTTTTGTTGTTGGGGTGGGTTTTTTGTTTTGTTTTTTGTTGTTTTGTTCAACGTTCTTTCCTCTTTTAAATCAAAAAGTAGGAGCATTTGAATGGGTGTCAGGATAAGGCTATCCATCCATGGGCTGTAGCTTCCCAAGAGCATTTTATAGGCACCATGGTGCCTGCAGAGAACAGCCATGGAAACAAACACCAAGTGACTCCAAAGCTGTTATGCTGAATGCCCACAGAGGCAGCCTCCTGGGAGCACTTCTATCCTCACACGAGCATCACTCCTTGGTCCTGACCACCTTTCCTGCACTGCTGGGTGCTTCTGATACCACCAGCAGATGATGCACAGTGCCTGCTGTCCTGGCCAGCCTCCAGCTCAGGTAATTACATCCTACAGGAGTTTCAGCTGGATATTTTATCCCTTCTTCACTTCCGGCCCTGAGCCGCTTCAGTGGGAGTTGCTAAAACTCTTTCCAGATCCACCCCGGATGTGAGTGCGTGCAGGGAATTCTGTGCATCCCAACAGGTCCCAGGAGCCCGGTGTTTCAGCAAACAACCTCCAAAAACACGTGACAGCATACCTGCTTGTGTACATCCCATAACACCCCCTCCTAAGAACAAGGTGCAGAGCTGGGAAAACAACTGCCCTACCACAGCAGGAACCAACAATTTCTGCACACGTGTGCTTCACACTGCCCAATGGAGCATGATCGGGGACATGGACACTGCCTCCTGTGCTCTGCTGAAGCAAGAACTCTCCTCCCATCATCTCACAGGCTTGGCAAAATTAGAACTTGTGGTGGCAGTGGTGTGAGGCTGCAGCCACAGCTGCTGGCCAGCCTTTGTCAGTGGCATTACATGCTGGTGATTTAGAGTGTACAGGAAAAGATGTGCCAGGTTTGGAGCAGCCATGGGAACGCGCCTGGGGTCCGTGACAGGCCAGGTCAGCAGGTGTCAGTGAGCAGGAAACTCTGGCAGGGTGACACTCTCACCAGTTCCTGACAACACAAAGTGCAGGCAGAGAGCCGGGTCCACCTCCCTCCCGAGGGAGCATTTGCCATGGCCACAGCAATTCAGAGCCCTTCCAAGCTGTCCAAGACACTTGGAAATGATGTGCTGACCCACCCTCCACTCACTGCAGCCCAAGAGTCCCCAGGCTTGTAAGTGGGCTCTGCCTAACCTCTGTTTTGTGCCCTCTTTGTCTTATTCTTCCAGCAGATTCTGCACCAGGTGCTCACCTGGTGTAAAATCAGTACAGTTTCGGTGGCTTTAGTGAAGTCATGCCAATTTAAATGAGTTGAGGATCCGGCCCTCCAAGTTACTCGAGTTGCCAATTCTTCCTTTGGATAATCCTGAGGGTGATTTCACAGCAAGCAGCAGCACAGGCCCAGCCAGCCTGGCAGGATCAGCTGTGCTTTCCTGCCTCCCCTCTGCCCCTCCACCCTCCCTGCCCCAGGTCAGGCAGGCCCTGCTGGGAGACCCTGCTGCAACAATGCCGGACCCATCATCGTTTGCTTTGTGTACCGAGTTTCCTTAATTAAAGATAGATACAGCACAGAGTAAATTACTCTGGGCTTTCGATCAGGGCTTTCTACTTGCTTTTTGCAGGAGAGTTTTTGCCTTTACAGTGATGTCATACCTTGCCAAGTGTTTGGAGAGGGTGCTGGTCGCTCATCGAGCAGCAAACCCCAACCAGTTTAGGTTGACCGTGAAACAGTTTGTCCTTATGAAGAACTGAATACTGTCTTCCCCTCTCTCTCTACTCTCACCAGTCTCTACTCCAAGAAATGCAAAGAGCCTGGCAGCTGCTGAATGAGCAGCTAGGAATCCCTTCCCTCAGCCCCAGTCCCACCGTTGTCCTGCCATCCTCACCACGTCCCACTGTGAGGGAAGCAGGCGATATCAGCACAGGGAACACGCCAAGGCTGCAGCAGGCACTGCATGCACAAGAACTTTACCTGCTCTGCCCTCACAAGTCCTTTGCTATCCCCCCAAAGCAATTTTCTAGGCAACAGCGTGGTTGCATTCCCTTCTCTATCTCCTAATAAATATCATGCTAAGCAAGATGAGTATCTTCTTCCCAGACCAAGCAGCATGACCCACTTTCTGAATCAGGGCAGATGCAATTGGGCCCTGGAGTCCTGGACCCCTCCCAAAGCACAGAGATTTTGTAACAATTACAGCAAGAAGCAGAGGGAATAGCAAAGTAATAAGTGATCAAAGTGTGGAGAGTGGTGGAGTTGAAGCTGTGGGGTAAGTACTGCTCCTTGCCATCCTGTGCTCTGACATTTTCCTAGGACACTGAGGCAAGAGCTGACATTCACACAACATCTCTCCTCCACTGCCCTACATTCCTCAAAAGTAACAGGTCCAATTTCAAATTCTGGCTAGTGGCTCAGGCAAGCCAACCGTTGCCCTCCCTACACATCCACTCTGATCCTTCCCCTTCTTTTTTCCCTTCTGCACGGCAGAGCTGGGATCCTTTACAGGTGCAGTAAAACCAAGAGCCCCTACAGAAAGCTGATGCTTTGGGCCAAGCCCAGCCTGGCTCACCAGAGAGGAGGTGGCTGGATCCTGATCCCAGCAGTATTGTTCTGTTTGGAGATGCTCCATTTTTCCACAGAACAGCTCTGTACTTTCCCAGATGTAGATGGGATCAGATTATGACCCAATGGGCATGGAAAGCAATTAAAAGGAAATGGGTGAACGCCAGTAGGACTTTCATTACTTGAATCCACAGAGGAAACTTCCCTCCCAGGGGAGTCTCCATGGCCAAAAGCATATAGAAAATCCCATACCAAAGAGGACAACGTGCCAGTGCCCAGACTGAGTGCTGAGCCATGCTCAGCCCTTGGGGCACACAAACCCACGAGCATCAGTGCCAGGGGTGCTGGGACACCCACCAAAGGGTCACTGCCCTGAAAAGCTCAGTGGGAAACTCACCTGGGAGTGTTAGAGCAGCAGCCCAGCGCTCTGACAAGGCGAGACTCCTGTGCCAGGCTTGCACAAACAGCAAAGAGCGCTCAGAGCAGGTCTGACACAGGAGCGACAGCAGGGAACGGAGCGGAGCCGCTGTCGCACACTCGCGAGCGCAGAGCTGGCTCTGCCCTCCACACTCGGCATTCCTCCCCTGCTCACGGCCTACCTGGAACACACCACCATCCAGCAAACAGCACACAAACACACACTAATGGGGGCTCTGACCAGCACCAACAGCTGCCTTTGATGTTTGACATGCTGAGATAAAGCAAAAGTAACTTTTAAAGGATTTCTGTGACATTTTTTCTTCCCAGTTAAGTGGAAGAATTTTAAAAAGAAACAGAAAAAGAAGACCTTTCCACCCAAACTTCAGAGATAAAAAGAGAGGGAAAAAATCTTAATCTTAATTCAAAATCCTATTTGATGTGTCGTGGCATGAAAATGTTTTTCACTGCATTTTTTCAGTGTGATCTCATGCACCCTGCAAATGGGGTACGCCCAAAACACCAGGTATTTTATGGGACACAAACAGAACACAAACACACAATTAAAAAAAAAAAAAAAAGGGATTGGTAAATATTTAAATTAATCTGAGCTGGCATCTGTGCAGCCTCCCCTCCCAGAGAGAGAGAGAGAGAGAGAGATGTTTGCAGCTTTGAAAAAAATAAAAGTGAATAACATGACCTTTTCCTTCATGTTTGTTAGCTCAGTGCAGCTTGGTGAGTTGGGGCAGCCCAGGCACCTCCCAAACGAAGTCCAACAAGTGCAGCTGGGGCTGCTCCCCTGCCTGGCTCCAGGGGCTTGGGGGGACAGAGCTGGTGGGGGAATTGCTTCAACCTGTTTGCAGTCTCACGCCGTAATGCATGGGTCTTGTTGTGTTTGGTTTGGTTATTTTTTTTTTCTTTCCAGTTTAATTGTTGGAGGCGTTTATGAAGCTGTTTGCCAAAAAACAATCGACTCGAGGGAGCCAGCTTACACAGAAAGGGTGTGCCGCCCGAGCGAGGCTGGGGAGCCATGGAAACCACCACCTTTTGCATTTGCCCAGGTGAAGCCAAAGCTTGGTGGATGTCTTGTGAAATCGGCAAGGAAGTGAAACGCGTACACGCAACTGTGCATTCAGCACTCAGAACCAACGGTGGTCCTGCTCAGCAGCACCCCAATCTCCCACAAGCAAGAGAAATCAAGCTTTAGGTGCTCGATCTGACCTGCAGGAGACACTGCAGGTGTGGGGGGACACCCAATTTCCCTGCAGCAGTGGAGTGTGAGGACTGTGCCACACGGGGACCCCGTGTCCAGACAGAGATGAGCATTTGGGAGGGGGATGTTTGTCTTGTGGGTGGCTGGAGAGGGACCCTGGCTGCATTCTTCTCAGTCTTAGAAAAGAAAACAGAGAATTCCTCAGGAGCACTGGCTGCTGGCCTGACTGACAGAAAACAATCCAGGAACAAAGCACAGAGAAGGGATTTTACAGCCACCCAGCTCCTGTGTGTCTGCTCCAGAACTCTCCTGCTACCACTGGGAAACAGAGGAGTGCTCTTAACTGTGGTTCTTTTCAAAGGGATAACATCCATTATTCCCCACTGCCAGCTGCTCAAAGTGTGCTGATGGCATTTCAGGTTACAGGATTTCAAACTCTTGTGGAATAGAGGCAGGGAAGTGAGCAGAGGACAAAACCTTACCAGGCCAACTCCTGGACAGAGCATTGTCCAGGAGTGACATATGGTACAACCTGGGAAAACTGAATGGGCACAGAAAGTCCACTGGAACAAAATTCAAGGATCATCCTCAAAATGCCAAGTGAGAAGCCAGAAGTTTCTTTGGCTGGTTTGACTTCAGTGTACCACACTAACAGTGGGATGATTCAATCCTGACACTTCTCTTACATGAAGCCAAAGGTCCCTGACCACAAACCCCAGCAAGAATTAGTCCCCGTGCTCCATGAGCCCTGCAGAGAGAAGTACTGACCCCTCAGCACAGGAGAGATGAGGGCAATGACCTTTCCCTTGGTGCAGGGAAGGAGGGAAACCTTGCAAAGCCCATGCCCATCACTACTTTTATGATTCACTGTTGGCCCCCACACATATTTTACACCAGATCCAAATGTGTCACCAAATGCAATGACCTGGCTTTTTCCCAGCCATTTTCCAGCCCCTCATTCTCCTCTTTTGTTCAAGAATCCCCAAGTGGGTGCCAGACAGACACTGTCTAAGTGGAAGGTCCTTGGGGTGAGCTCCCAGAGAAGGCAGAACCTGGGGCATGGGGCAGCACTCTGCAAGAGTACCCAAGTCTCCCAGTCACTGTCTGCACCTCTGAGCTGTCCCCTGGCCGAGCCCACGGCCACTGCAGAGCCTGCTGCTCTCCAAGGGCACCTGAAAGGAACAGGGGAGCTCCCTGAGCAGGTTCCCCCAAGGTGGGAAGGGCCCAGCAGATCCACAAAGCAGGAAAATGTCGGTAAGGCTTGGTGCGTCAGCCCTTCTGGCATCGACCTCCCAAACTCATTCAAATATTTCCTTTTTTTTTTTTTTTTTTTTAATTTAATGTTCCCTATAATTCATCTGTCCCAAAAGATAATCAATAGAGGCCGTAATGAAAATTTGAGCCATATTTTATGATCCGCTGCAGGAGAAAGGGCCACATCAGCAGGACTAGCCTTGGCTTCCAGCATCATTTCTGTGTGCATTCACCTGCCCGCTGGCCAGATCCCCCCCTCCATGCACCCAAGGCTGCTGACAGGGCCAGGCCCTCCAGGATAAACTTCCACCCTTTCCTCCAGCTTCAAACAGCTGCTGCTGGATCCGCAGTTGAAGATGTACATGAGAGGAAAAGGGAATTTCCTACAGATTGCAAAGGGCCCTGACCCCGTGGCCCTAGGGAGCCTCCAGACCATCCCTCATATTCACAGCTCTCAAATAAGTCCTGTGACCCTCTACCAGGTCCATAGGTATGTGATGATCATGTAGCCAGATATAAAGAATCACTTAAACCCTTCACAGTAATTCCATAATCCCTGGAAGTGTCGCTCAGTCAAAAGGGGACTTTCTGCTCCTCTTGTCCCAGACATGAGGGCAGTCACTAATGGGGGAAGAGGAGGGATTCCCCCAGGAACTGCCTGGGTCAAGAGCACTGCAGCCCCTCATTGACAAGACCAAGTTAGCACCTGTTCCATGAGCAGCCCCACAGCTGCAAATGAGGGATCATGGCAAGCTCAGTACTGTCCAAATCCAGACACTGAACATCAGCAAGCACAGGAGCATTCTCCATAGCATCACTCCAGCAAAACACTCATCTCTTCTCCCTCCTGGGTCTCAGTCCGACAAGTACATTCAAAGCTTTTGAATGGTTTGAAAACAAGAATCTGAAATCCCAACTTTGTTGAGCACCATAGGAAAAACAAGTAGAGAAACACTACAGGAATCTAAAACACATTCTCATATCTACCATAAAAATCCATGTCCAGTCACTAGGACTGTACTCCTCCATATCTAGTTCCAGGGGAAGTGCAAACAAACCTAGCTACTTGTCTTTTTTCCTTTTGGGCACAAATACTACAACTAATCCCAAATCTATCCATTTCATTATAGAATGTATTAATTTAGGAGCCCTGCTGACCTTGTTTGCCCAAGTGGGGAGTGGCAAGGAGAGGCAATCATGTCTCAGTGCCACCTACACACGATGCTGTGTGTTTTCCAATCCACACTGTAAATCCCACAGCTCTCCAGAGCACCTTGATCTCTCCTCCCAGCACACAACCAGCAGGCTTGTTGGTTTTGCACATGCACATGGATGCAGCCAGGGCTGAAGGAAGGCAAAAGCCTTGGTCGTGTTCCCGGAACCCTTCTCCATCTCAGATTCCCAGCAGCAGGTTCCCTGTCCTCCCTTTAAAGGCTGGAGCATATTTCATTGCCCGAAGCTGCCGCATCTGCAGGGAGCCGGAGGTAACAAAACCGTCTTTGATTTGGCCAGGGGAAAAATATCAGAAGCGAAAGGCCAGAGTGAGGAATTTATAACAGCAGCTAAGGCAGCAAAAATACAAGTGCCTGACCAGAAGCTGCCCTCCTTCTCAGCATGTCATGTTTAGCCTCCCATGTGTCTTGAAGGGGCAGGATATTGCAGAGAGCCTGGCCAGAAACCACCAATTTCCTACACACACGAGCGCACTGACACCCTCACTAGACCCCTGCACAACATCAACCTGGAGGCATGAGCTGCAATTCCAGGAAACCTCTGCTCACCCAGACGTGCAGGTGGGAATCTTGTACAACGTTATTGCTCAAGACATTACTTAAAAAATGATGTAGCACCACCGTGAAGGTATAGTGATGGAAATTCACCTCCCAAGATAGAAATGCCCTCTGTCCTGGATGGACAGACTGAATCTCCCCAACCAGCAGCAGCAAGAGCAACCGCTGAATATTCCCACCTTTAATTTCTCATGGAAACTTTGACATCGACCATCCTTTTTTGAAAAACAGAACACAATAATCAAATTAATTGCTGTTTGCACTGCATAAATGAGGTGACATACTTGCAAGATGTGGTACTTAAGGACTGTGAACCCAGAGAACATGGATAAGCAGCTTCATGCTTTAAACTTACACTGGAAAGGAGACCGAAATACCAAGCAGAACTAGGAAAGCACTGCCTGCCATCTCTGAAGACCTGTGTCAGCACCACACAGAGCAATCCTCCTTTTTAATCCAGCTGCCAGCACAGCAGTGACAGATACCTGCCTGTGAGAACTCACAGAAATGCACGCAGGGCTGTAACATGGCTGTTGCAGTCACTGCTAACTTGCCCCAGATTTGAACTGGTGACCCTTACTAATATCATCCAGTCCCTCGATATCCTCAGGGAGCAATCAGCCCGTTTTATTAACCCAGCCAATTTTGGAAGTGCATAGGCAGTATTCTAGTTACTTGTTACAATTATGCATTACAGGTCCATTTCACCCGTATGCCTGCGCTCAAGTGAGGTGCAGCAGAGCTTTCTCCTCACACCCATGGCACGGGGAGCCCAGGGCTGAGCCAGCCCTGCTGCTCTCAGAGCAAACCCAGTGCCTACAGACATCGCTTGCAGCAGTGACATTCCAGCCTAATACACAGCCCCAGAGATCCCCACAAACAAATCCGTTTCTTAAAATTACATATTTCTACCTATTGGTCGCTGGACTGATCGAATTGCTTTTGCTAGTTCTGAAAGCCAAAGCTGTTTCACTGAAAAAAAATGAGCAAGTGCATGGGAACTCGGAGACATCCTCAGATTTCTGACATAAAATCCCCATATATGCACATGTATTTGTTGCCCAAAATTCCAGCTTTACTGCATGGCAAGCCACAAGGAATTCTCTGCTCCACAGTGAAGGTGGGAAAACAAGGAGTTAAAGTACCCAGACCAAACTCAAACAGCAATTTAGTCAAAGCTACAAGGTTTCTGTCTGTGCTCTAACCACTGGATTATCCCCTTCTTTGCTAAATAAACTTCTCAGTCTAAGGGGAAAGCGCTATTTCCACTTAATGACTAGTGTTTTGTGAGGGGGGTTAATTTATAATTTTTTGTTAAAGACGCCACCCTGCAGCAGGGAAGCTGCTTAGCAGGGGATCAATCCAAAACCAGCTTTGGTTACTATTTGATTCAGAGAGAGACTCATGGAAAGAATGACCAGAAAGAAAAGAAACTGTTTTCTGCCTCCTGAAATAGCAAAACAGTTTGAGTGTCACCCCAACACACAGAGCCATGAGCTCAGATGAAGAAGAGTCCAGCTCTAGACCTGCCTGCTCTGCTTTACGGGCTGGACAGTCATTTGCAGACCACAACGAACTGCTTCTACTCACAGACAAAATAAATGTACAAACGATGTACAGTTACGAAATCTGAAAAAAAAAAAAATCAGTTAAAAAACCAGAGCAACCAAGAGGAAATCAGTATAGAGGAAATTTTTCAGAGATGATAAGTGGAGGAAAAAAGTGAGGGTCTTTTTAGTAACCAGTACTTACCTGGATCAGGAAGCAGCCCTAAGTTCTGAGTCCAGTTTCTGGGAAAATGAGTTCTCACCATTGAGCAGAAACCCAATGGGAAGCAAGAAAGCCCTGCTTCTTTCTAGGCAAAAGTAGTTTAGCCCTACCATTTGCTGGGAAAGTTTTAGGTGAGACTCCTTTCTCCAAATCTGAGTGAACTGCTTTTTACTTTGATGAAGCTCAGCTCTGTTTCAAAGAAACCAAAGCTGAAGGTGACCATTGCTAATTTTTTTATCATCATTTTATGAGCATGTTAACCTTCATTCATAAATGCTCTACAGAGTGAATTTCCTTCTATTCTTTTTTTCATCCTTGATTAACAGTATTTCAAAACCACAGATTTCTAAAAAGGTGTATAGGAAGACACCTCATACAAACTTGTAATGGTTTAATACAGAGCTACCTATTTTCTACAAAATCCAAATAAAAATAAGGTTGTCACCAATTAATTTGAACTGAGCCAAAAAAAGCTGTTTCAGTGCAGACTATCAGTTTAACTACCAAACCTCAAATTAAACAGGTATAAATGTTTTATAGATAAAAGGCTCTGGATTATAGAACACAAACAGAACTTCTACCTTCTCCTCCTTTTCACCACTTATGCTCCAAATTTCCTTTGGGAACTGATGTGTTGGACAGTGTGAAAAAAATGTTTCACATGTGCATGTGGAGGTCACTTTTCTCTTATGTCTGCAACATGAAGTTAGGAAAACTTGTTTAAAGTAAGTGCTTTCTCCTCCCGTTCATTGTTTATTGAATATTTCCCTTTCAAGATTTTTATTCATAAAGATCCTCTTTTGTTTTTCTAAACCACAGATTTTATAGAGAAAACACTCTGCCCTAAATCATCTCCAGGCAAAGGAAAGCTGCTTAGGATGTTCTCACTTATTGCACACACATAACTATACGTAGAGATTCTTAATCTTCACCCACCCAAGATTAAGGCAACACCAATTATGAAATCGATACCGATACAGAGAGCAACATCTATTACAGTTTCAATGTTTTTGTTATATTTTTTCTAAACTATTAAAGCAGTATGATTTTAATGTGGTTGTTGTTGTTTATGCAATACAAATTCTCTGTTGTTTGATGCTGTGGGTACTTATGCAAATGCCCCATTTTCTTCATAGAAATCTTTCCTTTGACACCTCATATGAGTAAAGAAAATATTTGAGTGTTTGCAAGATAAGGATCCATTTATATTTAAGGCTCCATTACTGATCAGGAGGCAAAGAGCATCCTTATGGTGGATATAAATTATAGTTATACTAATTTTAAAGACCCTTACTCTCTGTTCTAGTGATGGAGCAGAAGAGCTTTCAAATAAAGGAGATTCTTCTCTCACAGCAGTTTCAGTTCCTTTCTTTCATTAATCAAAAGCTATCCTATAGATAAATATATTTTCTCTCCACATGCATGTCTGAATACCTCTTAGAGGTTTAACACTCCTGCACCTGATTCAAACACAACAAATCAAAAATCATTTTGCCACCAACTGCAACAGGCATTTCCAGAAGTTACATCACACAAGTCACACAATTAAACTTTAATGAAAACATAAAAACAAAAACACCAACAGCCCCTAGTGCTTGCTTTGTCTTTCACACAATCTATCATAAAAAGGCAGGACATTAAAATGGAAGATCCTCTGGCTAAAGCTGTGCCGTAAACAATTTTTTCCTAATGAATTCCACCTCTTTACTCCACTGAATCAGCAGAGCCAGATGGAATTTCTCTCCTCTCTTCCTTCTCCGTGAAAAGGATGGACTGCTGATAAAGCTAGTAAGGCATGAAGATGATCACCTCTTCCCCAGGTGAGATGCTGCTGCCAGGAGCTCTGCTCTGGGGTACAACACCCTGAGCCAGCCCTCGGAGCAGGAGAGCTCAGGAGGGCTGTGCAGGCAGGAGAAACAGAGCACCCCACAGCAACCTGAAATGCTCACACACTGTGGGAGCTCAGCACATCCCTCCGGATTTCAGTGAAATCTACATTTGGATAGGGGTTGGGGTTTTTTTCAGGTGTCTGTATTGTATTACAAAATCAAACAGCTGTCTATAAGAAGAGAATATTTTCTTATATTTACAAAGCACCTTTCCTCCCCAAGTGTTCATGATAAGGTGAGGTCAGTGCCATGGAAGTGCAGCCAGCACTGGCAAAGTCTCACTTTGCACGGATTTGCCACTATCCAGAGCAGGGAAGGAGTACTGTCCTTTTCCACTACTTCTCAAACCATGTGTAAATCAATGTACTGGAGTTTCTCTTCTAATACCACATTACATCCTCCAGCTCTGAACGTGCCACAGATGAAAAAGGGGCAACACATCTGGAAAAGGTGTAGCAGATGCTGTGGCAGCACAGCACCAAGCAAGGCTCTTCTGTAGTGTAAATGAAGACTTCATTTCAGCACAAAATCTCACTCATTTAAAATGAGCAGAGAGGAAGAGACCCCATCAAACAGGAGCTGGGCTGGGGTACGAAACCTGGGATTAGACATCTGGAAAACCACCAGAGAAAGAAGACTTGGGAAGGCAGTGGGGGATTGCACTCCTTATCCTTCCGGTCTGGTACACAGTTCCAGCCATCTCAGCACACTCTCTACACATCCTCCCAAACTCAGGTGTCCAACAGACGTGTGGAGACACAACCTTATTGTCAATGGCAAGAAGGAAGGGAGGCACGAGGAGAACAGGACAAATTAAACAAGGCAGACAAAGACCAGGAGGCAGGTGACAGAAGCAGAGGTGACAAACTGGACTCCACAAAGTATTTTGAAGCAGCTCGAACCAGAGAGCAAAGCTGGGAGCCTGAAGTGTGAGTGCAGGTGTGTGGTAAATTCCCCAGCCAGGCAGCGCTGTTTTGGTCATACCAAACAAGACAGACTCTCTGGGAGTCTGAACACAGGCACAGAGTGATTCTACCACCTCAAAGGCAGTGTAAACACAGCTCTCTAGGTTAGAAAGAACTTCCTGTTTGCAGTCTGGAGCTTCCCAGTTTTCTTAAGGATGAGCAGCTATGAGTCCAAAACACTGGTCTGATAGCAAAACAGAGAAAGAGAGAAAGCCTGTGGGCCTGGGGGTTCCCACGACTGCCTGAGCAGAGCAGTTCTTCCTGCCTGGAGCCAGGAAGAGTTGCCCAGGGAGATCAAACCTGCCCTGCAAAGTCCCAAATCTAAATCATGCAAATTCCAATCTTCCTCCAAGCACTGATACCAGCACAGGGACTCTGACTTCATCAGATGCATGAAGGAAATGTAAAAAGGAGGAGGGGCCTCACTGCCTACACACATAGACGCCCCACCTCAGGCAAGAGAGGGGGTGTAAATAATGGAGCAGGTTCAGCAGCCAGCAGCACTCAGGGTCGAGTCAGTAATCCCCTTTTTCCATTTCCGTTTGCTATTTGATGTAATTATAGTTTTTGATTGAAATCCACCCGGAGTGTAACCCCTCTGCTTAATGCACTGTTTAAATCCTTGGGTACACAACCAAGCTGCTCCCCAGACTCGCCTGGAATAGGAAACCATTTCAATGCCAAAAATAAGTCTTTGCTTTCTTTGGTAACGCCCTCAGTCTTGGCTCAGCCTCTGCAACACCCACCAAAGAAGAAGGGCAGGGAGTTTCAGAGGGCTGCCTGATACCACCCATGGCTGGTGACTGAACTTGCAAGAGGGTTAAACTTTTGAAAGCTTTCTTTGATGCCCAGACACTAGAAAAAGTGGCACAGCCGAACAGACAAAGGACCTGGAGCCTGGCCTCAACTTTCCTGGTAGATTTGCTGCTATCCAGACCATAAATAGTAACAAGCCAAAGCCCTATCCAGCCATCGCATGGGGTAAACAGTGGCTTCTCTCCTGAAAGGCCTCCTGAGGATAAAATTAACACACCATATTCATAGTCCAAAGGAGGGCTGGGAGATCTACCTCTCTGCAAAATCAGATCACCAGAGCAGGTTTTTCCTCTCCAGTTCGCTCAGAACCACTTGGCCAAGAATGCAGGGCAGCATCCAGGCCAGGCAGCCCCACACCAAACGGGGACTGAGCAATTCCAGGCCAGGCAGCCCCACACCAAACAGGGACTGAGCAACTCCAGGCCAGGCAGCCCCACACCAAACGGGGACTGAGCAATTCCAGGCCAGGCAGCCCCACACCAAACGGGGACTGAGCAATTCCAGGCCAGGCAGCCCCACACCAAACGGGGACTGAGCAATTCCAGGCCAGGCAGCCCCACACCAAACGGGGACTGAGCAATTCCAGGCCACAGGAGCAGCTGCCCACAGCACTGTGACTGGGCTACGTGCAAAATCACTAACAGAAACTGCCTTGGAACAAGCAGTGCTTGAGTGCCCACCAGTCTGCTGGACAGCAGAGGGAAAAGGGTTCTCAGAGGGCTTCATACCCAAATCAGCACCTCTGCCACTGTAAAAAGCCTGATGTGGGTTGGAGAGGTACATAATACAATACACAGACTTGCTTCCTACAACCATCTCAGGACAATGAACAAATGTACAATTCCACTCAAGATTAAGAAAAAATATCTCAGTTCTCCCATCCAGGAGAAACTCAGCATGGCTCCCTTCAAAGCTAGTATTGTGTGAAGACTGAGGTATAGGCAAGGTAAACATGACAATAAAACAGTAACTCAAAGCCTTCCCCTGCAGGGGAATGGAATCTCTGGGATTTGAAAATAGGGATGTGACAACTCTTGTTCCACATCTTCCTTTGCACAAGAAGAATGAAGGCCTCAAAGCTACCCCATGAGATTTTCAGACCTGTTGCAGAAACTCAGTATAAGTCTAAGACAGCTGCCATGTTTGGATGCTTCTACACCCTGAGACACCTCCCTCCAGGAGATATATGGTCAGCTCAGTGCAGGACCTTTGGAACCAAGCAAGGCTCTTTGGACCTGATTTTGTGTGGCTCAGCCTTTATAGCATCCATTTATGTCAAGGCCAAGAGCTGGCAAAAGCGTGATGAGAACAGCACTGTTGTAAACAACTTTACAAAGGTGAAAGGGACCAGATAACCAGCCCATCCCTTTCTATTTCATGGCACAGAGCAGTTGTGGGCGAAGGAGGAGGTCACTGAACCAGTCCCTTGGGTTGTAGCACCGTGACTCAGTGGGGAAGCAGGGCCAGGCAGGGCTGGGCTGTCACAGGGAGGTGAACAGCAAAGCAAGAGAGAGGCACAGGCGGCATGGCAAGTGTGTGTCCCCTGGCCAGAATGCAAAACCTGCCCTGGGCTTTCACTCCTCTAGGAACCCTCTGTCATTGGCAGTACCTGGTGACCAGAGGAGCCCCAGGCTCTGCAGCTCCTTCACCAGAGGAACCAGCATGGAACAGGGTACACCACGTCCACTGCAGCCTCCGTGCCCTGCTCTGCCTTTCCTGATGCTTACGGCAGCTGAAGCTGCTCCCCAGCACAAACCAGCTTCTCATCAGCTCTTCCCACTACTCTGCTCCAGCCCTTCCACTCAACGGGCACAGGCAGTCAGATTTTTCCTCCTCTCCTGATCAGATATCTCTGTCTCTCTGAAATATTCAGATGATTTGGTTTTGTTCTCTTCTCCCCCACACCAAATCCTCCCCCTGCTTGTGGAAGCAGTGGATTTCACCCAGGCACAGAAGGCTAATTTACACCCTTCAGGGTTTAAAATAGCAGTGGTGTAAATGAAAAGTCCAATTTCTTCAAATTTGCATTGTAAAACCATCCTTCAACTTCCTTGAAATAAATTTTACTATTTTATTAGTGCAAACAAAATGGTAATAAAACACTAATACAGCGCCTTGTATCCAGGGGAAGAGCTAAAATTAACATAGACCGAGCAGTGTTTGCTATTACATTCAATTACCTTTTTACTTGAGATTTACATTCTCATCCCCTTAATCTCCATAGTGGTGGCTTTGAAATCATTCCCCACAGTCCCTCCTGTGCTTGCAGTGGATGGCAGAGAAGCTGCTCGCTCGCCACGGCCACTCCTGCTGCCAGCACCCAGCACCTGAGCAAGTTTCTGTGGAACATCTCTGAAGGGAGAGCACAGCAAGTGCCCTCTCCTGCCTTTTGGAGTTTCACTTGGGCCCTAGTTTCTAAACTCCACACAAACACACTAGCATCAAAAATACAGCCTGTGTGCTGCAGCTACCTTCGATCTGGCTCTGGAAACCGTTCCTTATTTCTCAGCTACAAGCTGTGTTGCAGGCAATTTTTATTATCTCCACTGTACAGATAACTAAGGCAAAGACTGAGGACCAAAGTCAGAATGCAGCTGCTCTCGGTGTAAAACTGAAATAGCCTATTTTGCAGTGGAAGTATTCCAGCTTTCACCTCGGGCTCACTGAATTCAGGTTCTGCTCTCGAGTTCACTGGGATTGTGTCCTGCAGCCCAGGCTTAGAGGTAAAGTCAGGAAAAGTGCAGCTCCAGGGTTGTCTGATCAAAGTCAGAGGGAACCTGCACTGCAAAGAAAGGCCTATATTCCTACCAATACTATTCAGGGAATCCATTTCCCCAGCGTCAGGGCAAGTTTTTAATTGACAGCATCTCTTGATGCTTTAACATAGTAGGCATGGCAGTGATTTGGCCATTATCAAAAGAATAGAAAAACTTCCACGGGACACCACAGGAAAGTCCCACATCAGTCCAGAGAGTCCTTCATTCTTGGCTCCTCTTTCTTCCTTTTTTGTATACTGGAAGTTGGACACCTCCGCACTTTAAACCACGTCAAAATATTTAATCTTTCTTTGAAGAGCATGGCCAGCATCTGCAATACAGGTGATATCCACAACTTTGCTCACTCATTTTGACAGAATGTTTCATGATACCCAAATGAGATAACAGGGGTCTCCTTAACAGCTGCCCTCATGGTTCTCTTCATTTTCTCCTCAACAAAACCCTCTGGATTCTGCATTTCAATCAGGATTTGTCTGCCCAGCCCCTAAATTGCCCATCTGTCTCTCCTCCTGAGAAGTATGGTCCTTCATGCTTTCCCTCTAGCCATCCTGATCTTCATGGCTGGAGGAGAAGGATCGTGCAAAGCATGAATAAATGATAGATAATGATAGATAAATGATAGAACAACTGACAAATCCTCCCCATCCAAATAACAAATGTGTCCCCAGGAAACCTTTCATCTGTCCACCTTCTAGAAGGCAGCACACAAAAGCCCTTGTGCAAACAAAATTATCACAAGACACCAAGCAATACAAAAGACCCCAAACAATAAAGAGTAGGAAAAAGAAACCTGCCCAAAAGCATAGGGCTAAGGTTGGTTTCAACTGGTCTTCTGTCCCTTTTTTCTGTTCTCTTTCCCCTGCTCCCCTGAACAAAGGAAGTTTGTTGTCAGGTTCAAACATTTCCTGGGCCTTGTCTGAGTTCCACCTTGTTTTCTTTTTCTCTTTTCCCCACCCTGTACAAATAAAGCAAAAACCAACTGGCACCACCTGTGATGAAAGGACAACTACATGCAGAATTTTATCTTTTCTTTCTTTTCTCCCTCCTCCTTTTTCCCTTTTTCTTGGCCAGAAGTTTTGGGCAAAGGACAAAAGGTATTGTTGGGTAAGCATAATTCCAAGGGCTGAGTCACCAGAGCGCTGGCTGCTGCTGGGGTGCAGCAAGCCAAGCCACTGCTTCACTGAATGCAACGAAAAATACCAGCAGCACCACTGCAGGCTCTGCCAGCCCCAAAGCTCGAGGGACAGCAGCAGATTCACACAGCACCAAGAGGTGCAAAGAAATTAAATAAAATCCTGGTACAATATCCTCACCTAAGAAATCTGAGGGGGAAAGACTGTCACACCACAGAGATTGGGCTCTTCCCTGACAACAGTAAAGGTTGTGAAGGTCACAGTAAAAAGGAACAGCCTTTACTTATGGTAAGGGAAGGCTCAGATGCCTTCTTTAGGACTTCATCCAGGCCTCCTTTTTCTGATTTCATGATCCAAGTCAGACCCACAGGTGGTCAATCTTGTAAGTGGCACTGTGAGCTCTGGAGGCAGGGAGCTCCTGCGGCCCCAAGCACAACAGAAGGGGCACAGGGCTTCCTTCCTTCCAGACACCCCCACAATGCTGAAAATTATCAACCCTTTTCTGGCTGCAGAGTAAACGATGCCCCAAGCGGGTACTTGCTCAGAGCATGTTCTAAAGCCCACTGCAGACCCTTGGAACTGCATGGTGCATTTGGGGGATCTGGAGCACTGGCAGTTTGTTTATTTTATGATGCACTTTGGTCTCTCTCAGTTGCACTGTTATCCTACACCTGTTTGCTCCCTTTCTCCAGGCTGATAACAGGCAGCACATTGTGCAGTGCTGCCCTGGCATGGCTCTTTTTGTGTTTAATGAGACATATGTATTTAGTTCCAGACTATCAATAGTCAGGGACAGGGAAGAGGCAGAAAATTTCCCTCAATAGACATAATCAGTTCAGCGTGATGTGAGCAAGGTCTTGAAATGGACAGGAAGAGAACAAATGCCTTTGTGGAACAACTCCCAGGAGGGCAAATCCTGCTTCCCCAGAGCAGCACGTCTCCTTTGGAACCCACACTCATGCAGGGTATGACATTGCTGCTCAGTTTCCTTAAGGCAGACACGGGCCTGGCCTCTTGCAACAGCTCTGGCATCTCTTCATGGCAGACCCCATGACACAAGGAGGCGGCTGAGAACAGGGATCATGCTTTTCCAGGAACAGGGAATCCAGATTTTCTGGTTTATAAATTTTCCCATATGGATTTGTTTTGTTGTTCGTAGGGTAAGATCACCAGAGATAAGGAGAGCAAAGTAAAGAAATATCAGAGCAATGGCAGCCCTGATGGGTCAGATGAATTTCTTGCATGTCACAATCTCCTGTTTGGGCAGAAATTTGAATGCATTTTCCAGCAGCAGCACAGAAAAACCGGCATCTCCCCTGGGGAATGTTTCAGTTTCTGCAGCTGCCTACAGGTTCTGTGATGCAGAAACTGAGGAGCTTGGACATGTCCACTCTCAAGACTAACTCCATAAGGACATGGCAACTTCTTTATCACTTGCATGGCAAAAATTAAAACCATCTCAGACTTCCTCACATGAAACTCCTTAGAAGAACCTATAGATGAGCAGGTTGTTATTATTACCTGAATGCAAGACTGTGTTGGGGAAGTCCTGCAGAAGCTTCCAAGTGACATAGGAAAGAATGGTTAGGTCATCTACACGTAATAGAACCAGTAGCTTCACCATCTGTGGCACAGGGCCTGTCGGAGCCTGTTTTCTGGGGAAGAAACCCCCAGGATTGCAGCCAGATGGGCTTGGGAACAGATCTCCCAAGCTCCACCAAGTCGTACCCCTGCTCTCAGGTGAGACCAGGCCCTATGGAGCCCATCAGGACCTCTCTTCCCACCTCTGCAGCCTTGTCCCAAGGCTCTGAACTGGCTCCCAATGCCAGCAGCTGTCCAGGTACAGAAAGGCACCTGCAGACTAGAGCAGATATGGGTCTGGAACATTCTGCAGAGTGGAACCAAGGGGCCAGGAACTGTGATGCTAGGCATGTCTGTCCTCTAAACCCGGCTGCTGAATTTACACACAGCAAGGACAGCTTGGTAAAGCCAGCCCAGTGCTGTCAGCTGGGAGCCTCTGCACACTAAGCTCCTGGTTAAATGTTTTCATCAAAACCAGAGCGAGAAAGTGCAGAGCAAACACCACCAATTAGTGGCTGGGATGAATGTTCCTGCCAGCATATCTGGTGAGAGGGGCATGAGTCACCTTAACCCTTCAGGAGCCAGAGGCAGAGCCAGCACAGCTCCACAGGGGAGACAAGGAAGACAGGAGAGGAAACCTCTCCTGGATCTTTTATTTGCAACCACTCCTTTTCATTTATTTGTAGGGAGCTAAATTCAGGAGGGAGCACTTGCTGTGTTTGGAGCCACACTATCCCCATAAAGGCTGCCCTCACCACTGTGCTGCATTGAAGATGGACATGGGCTGGCTCAGAGCCAGGCAGCACCCCAGGGCACAGGCTGCCAGACGCACGTTGAGGAGGGTTGGGGTGGGTCATCCCTCAAGCCATCTCTACACTCCAAGATCATTCCAGGCAACAGAAAATATCACTTCACTCTTGCTGCAGACCAAGGTGTCAGTGAGAGTAACATGACAATACTTGATGTCTCATTCCAAGAGAAAATGCTTCCCCCATTAGAAACATGAGGAAATGTAGTCAGCAGTAAGAGGACACGTGGGCTCAGGTGCATATGTCCCTCTTTCTCTACACTGCTATAAACTGTCCAATTTCTGAACATGTATGAGGTAGCCAAAGTTAACTGTGTGACTGGGCCAAATTCTCTTTCAATATAAAAAACATGCTGCTGTTTGTGGCAGGATTCAGTGCCTCAAATATAAGCCAAAAGTTCAGCTATCTAGGAGTACCCAATGTTGCAATACTACAGGTGTTCAGAGAGATCAGCCACTTCTGCAGCAAAAAACCCTGAAGTCAGAGCTCTCCTTTCACTCTCAGTCCCTCAAGCCAATACCCACTGACTGAGCAGACACTGCAGGAAGGGCCCAGGACTGTGTAGGGACCCAATCCTGCCCACCCACTGCAGCATCCAACAGAGATGGCACTGCTGTTCCAGGCAAACACTCTGCAAGGGAATCTGTCTTGGACCAAGCTCCCCATCTCAAGGTGAGGAACAGAAAAGGCACAGGGGCAGTGGACCTGCAGCTATGGAGATCAGGAAGCATTCACCCAAGGTGAGGAAGCAAAATGCCAGGGAAGGATAAATTAACACCATGGTTTATATTGGGGAGGTTCCTTTCAATCTGGAGCTGCAACCCATGACCTGGCCCTCCACAGTTCCAGGTGTCTAAAGCAGGGACCCCCCAAATGTGAATTTCGAGCATAGCAGGACTACTGGAGCAGAGAGTTTCAGATCCTGCTGAGCCAGCTTGTGGCTGTATTCAAAATTGAGTAAATTTACAGCTGTAAGCTGGGAGTTTATACAACCCGTAACTTGTTAGGGATGGCTGACCAAGCCAGAACGATTGCTCCCCAGCCAACAGAGCTCCTATTGGTTAGCCCTCTGAGTGCCTGGTAGCTTCTATTATTTTTCTTTCTCTTTTTCTTTTGCTTAGGTGGCGGTAGGGGGAAGCGGGGGTAGGAAAGGAAATATCTATTTTTGTTCCTTTAGTCACCAAACACAAATTAAAATTAAATCTCAGGTTCAACCCACTACAGATTCCTCAGTGTATCAGCTGGGGAGTGTGGAATGCCCAGTGGCCATCTCCTTGGATGAGGCTGCTGTATTTTTCTCAGTCTGTGCAGAGTCTTGCACCATGAACAGCTCCACAGGACTCAGTGTATCATCACCAGAGGTCACACAGCTGCTCTTATGCTGCCCCTTTTGCATGGACACCTCCCTCTCCACAGATGCTGCTCTGTTCCCACCTGGGCTGCAAGACAACCTGGTCTGAGTTGTCGGAGTTTAGTGCAGCAAATTTGGTGCCCTGAGAAAATGTTCCTTCCATCTCCTTTACCAGGATAAACAGCTGGAGCAGTACCAGACCTGAAGTGATCTGAACCTGGATTCACACACAGCAACACAAGGAGCTGCCAAATAATGGGAAAGCAGCAGGCAGAGAGTGTGAGCGGGACTCCAGGAGCCCTCTGATGGGAACAAAACCAGCATCACCCACTGTGCCTGCAAGTGTGAAGGATATCCAGTCCCAGGGAAGCACAGGGCTTGCCTGTATGGAACTGCCTTAACCTGAGATCCTCTGTTTTCATTACAGCACGGTCCTGGTCCCAGTTCTTGTCTGAAAGGCATCTTTAGCAGAAGTCCAAACATGATCCGACTGCAGCAAGGCTGGATGAAGGGACAGGGGGCTCTCCTGGGACTCACTATTCTTTGTGACCACAGATGAGACAAGGACAGTCACGCCAGCTCCCACAGCACACACATTCAGCAGCATGAGGTGCCCAAGCATGGTGAGAGGGACGTATACCTACCTCAGTGGTTACACGGCTGCAGGCACACCATTCACTGTCCTGGCAGGATGCAGTTTTTCTAGGACATGGCTAAGGAGCATAAGTAGGTCTCTCCTTCACCCTCTGCTCCATCCTGAATACGTAACAGCCCAGAACATGAGTTAAACAGCCAGCTAAGGCTTTAGGGACTCAGGCAGGATAAAATACTCTTTAGGACCCAGCCACCAAGTAAGAAAATTAGGTAAATGGAGACCTTTGGTGAAGTCTTAAACAGAAGACTGGAAAAGGGGAAATTTCCTCTCTCCCTGCTCTGTGAGCAGAGATCACACTACCTACTGCTGCTGCCACAGTTTAAAATACTTAAGTCCTCCAAGGTGCAGCTTAATTTTCTTTTTTAAAAAAGAAAAGTGTCAGTCTAATTAGATAAATCCTCCAAGCACGTGGCCCAGAGTTCGTCATGGAAATTAACCTCCTTGAAAGATCACAGTGACTGAAATAAGAAACTGTGTGTTTTGGCATAGTGCAGTGAAATGGGAGATGCAGGCTGCATTTCATACACCTTCCCTTTCATAAACCTGCCGCATTTCTTATCTGCCCTACTGGCCCTGAGCTCGGCAGCAAGACTTTATCTCCGAATGCCTGTTTGCAAATCGCTGCTGAGAGGTTACAATAACCCCTGGGAGAGATTCTGCTGGCTCACTAGTGCGAAAGGACACTGCTCCCCGGGTATAAAGTTGGACCAGCCTGAGGCAGCGTTGCAGGGAGGGGCTCATCACCAGCAGCCCTCTGGAGAGGATGTTCTGCAGACACAGCTCCCGTGGGGAGGCAGCCAGGCTGGGAGCTGTGTGCCAGCCTCCCAACTGCTCTGCCAGCCTCATCATGCACCACGCACCAAGCGTGATTCTGGGCAGCCCTCTCTCTTCCTGCCATGGGGACGGGCTGAGTGGGGCAGGAGGGAGAAACCTCGAGGCCACAGGCTGTGATCACACAGCTCAGTTTGCATTTATGCCTGCTACATTCATGTCTTCTTATTTAGAAAGCTCTGCCCATCCACACTGCGAAAGGTGTAGGGCTGGCAGTTCATACTGCTTAGGAATAAAATTTCCCATTTCTTTTGCTATCGGAAGCAGAAGCAAAACCAGGAAAGAAAAGAACTGGCTCATAAGTGAAAGTCAGCTGCCACCACCACCTTCATATACAAGCAGGGATCAGAACCAAGCTATCTTGTACTTTTAGGGTGCATTTTCCAGTCAACTGTTCTCCAAGCCCAGCAGTCAAACTTACGCTTGGGTCACACTCTTAGCACTTGTTCCTCAGGCCCCTCCCAAGTGTCACTACATAACACATTTTAATAGACAGCTGAAACAAGACCCCTCTTCACAGTTCCAAACAGACCATCAAGGGACTCTCTCTCCTAAGTCTTCCAGTTCTTTCAAAGGATAGCATTCAAAACAAAAAACTCCGTGAAAAACCTGTGGAGTTCATCTACCTCGTTCCTTCCTGAGTCTGATGGATGATGGTGTGTGTGACAATGTGCTGCCCTCCCAGCACTGAGACCAACCTTGCCAGTTGACTTCACACACAAAAGGATCAGGAGCAGCCTCAGAGACCAACTCTGAGGTGACTTGTTGTATTGTCATTGAAATGACAAGCCCTATGGCTCAGAATCTGGGAGTTGCTTCCAATGTTGTTTCAAAACAGCATCACTGGTGGCAGAACAAAAATAGGATACCTTCTGGAGGGAAAACTACCCCAAAATGCCACAGTGGGCAAGGAGCCAAAGGCCCCTAAGGACTGACAGTTGTGCTGTGCCTTTTCCTACAGCGGTTAATACGCACGAGGCCTCGGCAGCTGGATGGCTCTGGAGCTGACCCTGGGAGCACACACTCTTGTACCTCCAGGTCCTATTCTAGACCAGCTCAATCACGCGTGGAAGGTATTAGCTGGCACCTCCTCAACAGAGGGAGTGAGGGGTTGCAGGGAGATACCTCTGTACCAGAAATGGAGCCTCCTTGCTACAATTCATTAGCTGTCTCAGGAAAGAGTTCAAAGGACAGATGATGCACAAAAACTGCATTCAAGTTTCCTCCTGCTCCTTCCAGATCAGGGCTGAGGCATGCTGGAAGGACATTACTGGAGAAACCAGGATGAATTCAGTTCTAATACAGTTCCTCAGCAGTTCTCTGTCAAGTACAGGCAAGCTCCACAGTTCCATTACTAATAACTTAATACCTAATAATATTACAATAACTGAATACCTAATAATTTACCAATGTAATACTTTAACTTGATGCCAAGCACCTGGACCCAGAAAAATCAGCACTTAGCAAGACTTCCACCTTGCTGCATTTGGCTTCTGCCGACTGATCAAAACTCAGCATCCACCTAATCAAAACTCCTTCCCACCTGCTCCAAGGTATTTTGAGTAATTTTTTTAGAAGGTAAAGCGCCTTCTTCAGCCAGAAGCTAAAGGCTGAACCAGAGAGACAACACAGATTACAGGAGGGATAAAAAATATTCAAGTGCTATTCCACTCCCCTTCTTTAGGCTTTGGATGCATTAGGCAAATTCCCAATTACAGCAATCCCTTCTGCCTGCAACTGGAGTTGAGATAAGAGACCAGAAAGAAGGGCCAGTGGGCATCACTGAAAGCTCAGCATCTTCCATTACACATCAGCAGCGTGAAAAGGGCGATGCCAACCCTGAAATGTTTTTTTCCAAAAGGAACACGCACACACCCTTTAGAATGGGTATGGTGAAATATGCCTGGAGAGGGAAGGACTCAGCAATACCAGCAGGTTCCTGACTCCTTATCATCAAAGCAAGAAGCCCAGCCCCTGACTTAATTTCATCAATGTCCTCTTTCTTCCTTCTCCAAGGGCTCAGATCCCGAACGCGCCTGCAAACACACTGCCAAGGAGGTCGTGCGATATCTGAATCCACAACGGACTCAAAGACATCTCCACGTTTTGCTGTCAGCCTGAAGTCTGAATAAGGGAGCCCACCAGAAAGAGTGAATGAACGCTGGCAGCTGCCAGCAGCGCGGAGCCGAGCCTGTGCTTTAAGCCACCTAGTGTCCGAGCCGCGCAGGGAGATGCTTCAGGAAATTCAGGCGAAGAGGAGTTGAGACATCCAAGCAGACCGACGCGGAAAGGAGCAAAGGACAGGGTGCATCGACTGAGAAGCGACCCCGAGGCGAGGAAGCAGGCGGCGAAGCGGGCACGGCAGAGCGGGCACGGCAGAGCGGGCACGGCAGAGCGGGCACCCGGCCCGGCCTGGGCCCCCTCACGGCTCCGGCCCGGCCCGAGCGGCGTGGGCAGCCGGCTCCTCTCCAACTCATCTCCCACACACAACGGCACCTTCACAAGCCAACAAGCCAGCCCCAAGGTCCAGCTGGGCTGCTCGGGTGCAAACCCGAGAGAGCTCTGGGACGCAAACTTGGAGACAACTTGCCCCAGCACAGGCCTGTGGAAGGAATCCAGAGTGTCCCAGAGGCGCAAGCCCTGCCAAGCTGTGCCCCCTCTCCTGAAAACCACCTTCATCCACATCTCCTCTCCTGCTCCCACAGTAGCCCCCTCCTCCTCACTCTCTTTCTCTGTGTCCTCGAGACTCCTCTCACCTTGAGGAGTGTTAGGATTACCCAGCATTTACACTCAATGCTCCTCTTTATTCCTTAAGACTTATTAAGAATGATAATGAGCTCCAAAGCAGTGACACGTCTCTCTCTCCCCCTCTGTCGCGCTCTCTCTCTCTCTCTCTCTCTCTACGTGCCTTTTCCGTCAAAGGCACACAGGACAAATCCGACCAAAAAAAAAAAAAAAAAAAAAGAAAAAAAAAAAAAAGAAAAACCAAAAAAAACCCCCTGACAATATGGATCAAGGACACATGAGGATTTATATTCTACAAATCCAGCCTTTTTTGTTTTTTATTATTTCTCCTCAAATTCCATTCCTTTCCTCTTCCTACTCATGTTCCCCCCTCCTCTACCTCAAACCTCTCAGACTTTGAATGAAAAAGAAGAAGAAGAAAAGAAAGCTGCTTGCCTGAAAGACCTCGTTAATGTGGAGCTCTTAAACGGTTGATTAATTTTAGCAAAATTTATGATGCACCCTTGCTTTTCTTTGAAGCTGCAGTCTTGTATACCAAAAGCAAGTTAACTTTGAGATGTCTGTGCAAGCCAACTGCCCCCTAATTCTTAGATACCCTATTTAGGTACAACAAATGTACGGGAGAGAAATGCTACACCAGAGCATGGAAACAGTCACCCTGTCGGATGTTCAAAGCGGTTCGATTCAAATCCCTATAGCACAGCCTGGTAACCACAACCTGAAAACTTCCAACTTCTAGCTATTTAACTTCCCATAAGGACTAAAAAAAAAAAAAAATCACCAGTGAGTGTTTCAAAAACAAAAGGAAAGAGGGAAACATAAACACAAATCCCAAAAGAAGTCTCTCCAAGTTCCATCTGCACACACCACAGAAATGCCAGACTCGACTGCACTGGAAACATCAGGTTCTCCCGAAGCCACCTTTAAACCAGCTACATTTCACCAGAGGGAAAAACTGAGCCTAAGGAAACACCATAATACTGATCTATACATATCCTGGACTGTACCTCAGTATTTCAGTCATCTCCTCAGCTTTCTCCTACCCAGTATTTGCTTTTATTCTTTGTCTCCCTCTTCTAGACTCTGTTTTTCTGATACAGACATCAGAAGGTTAAGGGCTCAATTATCAAGTCTGTTGAATCCTCAGCTTCACGTTACTTAGGAGGTTCTCTGTTGCTCTTTGGAACTACACTGCAAAATCTCCTTCCTTCTTGGCTTTTCTTTTTCCTACTTGCAACGTCTATTTCCGACATACCCCTGTGTGTGAACCCACAAATCTATTTGGGGTAAATGGAGAGAAACCCTGAATTGGTTTGGGAGACAGAAACATTAATAAAAATAACCTTAAGAGTACCTAGCCAGACTAAACCTGAAGCACTCGCAATCTTGAAACCTAAAGTAACATCCACATGGAATTTACAAAATATGATTCGAGTGGTTCTAATTAGCCCCAGTCTGTGGAAATTTGGAAGGAAGCGGCTCTTTGATTAATGTTACAAACCAGAAAGGAAACATATTTTAGAAGTTAAAGTAGCAGCATTGTGGAATACAGAATCATTACCAGCATGCATTTATGATACCTGCTTCAATCAGATGGCTTGGGGTTTTGTTTTTAGGTTTTTTTTCCTTTTTACTTTAAGAAAAAAAGGAAGACAGGATGCAAGTAAAAGCCTTTGTTTATGGAAGTGTATGTCGCTTTTATCTCCCAAGGAATTTATATAGCTGGACTGTGTATAAATCCTTCTGAAAATGAAATTAGCAAAAACAAAACGGGGGTGAAGGTGCCGGGGGGAGTGTGGGAGGGGGCAACCATCACCTCAGTAAATCATAGTGCATAACCAGCCTCTGGCTTGGACAGATAGCAAATTCAGCTTTAATAGGAAGAAACATAGTTAGAAAGGGAAGGAACAAGATTCATACCTGCAGCAAACTCCTTGCAAAAATGGGGGGCTATTTTTAATAAGCGTTTGAAAGTTACTGTGCAAGTTTGCTTGGGCTTGAAAAAAAAAAAAAGGAAATAAGGTTTTTTTTCCAGTTCGCTTGATTGTTTTGGGTGGAGCTCAAGCATGTGTGTATATATGCTGTATATAAAAATGAATTACTAATTCTTTCCTGGAAACTGTTTGAATTACAATCTGCAAGATACAAAAACACACCTTTATTTTAACACTGATTTTAATAGAGATAGAATTGGAGGGAGGGGGGGAAAGCGAGGGAGACGTTTTTAATCCCAGTACACAGCAAAACCCTTAAAGCAAGAATAACATCCCGCCACATGTACCCAGAGACACTTTGCTCAGCTGCACAACACCAACTTAACTCCAGATTTCAGTGGCTTTTCCCTGTACAAAGGCTTCGCTCTGAAACTGCAAGAATGACAATGTCATGTGTGTGGAAAGCTGACACTTAGATCTTTTAAAAAGGAATGAGGAAAAATAAGCTGTTGACTTCTTGGTTAAAGTATTTTCTTGTTCTAACTCATGTTCTTATGTCACTGGGCTAAAAAAAAAAAGAGAGAGAAGGAGAGAGAGAGATATGACTTTCCTTGAATGATCTGTTTAACCTAAGCCAGAGGAAAAAAAAAGAAGTCATTAATTACTTATGTGAGCTATTGCTTCTGAAAGACAATAAACCTGCCTGGTCGCCATGGATATGACATATTTGCTCTGAAAACAACACAATAATTAGCAAAGGGGAAAGATACAAGGAGAATATGCAAACTCCTGAGTTTAAAGCCATAGTGTTTCCTTTTTTCCCCCTCCTCTTTTTACTTGTCAGAGTCAATTCTGTTTGCAATTCAAATCAAACAAATAAACAGAATACTTACAAAAAATTTTAAATGATCTCCCACACATCAAATCACCCACACAAACACACACACACAGAGAAAAAAAAAAAAAAAGGAAACAATTTACAAGGAAAAATATTTAAGTCTAGTATGGACAGATCATAAACCACTTGATGTTTTCCATATATGTGTATGTATGTATGTATGTGTATATATATATGAGAAATATAAATGTATATACACACACAAATATATATGAGTTATAAGGGTTACATACACTATTTCCTCTAGGATTATTCTTTTATTTTTAGGATCAGTATAGAAGGACACCAAGAAGAAAAATATCTCTCATTTAGGGAGTGGAAACATTTTGAAGATACACTAAAAGAAAGTACAACAAGGGGTTCTTGTACTGTGTTAAACATGCATTGTGTTGGCAGTATATTTTTTGCAAATATTTTAACTTTTCTCTAAAAGATGAGCAAAACCCCACAACTGGTGTGCACTGTGCATCAACCAGATCAACACACCGGCTTACCAGGACTTCTCAAATTTTAAGCCTAAAAAAAATTTCTCACCTCAATTACTTCAGTTCTAAAGTGATATCACACTGAATCACATGTAATAATGCAATGGACAAGTTAAGAAATAATGAAAACTGAGTTATATGCAGAGAGACTTCTTGGAAATAATTTATAAACGTTGCAGGGAAAATGTTTTTTGGATTGCTCTCTCATTAAGATGAGACAAAGACTATTAAAACCTTCTCTAATGCAGTAGCTTTCTGGATTCTGACCTTCCACATTTAGAAACCAAGTAATAAAAACACCCTAACAAGCACTTTATCTTTGGAGATATTTGACTTTGAACTTATTTTAACTTTAAAAAGACTTGGAAGGTATAAAAATAACAATATAGTTGCCACAAGTTTCTGTTGTTGTTGTGTTGACAAAGCTAAAAAAAAAATCTTTAGAACAAAATAAGCAGATTAAGGAAACATCCCCCTAATTTAACTGTCTCTTGTACTGTTTTTTTTTTTTTTTTTAAACAATAGTTTGTAGCTGGACGCTTTGATCTTGAAAGGGTTCTGCTATCTTGTGTGATGAGGGGGGAAAAATGATCTGTTTTAAATGATGATGCAAAAAAAAGGATCAAAGCCCTGACTTTCTGTTAGCCATAATAAGTTCTGTCTTACTCAAAGCTCCAACTTCAGGCTTTAATATATAAAATATACAGGAGCCCAGTAAAAGCGCTGAAAAGGTACAAAGTCTGAAAACAAAAGGGGACGCTGCTCCTTTAAACGTTTTAGTGCATATGGAGTTTGATTTCTGAAAGAGATCAGTTTAACATCTCCATAGAAACCAGCAACAGATTATCATCAACAGAATAAATAACTAGTCTAATAAATTAAACAGGAGGCATAAGATCTGGAAACTTGATTACTGAAGTTCAACAATATTCTCCCATAAACTCTTCCAAGCCACCTTTAGGGTAGCTAACAAGGTGGCAGCGACACACAGATAAAAGGTAGATGGGAAGCAGGCGAGACTTCTGAAATGAGAAGTCCGAAACGTTCGCAAGAAATTATACCAGCCTGACAGTCAGCAAATCAATAGAGGAAATAAATTCATCAATGAAGTTTGGGGAGAGACAGCTACTGTTCCAGGGAGCGAGCTGCCAGGACCCGCTGTGCAGTGCAGCGCGGACAGGAGGGGGCACACACAAGGTGGACGCGCAGCTCCTGAGAAGTTTCACCTTTCCGACCCGAAAGAGCAGCAGGGCTCGAGCCGATCGATCCAGCCTGCCGTGATTCGGAGCGGCCCCGGCCGCAGCCCACCCCTCAAAGTTTGCCGCACAAGTTGCCGCCGCACAGCCGGGCGCTCACGGCGCCGGCCCCGAGGCGAGCGGCAGCGCCAGTCCCGCGCCCGCCCGAGCTTCTTGACAGCTCGCTCGCCGCTGCGGGCCGCGGCCAGCCCGCCTCTGCCCCGCGCCCCGGCTGCCCCTCGCTGCTCCTCTGCTCCCCGGGACCGGCGCTCCGCGGCCGGCGCCGCTCGGGCCCCAGCACGCCACCGCTCCTCGCCTTCCCCGCCCGCGCCCCGCGCCCCCCCGGCGGCCCGGCTCATGAGTGACGGCTCGGACACCTGTTCCCCGTGCCCAGAGCCTGCGGCGCGGGCAGCCGCTCCCCCGGGAGTCCCGGCCCGTGCCCCCCACCCGCCGCCACCCGGGTCGGCCGTCCCCCCCGCCCGCCACTACCCCGCCGCGCACGGGGGAAAGAAAGGGGGAAAGGGGAAGGAGGCGGAAGGGGGAAACTTCCTGGCTCCGGATGGCAAATCAGCTGCACATTCTGCAAATACCACCGGGTAAAAATAACCTGCTGCTTCGCCCGGGGGGCCGGGCACCGGCTGCCCCGACCCGCGCTCCCGGCCGCCGCGGCCCCTGCCCATCGCGACCCTGCTGGGGGGGCTGCGGCCGTGCCGCTGCGGGCACCGGGAGAAGCGCTGCCGACCCCGGCCCGGCCACTTTGCAGAAAGTTCCCCGGCACCGCTCGCCCCGCCGCACCCGGCCCTGTCCGCGGAGCGCTCCTGCTGCCGCTCGCCCAACTTTGCTGCCGCCTCTCCCCTCCCACCTCTCAGCGCCTCGCCGGGACCCCCGGCTGGTGCGGCGCGGCGGGGCTGCGGTTACCTGCCCTCGGCGCGGAGCGGGAGCACGTGTTCCCCCGTCCCCTGCCCGGGCTCCTGCCAAAGTCTCGGAAATTGACGGGCGCCGCCGCGGCCGCGGCTCCGCCGCCGAGCGGGCACGGCGCTACCCCGCCGCCGCCGCCGCCGGCCCCCCACGGCACCTCCCTCCTCCGGCGGGGCCGGGCGGCCGCCGCTGCCCCCGCTGTCGGCCGGTGCCCGCGGAGGCTGCCCGCTGCCCTCGGAGGTGGGCGCTGCCCCACGGGAACCGGCTCGGAGCGCGGAGCGCTGCCCACCTGCCGGGCAGCGCCGCCCGCCCGCGCAGCGCCCCGGCCCCGGGGCTGCCGGCGGCGGGGCCGGGGCCGGGCGGGAGCGGACGGGCTTACCTGCACTTGGGGCTGCTTTGGTTGACTTTCCAAGTCAAGGGAAATGTGTGTGTGTTTGGGATGGAGGCAGCAGCGCGCATGCGCCATCAAACTTGCCCTGATCCCGGATTTTTCCTCCTCGCGCTCCCCTTTGCTTTGATTATTGAATTTTCCTATTTCTAACAGGAGGGCGGGCGTCGCGCAAAACCCGGCCTGGAGCCCGCCGCCGCCCGCCCCGGCCCGCCCGGGGTGGGGAAGGGGGGAGCGGCGGGAGGGAGCGGGCACGGAGCGGACTCGGTCTCCAGGCAGGCAGGGCAGGCAGTCAAGGGAGAGGCACCTGCAAAACACGGACTGGATTACCCTCCCCTGGCAAGGGAAAAGGCGAGAAAGTGTCCCCATTTCCCTGCCCGCTCGCGCAGCTGCCTGTCCCCTACCCTGCTCCTGCACCAGCGGTTCCTCTTACCCATCCGTCCTCCTTCCCAGAGAACCGCTGTCAATTTTATACAATTTTCTATTTTGCAGCCTGCTGACCCCGTTCACCTTAGTTCCCTGACACTAAACTCCATGGAGATGACAAATAACTAGGTTGTGTGTACCGCTTCATTCTCTTGCTGGCTTTCATAGGCATGATATTCAGTTGCTATTTTACAAACTTCTAAACTTCAGTATTTTTCTTTTGCTAATGTTCTTCGTCTGGATTTCACTCAAGTTTAGAACTATCTGTTGTCTCAGATCTACAACTGTAGTATTTCGCAGTTTGGCCGTGCTGGCTTTGCTGGCGGTTGCACACAGGACTAACTTTTGCAGGTCTGGATCATAGCAAAAATGCCAAGGAATGAATGTGCAAACTATGAGCAGCGCTGTAGACTAGGCTGGTTTTGGGAGATGTCTTTGCAGGATCAGAGACAAGAGTTCTCACACACCTGAATTTCCAACAGGCAGGCATCACATTTCTGTGCTAAACTACTTTCCCCAGCTCCACCTTTCATTTCACTGAGACAGTGAGTATACATTACAGTTGCATGTGCACATTTTCTGGTGGTGATTCCGTACAAGCATCCACAGAGATCTTTTCTGTCATCCCCTGGTCGCCTCTATAGGAGCCAAGAGAGCCTGGGCTCGCTGGCACCGTGCGCGGGGCACGGGGGTTTGGAGGCACAGCTGCCTGCCTGCCCGGGCTGTGGGGTGGATCTGCCTCCACTGTAGGGCTTGCAGGGTTTGGGCTCCAGGCCACAGCCAGGCAAACCTGAACACTCCTGGATAATTTTGCTCATTGGCAGCAGGGAACTCCGCATCAGCACACCCACACAGCAGCCCTTGCAGGAGCGTCTTGCTCTTCCCATGCGCTTCCCTGTCTGTGTCTGTCTCCACCTGTTGCCTCTTGTCTGGTGTTTACACCATCAGCTCTTTGGGGCAGAAACCATGGTTTTGCTCTGCATTTGTCAGTGCCTTGCACAATGTGGCCCAGCTCCATAACCACAACTCCTATGTGCTATTGCTACACACATAAATAATAATAACAACTAATAATAATAGGCTAATTCCTCTGATTTTGATGTGACTACTCATGTGAGTAAAAGTGACTCACGTACATGAGTGTGTGTGGGACCACTGCCAGATCTTGAGCTCTTATTGTGAGTCTCCCAGTATTTGGTGTTCTCTTTTGATTCCAAGCTCCTGGAATGATTCCTTTCTAGCGCTTCCCTTTACACAAGGACACTTGGAAATGTGGCCTAGTGCTGTCAAAAGCCTCAGAAGCCAGCGAACAAATAGGAAACTTCCAAAGAAATAAATTTTTAATGGCTTTTGTGAAATTCCTGTGATTTGGCAGCTCAGGGAGGAGTGGAGTCTGACTCATGAATTTTGAGCAGTCAAGTTTAGGAATATGCATCAATTGAGTTAAATATTTAGGTCCCTGTAAAGACTACACTTCTACTAACCAGGCCAAACTTATAGTGCAGAGACATATTTAGTGGAAATAATGTTTATAGTGCCGGTGTCTTTGCAAAATCTGAGTTTTTTTTATATCTGCATATTGTTTGGGATTTGTCATTCTGTAGTTATTTATTTTTACCTGTTCACAGTAAGAAAGCAAGAAAAAAGACACGAAAGGGGGATTATTAAAGTAAATAGGACTGTGTGAAACTGTTCTAATAACTGTGGCAAGTATTTATAAATTGCTGAAAATACAACCAGCAAGCTTCTTGAGTTTGGTATGCTTGAGAGATACTGCCAGGTTAAAACCCATGTACTTATGAAAGTAAATGTCCCAACTTCTTCTTACAAAAGTAAAAGAGAGCAGGTCCCAAGCTATGAATTCTTGCTTATGAGGCATCCCTGAAGAATGAAGGGTTGGGAGAATAGGGCTCTTTAATTAAACCTACATAGTTACTTTTAATTGCATTTACTTACTATTTTCTCTTGTTCATGTTTTTGCATTTCTCTCATCTAGGGTGTTGAACGCAGACTGAATGGTCTTCCTTCTGTTTGGAAGTTTCCTAATTTTGAAGTGCTGTAGAGCTGTCCTAGTTAGGAAGAGCACTTGGGCGAGTGTTTTTGAGGGGATCCTGTTGATCACCACAGATCCTCTTCTGCCTGTGCTCCCTGGATGTGGTGGGAGGCTCTCACACCGTTGTGAGCTGTGCCCCTGACAGCTTTGTGTGTCCTTCCACACCACAGCTCCCTCAAAGCCCAGCCAGCCCTCTGATGTTCACTGTGCAAGCCCCAGAGTGCTCAGCTCCTCAGCCAGATAGAGCAGGAGGTAATGACACCTTACACAGCCCCTTCTAGATAGAAAGAATATAATTTAGCAAATTGCAAATGATGCATACTTAACTATTTATGCAGCATCTTCCTGTCATCAACCCAAAGCAATTTTACTTCCGTGTTGAACAGTGGATGAAAATGTTCTATAGATTTAACCATTGCAGGAGTTCCTTTTAAGTGGTGCAGTAATCTCTCTCCAGCTAATTTAGTGTTGTAATAAGGCACCACCCTCACAAGTCCTTTGTGTTCTTGTGTCAATACTGCCCCCAAACCAAAAGTGCTGGCATCTGCATCTGTCAGAAAAGTGGGTCTGAAACACAGACCAAGAAAGGAGCAACATGCCCATCAGTGGAGCAATATGGCCATCAGCAGGACGATCTCAAAAGCCTTTTGCTAATCTGAACACCCAATTTCATTCAGATTTCCTCCAAAATGCAATTTACTCTCTCAGCAAGACCATGGTGCGGTTTAACAGTAATGTAAAATTCAACAATAAACCTCAAACAGAAGCTGACTGAGATGTATCTGGCGAGCCAGAATGCTTCAGTACAGATTCAGTTTTGTTCTTGCCCATGGGGGTTCCTTGCCCACTGCTCAGGATTCAACTTGAACCAGATCATGGGATTGAAGATCCTTAACCAAAGACCTCTAAGGAAAATGTCTCTCAGTTTTGCCCCTTTCTGTTTCAAGCATACAACACGACAGTGGGAAAAAAAATCCAAAAGGAATCTTGGACATTACTTTCATTTCCTTTCCTCTTATGGTTTTCTTTGCTGACATTCACTAAACCTGTGAGCCATTACACAGTTATGGTTCCCATCTTCAGAAGTTCCTGAGTGCCTGAGCATTTAACAAACAGTTCAGTTGCACAAGATCATTGGCAGCTCAGGTTCCACACGCCCCACCATCTCCAAAGAGGTCTCATCTATTCCCAGCCTTTCTTTAGCTGCCATAGCATGTGGTGATGCCGTTAGTTGCTGTCCTTGGGAAGAGGACATCCTGCACACTGCAAGCTTAGTGCCCAGAAGATATTGGTTCTATTGAGCTACATATTTCAAATGAATTTCGATGGACTGAAGTTGCAGGACACATTTTTGCTATTTATCATTCAGCAATTAGCAATGATAGCATCCAAACTCATTGTTAGGTCGTCTGCTGTCCACAACTCTTGGTTAAACCCAGAAATTTCTCTTAAGCCTAACTTCATAGAAGTTGCTTTGCTTTTCTCAAAGCCCTCATTTCCACTGTGGAGTGGGGTGGGTGCAGCTGTGTAGGCAGGCAGGACATGGTGTCTGTCAAATCCCCTTGAGAGCTGCTGGGCAGTGAGATGTGAGCATGAGGAGGTAATACAAGTCATTCAGCACAGAAGTGAGCACAACATGTAGACTGATGACAGGGTCAAGCATACAGGCTGTGTCTTTACTGCAGAGTAGAGGTTAATGTATTTTATTCACTCCCAGCACATACCCCAGAACACTCCATCTGGCTATGCTGTGCAAGTGCATCCTAAGAAAACTACAAACCCTTAAAAAATTACTCGCACAAGAAAAATGATGCTAAAACAAGATGAGAAGGGCATGGATTAAAATGCTGTAAGCAGAGAAATACATGCTGAGTTTCTACCTTTGTCCTCAGGTCACCCTGCTTTCAGTAGAAGGGCAGAGGAAGGAATGCAAAGGAGCTCCCATGGCTCTGAGGCTCATGGCAGTGCTCAGGCTGAGATGCCTTGTTCCACCCACTCCGAGCAGGTGACATGCTCTCCATAGGCCTACATCCACATTAACTCCTCAAAGAAGCACTTGATCCCTAGCAAATGAGGAGCTGGGTGAGGTCTAGACTCACCAAACTACCCAACTGGACTGGCTCAGTCACTCGTATCCCATGTGGGCTACCCAAGAGCCATAAGGCGTCAGGAGTGACATTTTCCAAACCCAGCACAGAGCAGGGTGCTGTCCAGGACCTCTGATCCTGCTTCACAACTCACTGGAAGAATGAAGAAATCACTCAGACATGCACTATAAAAAGCCTGTGTATTTACTTAGTTTCATAATGGAAAATTAAAAGTAATTGCAGAGGAGGAGGAGGTATTTTTTCAGTTGCAAGTGCAATATTATCCACTTCCATATTTTATCATTGGAGTGGCACAAGTAATCAAGGAGTATCATGTGGTCATTTTTGTCAAGTGCCTTTTTGTCACAGGCAGCTATTTCTTTGTATGTGCCCATTTCAGAAGAAGAAATTGGTGAGATCCCCATTGTGCCCTGCTCCAAATCCTCTGTACAGAGAACGCATTGCTTCACACTGGCACTACTGGGGCAAGAATTATTTATATTGAAGAGGATCAGGCTCTGCATTTTGAAATGTCTTTGCTTAGAAATACATATGATTAATATCAGTATGCAAGTATGTTATATAAATATTGAAACCTTGTGGACCTAATTAAAGGTCTACAGACTGATACTGACTTTTGGTTGGTATAAATGAGTGTATAGAAGAATTTACTCTGCTCAGAATTTGTCCTTACCTGTTTTATTTGCCTCAAGTATATATGAAGGTTCAAGTAAAAGACTTGACACTTAACAAGAAACACCTTGCATTTAACCCCAGTTCTGCCCCAAAATTTCCCAGTGACTTCACTATTCCATGTCTGAGTAACATTCACTGGTCTAGGGCTTGGTCCTAAGAGAGACTACTAAAGGTAACAAATAAATACAGGAGGAAACAATAATAAATAATCAACAACAATAATAAAACTGGAATTCAAGTGTGACGTATGTTTGTAATTGTCTGTCTGTGTTAGAAAATAATCAACTAAATAGCAATAAATAATAAAAATTTATATTAACAATTCATTTGTGCTGATACAGACCTTCAAGTTCATTATATTAATTTACTAATTAATTAGGCACTACATCACCTGGTACCTACATAGATTTTATTACACTTTATAGATGGAAAACCTAAGAGTCTTGCCTAGGGACACAGTGAATCAGTGGCAGAGCTGGACACAGAACTGGAATATCCTCCGCAGCTCTATGTCTGTTTACAGCACAAAGTTGCCCCGATATTCTGACTAATTTAGTTCAGCAGATGCAATTCTCAATGTGGGGACTTCAATTTGGGTGCAAGATGGAGTTATTTTGTTTGAGCTTAAATCAGTTCTTAATTACATCAAGCTAGTTATATAAAGGCAGTTTTAAAAATATCCTTGTAGGCATCTACATTTTGGGCTATTGACTTAAAAACACACCTTTAGTTTAAATGCTGCAATTTTCCTGATAGGTCCCAAGTCACAGCAGTTCTTGAGGTCCCTCCCTTCAGTATTTCACCAGCAAACCTCACCTGCTGAACTGAGATGTGCCATTTTGAGTGTCTCCAACTAAATATTGGCCCTGGGACACAGACACAAGTGTCTCCCTTTCCCAGCCTGGCAGGATGGTGTGGGAGTTTCTCACTGCCCCACTGAGATGGAGGCAAACCAAGGGCTGTGTGAGGAATGCGGGAGAACTGCACAGGATAATGGGAAACATTATTTATGGCCTGAATGCAGAAAACCTCCCCTTCCTCCCCCCTCGCCAACAGACAAACCCATGTCCAGTAATGACAAAGTCATTACCTTTTTATTATTTTTCAATAGGATTCAGATGTAGCGTGTCTGTTCCTTACAGGCTGATCTGATGGCTCTGCTCTCCTGTCACGCTGGGAGCACTCATCTAAACGTGCCAAGTGGGTGTGGAGTCACCAGCCATGCTTTAGAAAATTTGGGCTGTACCCTCCCAGAAGCCTGTTATCTCACTTATTAGGGGAGAATTATAATGTTTCCCTTCCTCCCGAGAGGCGTTTGGGACTACAATAAAGGCCCTGTGAGAACTGCTGCAAGATCAAAGCAGGGATCCCATTGGAGAAGTTCAGCATAGTGCTGTCCCTGATAAGACATGGATTTGGGGGCTCCTAATGGAAACAATGGGCTTTTCAATATTTTTTCCCTAGCACAAATGTTATTCTTGAGAAAAATATTTTTTTCATTTGAAAATCCTAAAATTATATGATCCTCAGATACTGAAAAGGCTGAAATCCTTTTAGATTTGATGCTTTTCAAGCTTTCCATCCTAATATTGTATTTCCCATGAGAAATCCCTATTCTGACATGCTATTGCTCACTGCTTCACCACTGATCATTCTCTGAAAAGCTTCCTCCTTCACCTGCTGCCCCTCTGTAACTCCAATCCTCCTTTTTTCTCCTTGCATTTAATGCCATAGTATGCTTTGTCTTTGTTTTCATGCTTTGTAAATGTCCTTCCCTCACTTTGTACCCTCAACAAGACCCCTGTGTGTGGGTCTGATAACCCACGTAGCACCCATGTCTCTGGGATTTATTTTGAGATCTGCTGCTTGTTTATTTATTTCCCTCTTAGCACACCCAGCAAGGCCTGTGTGGCAGGAGATGTGAAGGGAGGTGATTATGGGAGACTATTTCCCCTCGCTGCTCATTCATGACAAACAAAGAGCAGTGATTGATGATTAAAAATGCATTCTCTGGGCTTGTTTTCTTTTGTTTTACCATTATGGAGATATTATAAATACTGAATACTAATCAATTCAGACCTGGTGGGACCTCACAGACCTTCTACAATCCCGGGGCTTTGCTCTTCCTTATAACCTCTGCAGCTTTCTCCTCCCTCCTTTGTTTCTAAATGACAGACCTCCATCCCAACCAAAAAGGATTAAGTTAACTTTGGAGGAATTTGGGCTGTCTGGGCTCTCCCCTCTGCCAAGCACCCATTCTCTCCCCTGAAAGGACAGGCTCTATGCTAAGGCACCCGGGCATTTCCATGCCCTTTTTTTGCCCTGCGGTGGGGTGGAAACAAAAATTAATTCCTCAGATCAAAGGAAAATATTTAGGAAGCCCAGAGTGCCACAAATTTGCTTGCAAAGTGGATACCTTGTGGGGAGGAGAAGACATCAGGAAGTCCCCTCTAAAAAACCCATTATTCACAGGAGTAAGGTGGATTTCTCCCTGGGCATTTCTGTGCTAAAGCCAGAGAGACACATCTGATTCTGCAACATTACACAATGTCCAGATAAACAGCAAACTCGGTGGCGCTTGCATTCTTTTATCTTTATTCAGCCAAATTAACTGCTTGCTCTTTCCCTTCCCGCACCCCCGCCCTCAGCTCGTTCCCCTCATTCATGTAAAACAGACACACACCGCACTCGCCCCTGCAAAAAATTGATCAAAATCATCTATCCCAATGGGATGAGGAGATTTCTCTTCGCTTTGACCTAAACTACTACTCTTCTCTAATCAGCTATTTCCTGTGAGATTTTTCCAGCGTTCTGCTGAAGTCCATATTAAATCTGCCATACATACAACAAAGCTGTGGCTGTGTGTTGAGGCTCAGCTTGTGCTGACATCCCCCCAGAGAGCAGAGTGAGGGCCCTCCTGTGCTGCTGGCTGCACATGGGCAGAGCCAAGGTGCTGACGGGGACACTGGGACACCAGCAGAGTGTAACAGCAAGCAGCACGAGGGTTTGGTTGCCTGCGTGGCTCAGATTACAGAAAATAAAATACACTGGGCGCTGACATAGATTTTTCTTAATATGCTTAGAACCAGCCCAGGAATAGCTGAGCTCAGCTGGAACATATCAGGAAGGAGAAGGAAGAGAATCTGAGCTGGGCTAGCAAGGAATTTTAGTCTGAACCATATGGCAAGAAACTGCTGTGTGTTCTTATCTTGAAGCCTGAGGATTTATTTTATGCACATAATTCCCTGATCATCTTGATGTAGCATCTCCTAGGAGGAGGGTGTTACACTATCTAACCACCACTGCTGGAAGTTGACAATCTCTCTATCATCTTAACTTTCTCAAATAATTTTAAATATCTATCTGTGTTTATGAAATATCAGGGGCCTGATCCCATTGAAGTCTGGGGAAGGACTCTAATCAGTTTGAGTAGGCTTTTGGATCGAGCCCATAGACGCTCACTACTTTTTTCTTTAAGTATTGTATCTCTGCATCACATCTTTGCATGCTACTCTTCTGTAGTACACCCAGGGTCTTCCTCTCCCTTTGAAATATGTGATTTTTTTTTCTATTAGAACAGCATTTCTCTATAATCTGTGTTCAAAAATGCATTACTGCTTGCAAGTAATGAGGGAACCTAAATGCTGATTTTTAGGCAATAAACTTTATCCCTCTGTTTCCAAATTTGCCTCTTCCCTCTTCTCGGAGCAGCGTGTAACCAACTCAAAGTGAAGGGGGCTTTGCAGCAGTAATGATAAGTAAATCTGCTTCAGACTTTTGAGTTGAGCCTCAAGTCTGCAAGCTGCCTTCAGCTGCAGTGTAATTACCATCAGTTCACCAACAAATTCCATTTGCAGACCTGTTTCACCAGGTTCAGCACACAGATTGATCGGAGCCGCTCTTTGGTGAGCGTCTGCAATGCAATGGTAGCTGTACCCATTGGTCTGTTCAAAGGAAATGTTGTTATTGCCATATTTTCAAACATACACACTTTCACCCAAAGATCCTAACTCATCTGGCAGTTTGTTTCAATGATACCACTTAGCATAAGCTTGGCAGAGACAGGAATGCATGTGGATGCATGTCTGTATGTATATGTATGCACATGTCCTACACCCACCCACACCACTTACTAATCCACTGGCTGATGTATTTATGGCTAGTTTGCTTACAAACCATTGCCCTCTGAGGAGCTCACAGCCCCCTCCTGCAGCCATGGCACACAGTAAAACCTGCACTTCAGAAAGACTCTTTATGATCTGGTTGAGGCCAGTGCCCTTTGTGCACACGTGAAGTCCAGACCAGACTTGCTTTTTGGCAATGCTGCATTTAAGGTGTGCTCTCCTTGCTGCCTGGTTCATGCACCTCCCAGCCCGTTTCTCTGAACCCCCAGAGGCCCCAGGGACAGGAGGACCTGCCTCCCCTCTCTCCTTCACAAGATTTTTTCTCGTGTTCTGAACTCTTATGAAAAACAGGCCATGCTTGGGGTTACACAGCCTAGCAAAGCCAAGAAGCATCACTCTGAAGCTGGATTAGAGAATGAGCCTGGAACATTTTCTCTAGAAAAATGAATCTAGAACTTGAAGAGAGGAAAATATGGCCAGTTCCCATCTGGATTGATTTGCTCAGACTGGAATGGAGGCTGGGGCAATTCTTCACTCCATGATATTAAAGAGATCAGAGAGAAAATCACACTGGTCCTAGGAATAAATGAATAGGATTACAGAGTATGATGACACTGCACAGTACAATGCTGGTTAAAGATACCTAAGCTACTGCTGAGTAAGTTCAGCAAGCAGTGGAAAATTATACCAGACAGATCACTGTACTAACACAGCCATACTCTTCTGATATCAAGCTGCTCAGGTATCTCTAAAACTGTGAGGTGGACGTATGTTCTAAACACTGCAACTGCCATTTCAACTGTTTTGTCACTGTACCTCAACATCCTAATCTGTAAAATGGGATGAAGGGGCAGGGGGGAGAAGATCACTGCTGCTATATTCGGAAGGAGCTATGAGACTTATTTGATGTTTTTTAAGAGCCCTGAAACCTCAGAGAAGGGCAATTTATTGTTCTTATTTTCCTGTGATCACACTATTCCCACTGGGATTGTTTATTTCTCAGCTCTGGGTTTCAATTTATTTATTTCTCATTGTGCTCTGGGTTTTCACACAGAGCAATTTCCCCTAGCAAAGACTGAAGGGACTATTTTCCCTTTCTGGCTTCAACTTAACAAACGTACAGGCTGATAAATCCTCTTGTGAAAATCCTACAGGGTGAAGCAGGCTCTAGATCAAAGGGAAGAAACATTTGTCCTCTAGTATGCTACCAATATCAGCAGAACCTCCTCACCTTCATAAAATGATCCTTCATAAAAGCTCATGTCCCACTCTCCCACTCTCAGTTCCCACATCCAGACTTCTGACTTTGCCTCACATTTCTGCCACCCAGATCTGACAGTGGCATCTGGCTCTGTAAGTTCAATTTCCTTGTGAAAGACACATCTGAGAGCAGCAGGAAATAAGGAAGCAGAGGGAATAGTTCTGGATCCCAGGCTGGCTGGTATGTGGAACTACAGGTCCTATGTGAGTTTGGGGGGAACCCCACCCAACCCCACGTCCTAACTCCACCTGGGAATGCCATGCAGAGAGCAGGCACCTCAGTGCACTCTCAGGATACTAGATCTGGGCAGACTTTGCTTGTTTCTGCTTTGGTCTGGTTCCAGGTAGCTCTCCTTCCTGCTCCAACGTCACAAACGAGCTGTACTGAGACACCTATGGAAATCCAAAGGTCACTGCAGCACTGTGTGCGAGTGCAGGGCTTGTTCCGAGCAGCAGACACACCCAGCACACCAGGGACCTGCCTCCATGCCGTCTCCATGCGATGCACTCAGTCCTGGGACCAGCTGGAAGCAGCTCCCCAGTGACTCCAGCTCAGTCTGGCTCCTTCTGCATGCTGGAGCCATCATTGTTATTATACACCACTCAGGAATGGTCCCAGGCCCAGTCCCCAAGTCCTTGCTCTAATTCAGATATCAGGGAAGGTGATAAACACATACAAAACTTGACCAAAGGAATCAGGAACAGCCTTTGGATGTAAAAAGACCGGGCCAGTTATATTGCCCAAGTCAGCAGGGTATTTAAGGTGGGCAGTGTCTGATGTCTTTACAGGTCCCTTGGCTCTGCTGCTCATGGCAGCCCCAGAGCAGAGGAGCAGCTAAAGCACTTGCTCAACCAGAACTACTGGAAAGGTCCCAAGTGGTATCAAAGAGTTTTGAGTAACTGTTGAACCATCTGCTTTCGGGGGTGTATCTCACATTCTTAAGATCTGAATCATGATTCACAAGCCCAGATAATCCCTTCAGTGTATTTAGGAGAAAACTATGGATTTTTGGTTCTATGCAAACTATACTTATCCTCTGTTATTACTCTGTTTCTCTCTGGGACCATTATGAAGTAATCTGAGTGTCCACAATTGATTCATGTACTTTAAAAAGTAGATAATAACATGAAAATGTGTAGAAAAGGTTTGGGGCTTGCCAGTACACTAAGGGTATGTACAGATTATCCCAGGTGGTTGAATTATTACAGCTCATTGTTCCCCTCTTCCCAGCTGAGACACAGGACCTGACCACACTTCTGAGCATTTGAAATGGCAAAGTAAAATACATTTGTCTGAATCAACATAAATACCAGCATGGTTCAACCAGGCAAATTTTACTCTGGAACTGCACTGATAATTACTGTGGCAACTTTACTGGTTACCTATTAAACTAAAGTTTGACTTGAATCATACCCCTATACCAATAAATTTGGTTTGGTGCTATTGGAGACACACTGCTTTTCCGTGGATTGAAATAGTTTATTGCTTTCAATGGTTTATATGATAAAACAGGTTATATAATCGTGCATATCAAACTGTGCCCAGCAGACTTATAGCCAGATTTTAATATCCTAACTTTAGCTGAAGAGCCCTAAACGTTAAACCTCAGACTCCCTAAGAGCAAACTGGGGTAACTTCCTGTAGATGAATGGAAATCTAGTGCAAACTTTGTCTCTTGTTATTAAAATTACACTCTCTGATAATCAAACAGACTCAAAATGGACTCAGCAATTTTAGGAGCTCAGTGGGAACAACAGTCAGGAATCCTTGTAGGCACTTCCATAAAAATACCCCTATGAGTGTAGCTAAAATGGAGAAAACAATTCAGGTAAAAAATTAAAAGGAAAATTCTAGAAACCTTTGGTGAGACACAGCTGCTAATCAGTCCAGAAGGGTGGGGAGGATAATTTATTGCTATAAAGTGGACTTATGTTCCCTTACCTGTGAATGTTATCATCTTTGATAAGCCATATGCATGCATATTTTATATTTCTATGCTAAAAAGCAAAGTACAATCTTATAATAAAAAAAGCCCAGTTAGTACAAGGCCAGGTTGCCCATGTAGGCAGGTGTGTGTTCATTGAATGCTCCTTCCTCCCTGCCCAAAGAGCCTGGCTTTATAGCATGGTCACGAGATGGAGTTACTGTAAACATGGCCTTCTAAAGTCACCAAAAAAGTTCAGCACCCCTTGCAGGAAGGATCAGTTTACACCATCTAATTTTTCTGTCTGACTAAGACATTAAGTCAGATATCGTTTCCTGCTCACAGCCCATTTATCCATTCAACCAAGCTTTCTCCCTGTCCTCTCCTGGATTACTTCCTGAATCTTTCTGTCCCCTTTCTGTTCTCTGTGTTTCCAATGTGCTCAGAAAAAAACATTTCTCCTGAGCTTTTTCCAACACGAAGCTGAACACCTTCATAGGTATCTGCAATTTGCTTTGGCCCAAATCCTGAGACACCCATTCTGTTTTCATTCCAGAAAATTCCTGCCGTAGCCACTGGGCACACTGAGCTTCTGGCACACCTTGGGATCTGACCAGCAGAAAGAGCTCAGCTATCCCATGTGCAGGGAGGAGAGGAAATCAGATTCCAGAGACGGGGGTCAGCTCGCTGTGCGCTGGTGATGAGCACACAAAACCTCTTCCACAAGGAGGGAGGAGCAGGAACGCTCCGTGGGATGCACGGCTTGTCTGTCCCTGGGCAAGCAGCACTGAATACACTAAATCCTGCTAAACTCCTGTGCTCAAACAACAGCCAACAACTTCTAGGCACAGCTGAGCACAGAGCCAATAACCAAAACACTTAGGAAAGGCAAGGAAAAGGATGCTAGTTTTAAAAAGAGCACAGGCTGACTCTGTGGTGACAGAACAGTATCACCAAGTGCCTGCAGCACAGTGTTGGGAAACCCAGTGGGAACCAGGCACCTCTCTGGGAAGTGGAGAAAGCTCTGTGTGCTGCCCACACATCCACGCTGCCCACAGAGGGCAACAGTGCCCAAAATATTTCAAAGATGGGCCAAATTTGTTATTCAACCCTAACCCCCAATAAGGGGCAGCTCTGATCCAGACACCTGTCCACTCACAAGTCTCAGTTCAGCTTATTCTTCAGCTTGGGGAGGATTCCTTCAGGAATTCTGCTACTGATTTCAGCTGGATTTGCCAGCTTCCATAGCCCAGAGCATCACAGCTTGTGGTGGGTGTCTGCTTTGCTCTCACTGCATCCTGGGGCCTGAAGGAGAGGGTGTCCTGTCAGCTCATGTGCTGTGAGTTTGCAGCCCCTTGGATGATCTTGGCTGGAATTTCTCTAGTCCCAGTAAAGCTCCCTGCAGACAGAAAGGGGAAATAGCTCTGTGCTCTGTTCCCCTCCTGCACCCAAACATGGTATCTGCATCCAGGGAACAATGACTTAAAAAGGACTTCAAAAACAGGCATTATTTGTCATCTGGAAGAGCTATAAAAAGAAACACTTCTCAAGTAGTGAGTGTGAATACCATTACTTTACAGATTCAAGGGAAAAAAAAGCAGATAACCTTGGGGAGACCCGACCTTCAAACAGGTTCAAATGACTTTACCACGTTTTCCCTTTCTCTCTTCCCACACAAGCACAAAATTACATACATGTACACATTCCCATACATATATACTGCCACATAAACAGAAGTTTGTAGACATGTGTATGTCCTCACACACACAAAACCTCCTGTCCATGTTCTCATGTACAAGCACTTGCCCCCATTCACATTTCTACACATTTTTAAGCACTGCAATGGCACTCTCATTTGTGCACACACACACAAAGCATAAAATGCAAACACAGTGTGATAACTGCAGAAGAAAGATCCGACCTCTCAATGCTGTTGGGATTTATTTTGGAAAGGAATTCCAGTGCTTGTTTCAGACCCACAGTGTTTAGATCATCAGAATATAATTATATGAATTTACATAGTTAAAATCAGACTACCTAAAACCAAACCAAACCAAATGGAAACGAAACAAAACAAAAAGACCCCACACAAACCAAAATTAAAAAATCAAAAAAAATCTCCAAAAAACCAAAAAAAGCCCCACCAAACCCCACCAAGCCCGTTATCTGACACTGGGGCACGTTGTGTGGCTGTTCTCTCAGGTACTCCTGCTTTTGTCACCAGCCACATTTGTGCTCTTTGCACACACTGGGGGTACAGCTCTCCATCAGCTACACCACACATCCAGCTTGTGACCATGCAAAGTCCCAAAGCCAAGGAGGAGATTCAGAACAACTCACCTAAATTCTCAAAGCTGGGCTATGGCTACCCATTGTGCCCTTTTTTTTTGCCAGAACCGGCTGAAACATTCTTCCCTACAACTTTTAACATTAGCTGAACAGATTTTAACCTGCCTTGGGTGTCCTGAAAAGCTGAGATTATGCTATCATCAGTGCTTTTTTCTGGAAGTCACAATGCAGCGTTTTCTCTGCTGTTTTTCACAATTGAAAAAAGCCAAGCCATCCAAAACCTGGTAGACTTTCTCACCCTTGCTTTCTGTGGGAACAGTAAAACTGTCCTTAGAGAACAACTGTCCTTACCTGACCTGGGTTGGCCAAGGCAGTCAGTGTATTTTTGTATTTTTATTGCCCACTGCAAGGGAGGCATAAGGAAAATCAGGTGGATGGAAGGAAAGAGAAGACATACTGTAAGGTCAGTCTGCTTGTATGAGAGTTCATGCTGCTGGTCTAGAAGGTCTTGTCTTACCATAAACTTTGGCCAGAGAGAACTGAGCCACGGTGAAAATGAGAAGCAATGTCAACTCTCACATGAAATGTGTCAGTGAGAAGAGTTGCCTGGACTCTGAGAAATAATTTTGGTCAGACAGCAGTGCCTGGACACTGAAAGTGATCCTGCTGACCCAGACATCGATAGAAATGTCTTTACTGGCTTTTAGGGAGAGCAGTTGCACTCCATGGCCTGGATGACTCCTAAAAATATCAGTCTTGGTAAACTCCTGCAGAAGTTGTTTCAGATTGTAAACCAATGGGAAGATCTCTCTTGATAGGTCTGGCTGACTAGCAGAGAGCACCTTCTGGCTACAGAGTCAGAGGAAAAGCCTGTGCCTTGTTCATTCTCAGAGTATTTCCAGTTTTAGAACAGAAATTTTATTGAGATCTTCATCATTTGTTCCAGAGGATGTGACAAAAGGTCTCCAGAAATCTTGTGAATGGCCAGTTCTGTCACTGAGCACTGCCTGCCCCTCCTGGCATCACAGATGTGATAAAAATCTTGCAATGGAATAGCAGCGAAGCAGAAATTTGAGAAAAAAAAATCCTCCACTCTAGTGCCTGACATTCTTTTTAGGATGCCAATAAAAGATAATGTTACCTGTAAAATGTGCAAGCTGCTTCTAGCTCTGCACCTCCCTCCTCTCCTACGCCCTTCTGAATTTGTACCGTCCCCACAGTGGACAGAGACTCGGGAGAAAAGAGCTCCAGGGCAAGAATGGCACAGACAGACCCTCACAATTAAATCAGCAGTTAAAGGAAAAAGAAGAGAGGTGCTGAGAATCCAACAGCCCTGCTGCCCGTGCCATTTACAGCCTTGGTTGTTTCAAGGAAGCTTTTGGACTCTCTGATTGAGTTTTGGATCAAGCTGTGAATATCTCAGTGAATATTCTGACATCCATGTCAAGCATGGGACAGGTACGAGGAAAGGCTGGGAGAAACACACTCACCACTGCAGACCAGAGCCAGTGTGTCAAACCCAGCTCCAAGGGCACTCCAGTGAGCTGTGTCTGTCCCACTGTGAGCCATTTCAGCTGCCTCACACTCTTGCACAAATGATTCAGTTTGCAAAATGTTCCTGTTTTCCAGAGGTACAAACTATTTGTCAAACTGCTCAGAAAGTTTGGCTGCTCCTCTTTTTTCCAGTTTTCCCATGCATTTGGGATGCTCCTGCTACTGGGATCTCAGTATGTGATACAGATTAAATGACTTTGTGCTGATGCAGTGAATTTCATCAGAAGATCTCGCAACATTTGAAAATTAATTAATTAAACTCTCATGGCACCCTACTGCTAGTATTACCATCTTATTCAGATGGCAACAGAGGCTTGGAGAAAGAGCTGCTTTTTTGTGGACCACCCAGAACATCTTCAGAAAAGCTGGAAAAAGAGCTCTGTGGGCCTGATGCAAAGTCCCTTCTTCAAGCAACTCGACCAATTCCCTCCCTGCCAATTATCACACAGATTGCCAAGGATCTCTGGTGCAGCCTAACACAGCATGAAAAGGTTCATCAGAGGAGATTTTTGTTGGAGGATACAGAATTGCTTTGGAGAAAAGCAAAACTTAAAGCATACTCAAAGTATGACAATTAGGAGGGGTCCAGTGGGAAAAAGCAGAGGTTTATTCCTTGGTCTGAATGGAATTGTACAGATAATGCCTACAAGACTTTTCTTACTCGGGCAGAGGACACCTTGGACTTGAGCTTTGCTGCTTTCATCTGCCTTGCATGCCTCCAGTGAATAGGATTTGTCTGAATGAAGCATTTTCCCTGTGGGAAGCTGCTGTGGTGCCTTTAAGATTTGGAGTGATGCCCTCTGAAAGGGAAGCAAGAATATTTCAGAGGGACTCTATCCTTCAGAAAAAAAAGCCCAAACCATGTCTTTCCAAGATGGGGTCAACTCCTCAGCCCTTTATCTGGAAGCACTTACTACACAATTAATGGAAGGAACCCTCATCAAATGAGGGACAAATCATAAAATTAGGGAGATGGAAATTAGGCATGGACAAATGATCCAGGTGCAGGGGAGATTTATGGAGGAGGTTGTACTAGAGCTAATGATTTCTACTAATGATTCTCCAAAGTATAAAGTGGCACAGAGCCCACTCTCAATGGGACGAGAGAAAATCCTGCGTGCACAGGGAAGGGCATTCTTCTTGGGGAGGGAGGGGAAGCTGGATTTACAGCACAACAGCAACATCTGACCACTCTCTCCATCTCCTCATCCAGAGATGCTGGTTCTGGAACTTGCCAGAAGGCTGTGAGAACAGTGGGAGCCTCTCTGCTATGATGAAAGTCACCCAAAAAGGAACTCATTCTCATTTTCCTGAGCTTCTCCTTCAGTGCTTCCAAGGCTCTATGCTTGACTCTGGCCCTAGGCACAACAGCCCACCTCTTACTGCCTCTGTGAAAGTAACAACCATTTTGAAATCAAAACAATGATCCTGATCTGCTTTACACAAAGTTCTGAGATCTAATCTAAGTGGAAGGTGTTATTAATGATTTGTATCACTCAGACTCTCCATAAACATTTCAGCATCTATTTTCAGTCATAAAGACAGCATTATTCCAGAACTTAAGAATGCTTTTCACGGGACATAGAAATTATGGGATCTAAGTTCTTAAAAGAAAATATAGGATGGGAGAGCTGGAAGTAAGTTGTGGCTTCTTTCCTACTGTCAGGGAAAGTGGGGGAAAAAAAGACAATTAACAGTGTCCAGCACTCCCCTGGGAGCCCTATCTTGCCAGCTCCAATGATTCGTAGTTCAGACTATTACTTCACTGTTCTTGAGCAATAAAAATTCCTGGTGAGTTTCGTTTGGAGCTCTGATCACGAATGGCACAGTGATTCACAGAAATATGGGTAGGACTGGGTGCCAAAACGGTACTGAGCAAAATCTGCTGAGCTGGTAGGTTCATGTGCTATGGGTTGTGTTTTCTTCCTGCCCCTCGAAAATATTGGATCTGTGTGTGACAGGGATGAGATGAAGAAATAAGGGAACTGGGGGGAAATGTGTGCGAGAGGAAATGATTCAGGACTACGAATGAGGATATGGAGGTAACAGGAGCAGAGAGCTACACTGAACACTGCAGAAAGAAATTACAGTGCCTTAAATCAGTAGGTCAGTGGATATCTGGGCCGATGATGGATGTTAGCAACTGATAATGTGAAGTGATACATGTAGAAAAGACATAAAGGAGATATTCTCAGAAGGCACATAGCCTGTCCAATCGCTCAATGAGCTCCCTGAGTCTCTACCAGCACTCTGCTTGTTTCTCTTTATACCTCGCTGGACATAACCTGAACTTGTACCATATAACAAGAAGTATCTCCTTCCCTCAACATCGTCCTTAATTACAACCAGGGTCCTACTCTAGCCTGTAATTTGGTATACAGAGTTGCTTCAAAAGCCCTTTGGTAGCCACGCCCTTTGAAGGAGCAGCATTTTTATAAGAGACGAAAGGGATCTCCAAGATTGCCCCTCCTTCTGCTGGACGAGTTTCAATTAACACTGACTGCAGTCAGGAGCCATCCACCTCAGCAAAGTGTTCCCAAGAAGGGAAAGGACTGCAGGATTAATGAGCGAGAAGAAGGAGGTGGTTAAAAATGAAGACTGTGGAAAATAAAATATTCCCTAGTTTTATGTTTGTGTCTTGTTTTCTTTCTCATTTGTATCTTTGCACTCTCTTTAGTTCTGCTAGGATGAGGACTTTTCCGGGGGGTGGGCAAGGGTTGTACTATAGGAATTCTTGTTTCCTATCTTTTCTCTTTACCTTTTTTCCTATAAAGGAGGTGAAGTTGAGCAATTCACCCATAAGTAAGACAATCTTCATCGTACTCTTCTTCCCAGATCTGCTCTCACCCAATGCAACAGACACATCAGCATGTGGAGTTGTCTCTACCTTGGGCAGGGAAACAATCCTTCATGAGACCCCACACCAATATTGCCAGTCTGTTTAAGGTTCAACACTGACAGGCAGCAGTATATAACATTTCAAACATGTCGGTTTGTACTTAAATAGAAAATATAATGAATAGACAACAATGATATAAACTTCCTTTCTATCAATTTGATCGGGGATTGGTTTCATGCTCTGATCAAGAAGGAGAAGCAGTTTCATCTAAACAACGTTCATCTGATGTTGAAAAGGGTCAGGGTGAAATGGGTCCCCTGAAGTCTGTAAATTAAAATATACAGTCTCAGTACATTGTCTCCCAATTTTTTCTCTCTCTCTCTCAAACACAAAAACAAAAACAAAACAATCCTCCTCCCAAAAAATCAACCAACCAGACAAACAACAACAAAAAAACCCACCAACAAAAACCTCAAAACCAACACCAACAAACAAACAAACAAAACCCCAAACCCAAAATCAAGTAACTTCTATTTGTTATTAACATACAGCATGTCCAGGAGAGTATTTTACATACTCCCTTTAGGTCAGGCTCACAAGCACCTTGAGTTTCTTCCAGAGAAAAGCATGCACATCAGCCCTGCATTGTGCATTTTTTCCTGCTTCCATCTTCATGTCTTATTCCCTCAAGGGTACTACAAGTTTTGAGCACAGCAGCCTTCCTCCTGCCACCCTTCTCCACGCAGAGGCCCTCTGAAATGCAGAGCAGCCACAGCAGCCCGAGCCTGCTGGATGCTGAGCCCTCCAGGCCCAGGTTACAGGACTATAAACATTGTGCAATTTGGATGTCCCTGGTGGTATCGATCAGAGCATTTGTATAATGTTTCTGCATATACAGAGAGCAAACGGATGCTGTCATTCAGAATAACATTCATTTTAGATTATATGGGACAACCTAAGTAGAAGCAAAATGTCCATGAGATAGCTCTGTGTGTGAGCATGGATCTCTTTTTGTTTCTCTCTGCTCTGGCACCCTGCAATGGATTGACACCCAAATAGGCCTTCAGGGCTGACAAAATGGAAACAATGCTTAGCCCTCATTGCAATGCTTTTCATTTGAAAATCTCAGGGCAAACTTTATTCTTCATATTGCACAGCCTGAGTAGTTGGGGCACAAAGGGAGAAGGTTGGTGTGTACGAGGCTGCAGAAGAAGTGAATGGCAGAGCTGGAAAAGGCCCCTGTGGCTCTCCAGACTGAGTGCCAGTCAGTGCCTGAAAGCCCACAGTGCTACACCCATGGTCACAGCACGCAAACGTGCATGGAAGAGCCACTGTTGGCCCTTCTCCTTGCAGGGCCTGCTTTTGGCATCTTTGTTCTCTTGTCCAGATTTTATTCCTGAAACCCAGATGGACCTGCTTATTGGTGATTACTCACACATCACTGTAAGGTGAAATATACAGCTTCACCCCACTGACAAAGAAAAATAAATAGGACTCTCTCCCCACCACCCACACCCACTCCCACACTTCCCTGTGAACTTGAAATAAAAAACCTGCAGAAAGATTCCCGATGGCTTTGTCAGGGAGGGGGGATGGTGAGCATTGGTACAGTATATAACATCGCAGCTCTCCTGGATCAGTCACGCTTCCTAATTCAATAAGGTGAGAAGGAGCATAATTTGATCATATTTGTTTTGCATCACTGCAAAAACAGAAAATGAGGGGCTGCAGAGCCGCACCAATTTACTTCATCCGACCTTGATT